>NC_052151.1:217109122-217409122 GCF_902713615.1 Scyliorhinus canicula
TGGGTATAGACAGAGTGGATATTCAGATACTTTACCCCACAGTAGAGGGGTGAAGTACTCAGGGGCACATGTTTAAGGTGCGAGGGGCAAGGTTTAGAGGAGATGTACGAGGCAGATTTTTTACAGAGAGAACAGTGGGTGCCTGGAACCCACTGCCGGAGGAGGTGGTGGAAGCAAGGACGATAGTGACGGTTAAGGGGCATCTTGCCAAATAAATGAATAGGATGGGAATAGAGGGATACGGACCCCAGAAGTTTAGAAGTGTTTAGTTTAGACGGGCAGCATGGTCAGTGCAGGCTTGGAGGGCCGAAGGCCTGTTCCTGTGCTGTACTTTCTTTGTTCTCACAGGACCATTTCACAGCTAAATATGGATGCCAACAAACTGGCTAAGTTACTTCCTTTGCGGTTGGAGCCAAGTTGTCCCAGATATAGCGGTGGGAGACTAGACGGGATTTGTGAAGGGTCGGCAGCTCTTCTCTATTATACACGGGTTCTGAATGCTGCCATCGTGCCTTCTTTGGCAGTATGTGATTAAAGCTATGAATGCAGAGAAAGCATTCGACAGAGTGCAGTGGAAGCACCTCATTGAGGGACTTGGGGGGGGGGGGGGGTTGGATTCGGGCAGAAATGTGTGTAACTGCTCGACACGAATCTCGGGGCGCGCGTTCGCTTCAAGGCAGCAATGTTGTGATACTTTCCTCTGAGCAGGGGTACAAGACAGGGATGTCCATTGTCAGCGCTCCGTTTCGATCTGCCGATAGAACCTCTGGCAGTGAGGGATTCTGAGGGGTGGAGGGGGATTGATCAGCTTTATGATAATGACCTGCTCCTTATGTCACGGATACGGTCTGCTCTATAGACAGGTTGATGAGGCTGCTGAGCCTTTTGCTTCTTTCAGGGCGATGAATTAATCTGGGAAAAGTGAGTACTTCCTGATTAGTCCCCCAGAAGGGCGGCTAATCTGGGGGCAGTGCACTTCCGCCTGAGCAGAGGTAGCTTCCAGTATCTGGGCATGCAGGTTTCATATTATTAACATAGGTTTCATAAGTTAAACTTCTAAGTTGTTTGATAAAGTGAGACTTGATTTACAGAGATGGAGTAGCCTTCTGTTTTCCCTGGTGAGCAGAGTTTAAAATGAACATTCTGCCGAGGTTTCTATTGTGTTCCCAATTTTTCTTGCTAAATCGCTCTTTGATGGAGTGGAACAAGTTAGAGAATGCCTTTATATGGATGGGCAGGGTGCCGAGAATTCACCAGGGTGTACTTCCAGAGGGGCCAACAGTCGGATGGCCCTAACAGTATGTAATTTCCTCATATATTACTGGGCGGACAAGGCGGAGAAGGTGTTCGGGTACGACACATACTCTGGACACCATGTGGGGGAGGTTGGAGGCAAGGTCATGGAGAAGGTCGAGCCTTTCTGCCCAGTAACGACACCTGCCCATGCTCTCTGGGTACTATTGGCCGGCTAACGTCTCGATGTACTTAAGTGGGTAATGGATGATGAGGGGACAGCATGGAAATGGATGGAGAAGGCGTCCATGGAGGCACGAGCCTGAAGACACTGGTAACGGCACCGTTGTCTCTCCCTCCAACGAGGTACTCTACGAGCCTGGTGGTGGCGGCTACCCTCAAGATTTGGGAACAGTGGAGGCGACACAGGGGGATGTGGGGGCTCGGTGGAGGCTCCGCTGCGGGGGAACCACCGGTTTGTCCCAGGGAACATGAATGGCGAGTTCCTGTGGTTGCACAGGGTGGGCATTAGGAAGTTGGGGGACATGTTAATTGACGGAGGTTTGCGAGCATGGTGAGCTGGAGGAGAAGTTTGAGCTCTCCCCGGGGAATATGTTCACGTACCTTCAGGTCAAGGCGTTTGCTAGACTGCACGTGGAGGGGTTCCCTTCGCTGCCCACGCTGGGGGTAGGGATAGGGTGCTTTCGGGGGTGTGGGGCGGGGATGGGAAGGCATCTGACATCTACCAGGTGATGCAGGAGGTGGAGGAGGCGTCGGAAGAGGACCTAAAGGCTAGGTGGGAGGGGGAGCTGAGGGAGTAGATTGAGGAGGAGACATGGGCGGACGCCCTGGAGAGGGTGAACTCCTCCTCTTCATGTGCGCGGCTTAGCCTCATACAGTTCAAGGTGCTGCACGGGGCCCACATGTCCGAGTCTTGGATGAGTAGGTTTTTTCGGGGCGAAGACAGGTGAGTCAGGTGAGTCCAGCGAACCATGCCCATATGTTCTGGGCATGCCCGGCACTGGAGGATTTCTGGAAGGGGGTGGCGAAGACGGTGTCGAGGGTGGTATGATCCAGGGTCAAGCCAGGGTGGGGGACTCGCGATTTTTGGTGTTGGGGTGGAGCCGGGAGTGCAGGAGGCGAAAGAGGCCGATGTTTTGGCCTTTGCGTCCCTCGTAGCCCGGCGGATGATCTTGCTGCAGTGGAAAGATGAGAGACCTCCGAGCGTAGAGACCTGGATCAATGGCATGGCGGGATTCATTAAGCTGGAGAGGGTCAAATTCGCCCTGAGGGGGCAGGTACAAGAGTTCTTTAGGAAATGGCAGCCTTTCCTCGACTTTCTGGCTCAACGATAAGGAACTTGGTCAACAGCAGCAGCAACCCGGGTGGGAGGGGGGGTGGGGGAATAGTAGGATAGTGTTTCAGTTAATTTGCTTATTGTTAAGTTATTTTGTTGTTTATTGGGTTTGGGGGGGGGGGGGTTGTTATATGCGTTGTTACAGGTGCCGGGGGATGTTTATTATTGTTATTATTGTTCTGTTGATATATATTTTTCAAAAAATTCCAAAAAAATATATATATTTTTTAAATCATAGAATTTACAGTGCAGAAGGAGGCCGTTCGGCACAACGACTCTGAACCGGTCTTTGTAAAGGCCACCCTAATGAACCCCATGCCTCCACCCTATCCTCAAAACCCAGAAACCCCTTGCCTTTTTGCAGTCAAAGAACAATTTATCCTGTACAATCCACCTAACCTGCACATCTTTGGACTGTGGGAGGAAACCGGAGCACCCGGAGGAATCCACACAGACACGGGGAGAACGTGCAGACTCCGCACAGACAGTGACCCAGCGGGGAATAGAGCATGGGACCCTGGAGCTGTGAAGGAACAGTGCTATGTGCACATATCTGACACGGTGGGGGAATTTGACCGTTTCCCGGGATATAAATTGAAAATGGGGAAAAGTGACGTATTCCGGATAAATGCCGGGTTGGGGAGAAGAGGCTGGGGGAGTTGCCGGTTCCGAGTGCTGAGGGTGAGTTTCTACTATTTCGGGATACAGGTGGTGGTGACTTCGGCCGAGCTGCATAAGGTAAACTTGGCGCAATTGGTGGAGTGATGGAGGCGGTCTTCAAGAGGTGGGTATGTGTAGCCCTTGACTCTGGCAGGGTGAATACAGGCAGTGAAAATGACGGTGCTGTCCAAGTTTGTGTTCGCCCTTCACAACCTCCCCATTTGTTGCTAGAATGGTGAATGGGATGAGTTTGAGGTTGGTGTGGGCAGGAAAGGTCCCAGGGGGAGACCAGTTTGAGGGCACTGTTGAGGTTGGTGTGGGCAGGAATGGTCCCTGGGGGAGACCAGTGTGAGGGCACTGTTGCCGGCACCCCTGTCATTCCTGTCGCTCCGACACTCCATGAGTTTCGGTGGTGGTATCTGCATTGAGGGTTTGGAACAAGTGTAGGGAATAGGAAGACATGCCTCTGTGGGCGATAGCGGGGCTGCACGCGAGGTTCCGGTGGCAGGTTTGAGACAGAGTACTTCAGGGATTTGTTTATGGAGGAAGTTTGCCGGCCTGGAGGAGATGAGGAGATGTCTCACTTGCCGAATGAAACCAGGTTCAGGTACCTGCAGGTGATGGATATTGTTATAAAAGGGGTGCCGTCCTTCCTGCAGCTGTTACCGCCGGTGCTGCAAGTCAAGACGCTGTCCGGGGATGACACTGGGGAGGGTAGATGCTGGATATATGTGCAGAGCTCATGATTAGGGAGGAGGTCAGATACGAGTGGGAGGAAGAGATGGGATGGAGTTAGGGGCTGGAGTGTGGAAGAAATCCGTGTAGGTGAATGCTTCCTCGTTGAGTGCGAGGTTCAGCCTCATCTCATTTAAGGTGGCGGACAGAGCACACATGATGGTCTTTAGGATGAGCCGTTTCTTTCGCGGGTGGAACATGGGCGGGATGTTGAGGGGAGAGGAGTGGTGAATCTGTTGCAAATGTTTTGGATGTATTCGAGTTTGAGGGGGTTTGGATAGGGTTAGGGGATGTATTGTCCGAAATTCTGAACATCGGGGTGGCTCCGAGTCCGGACCTGACGATAATCGGAGTGTCAGAAATAGCGGCAGTTCAGATGGGGAGAGTGGCCGGTGTCTCGGCCTTTGCCTCCCCGATGAGCCGGAGACAGATTTGGAGACTGGGAGCCGCCAAAGGCGAGGGTTTGGGTAATGGAGCTGGTAGAATCTTTGCACCTGTAAAGAGTTTAGTTCACCACACGTATAGCGGAAGAGGAGTTGACCCTGAGGTGGAAGCAGTTTATTCACTTCTTTAAAGTGAATGCATGTGTCAGCGGAGGCGGTGGAGGAGGGGAGAATGGATGTTTTGTTTTGTTTCGGGGGAAAGCAAAATAATGAGGTGGGTTTGGTGTGATGGAGGGGTGAGGGTTGGAGTGTGGCGGTGGAGGAGTGGGTAGACTGTGAGAGTGAGTTGTTAGTTTGCTGAACTATTGCCCAGCTTTGGCTTTTTTCTTTTTGTAAATATGAAAAATGCCTTCAACAACAGTATTTTTTGTAAAACAATTTGGATGTGGGAATTCCAGTAAATATTTCTGCACAGTCGATCCACTGAATTGGAGGCAAAGAAGTGAAGTGAAGATTCAAAGATTGACTGGGCGCAGGCAGCCGACTCAAAGAAATAGAACTCACTGTTCCATTTTCACGCTCAGTGTCAAAGGGGAAATTGACACAAATGCAATCATCAATGTATCGAATATAGAGGCGGTTATTCAGATAGAATGTTACCGATGGGAGGGGAGGACAGAACTAGGGGTCATATTTTGAGAATGAGGGGGTAAACATTTTATGTCTGAGCTAACCAGCGTTGTCTTCACCCAGGGACTGGTGAATCTGTAGAACCTCACTACCACAGAAAGTAGTTGAGGCCAAGACGTTATGTAATTCCAGGATGGAATTAGGAATGGCTCTTGGGGCTTAAGGGATCAAGGGGGATGGAGGGAAGGCAGGATTAAGATATTGAACTTGATGATCAGCCATGATAACAATAAATGGCGGAGCAGGCACGAAGGGCCGAATGGCCTTACGCTTTTTCTATTTTCTATCTATGTTTCTATGTATAAAGAGATGGAATTTGGAACCTTTGTTACTCTGAGACGAGGAGAGATTGAGCCAGATTGAGAATTTTGGCTAATTCTGAACACGACATTAAGAGACGATTCGAGCGAGAGTTTTAGAAACAGTGTCAAATTGATTCAGAGAAATTTTCCGGGCAGCTGACCTCTGTCGCGTGGAGGGATTAAAGAAACTGAGATGATCTTGCAGGGACCCAGCCCCCCCCCCCCCCCCCCCCCCCCCCGCTGTACAGACATCCCAATTGGTCAACTGTAAATTTGTAAACATTCTGTGAGATTTTCATTCAATTAATTATTGAATCCAATTGCACCAGCGAAATTGAACAGTCACATTCCAGAGTGCAGTGTATCTGAAAGAACACTCTGACATTAATGATTACATTACTGAATGGACAGTCAGAGTGAATGCCATCTCTGAAGCAATATGAGATCAAGGAAGATTTCTACCGCTGTTTAACACAACTTCCAATTATAATTTATCATTTAATCTAATCATACTTGAGCAGTTTATGAGGTAAGATGTTGTTTAATTAAGTCTCAGAGCTTGCCTATTCACAACTGGGAATTAACGCAGGTATCTTCATTTGCTTGTCGAAAGTTTAAGAAAAACATCAATTTAAATAATATTGCAACGTCACTACCTCTATGGACAATCTGGAATGTATAAAGTTAGTGCTTTTGGAAAGTATCACCTCACATCTTCCTTCAGAAACATTGTCTGCTGGATCAAGGAACGGATTCACTTCACACAGAAAATGCATCGACCAATTCAATGGGTCAGGAAAGTATTCTATATGATCCTCGCCATAGTTGGTGTTCCTGGTAAGTGTCGAAAATCCATTATCCTGAGTAAATCTATGCATCAGGTTGCTTGTGGTATTATTCGGTGGATGATCATGTTACATTCAATCGGAATATTATTTATTTTATTCATTTACAGGATGTAGGTGTCGCTGGTTAGACCAGCACTTTTTGCACATCCCTGGTTTCCCTTCAGAAGGTGGTGGTGAGTTGCCTTCTTGAACCGCTGCAGTCCTTGAGGTAGGTGTCTGTGCACTCACAGTGCTGTTAGTTAGGGAGTTTCGGGACCTCTCCCCAGCGACAGTGAAGGAACGGCGATATATTTACTAGCCAGGATGGTGAGTGACTTGGAGAGGAACCTCCAGGTGGTGGGGCTCCCAGGAATCTGCTGCTCTTGTCCTTCTAGATGATAGTGGTCATGGGTATGGAAGGTGCTGTCAAAGGAGCCTTAGTGAGTTAGTGCAGTAAATCTTGTAGATGGTACACACGGCTGCCATTGTTCGTCGGGGGTGGAGGGTTTGTATATTGTGGAATGGGGAGCAATCAAGCGGGGCTGCTTTGCCCTGGATGGTGTTGAGCTTCTTGAGCGTTGTTGGAGCTGCACTCATCAAGGCAAGTGGAAATACGTGCATCAAACTCCTGACTTGTGCCATGGTGGACAAACTTTGCGGGGCCAGGAGGAGAGTTTGCTGGCCCTAAGATTCTTAGTCTTTGACCTGTTCTGGTTGCCACAGTATTAATAGGGCTGGTCCACTCAATTTCTGATCAACGGTAACCCCCAGCATGTTTATTGTGCCGGAATGAGCGATAGTAATGTCATTGAATGTCAGGAGGTGGTGGTTAGATCCTCTCCTGTAGGAGATGGCCATTGCCTGGCACGTGTGTGGCACGAATGTGGCTTGTCACTTGTCAGCCCAAGCCTGGATAATGTCCATGTCTTGCTGCATTGGATATGGTGCTTCATTACCTGAGCAGTCTGGAATTGTGATGAACATTGTGAAGTCATCTGTAAACATTTCCACTTCTAACGTTACGATGGAAATGAGGTCATTGATGAAGCAGCTGAAGATTGTTGGGCCGAGGACACCACCCTGAGGAACTCCTGCAGTGATGTCCCGGAGCAAAGAGTATTAAACTGCGACCACCATAACATTTTCCTTTATGCCAGGTATGACACCAACCAGCGGAGTGTTTTCCCACTGATATGCATTCACTCCTGTTTAGCTAGGGCTCTTTGATGTCATACTCGGTTAAATGCTGCTTCAGGTCAACGACAGTCTCTATCACCTCTGGCATTCAGCTCTTTTGTCCATCTTTGAACCAAGGTTGTAATGAGGTCAGGAGCTGTGACCTTGGCGGAACTCAAACTGAGCGTCCGAGAACAGGTTATTGCTGAGTAAGTGCCGCTTGATAACACTGTTAATGTCTCCTTCCAGCAATGTGTTGATGATGCAAAATTTTGAAGAGCGGTAAGTGGCTGGGTTCGATTTGCCTGTTTATTGGCACAGACACACCTGGGCAATATATCACCTTGCCGAATAGATGCCAATATTCCAGCTTTACTGAAACAGCTTGGCTAGAGGCTCGGAAATTCCTGGAACACAAGTCTGCAGCACCTTTGAGGGGATATTGTCAGGGCCCAGAGCCTTTGCAGTAACCATTCCCTTCAGCCATTTCTTGATATCACGTGGAGTGAATCGTATTGCCTGAAGACGGATATCAGTGATGCTGAGGACTGCTGGAGAAGACTGAGAGGGATTGTCCACTTCGCACTTCTGTCTGAAGATTGTTGCAAATGCCTCAAATTCAGTCCCAGTCCAGCAGCTATGTTCTTAGGACCCGGCCAGTTCGGTCTGTGGTGCTACTATCGAGCCTTGATGTTGGAAATGGAAGGCCCCCACTCAGAGCATATCCTGTTTCTTTACCGCCCTCAGTGCTTCCTCCGTGGTGTTCAACATGAAGCTGTACTGATTCATCAGCTGATGGTGACTGGAATGTGATAATCAGCAGGATGTATGTTTGCCCATCTTTAATCTGAAGCCGTGAGACTTCATGGGTTAGAGAGTCGATGTTGAAGAATCCCAGGGAAACTCTCTCCCGACTGTATACCGCTGTGCTGCCACCACCCCTGGGTCTGTCCTGCTGGTGAGACCGGACATATCCAGGAATAGTAGTAGTGATGCCTGGGGCATTTTCAGAAAGGTACCAGGTGTAAAGTACATTTTGATACACTCGTCCGTACAGTAAAGTGTATTCATTAAATTCCCTGCATTATCTCTGCAATTATATACCGTATACACATTTTCTAGCTCGAAGACTCTCTGTGTGATACCGGTTGCAGCATTTAGCACTATGTGGTATCCTGTTGAATCAAACATTAAACCAGGAAACTTGGTATTACCAAGGTTATCCGTTAACATATTTTATACAGAGTGTATGTAACGAACTGAAGTGGAAGACCTGACCCCGGTGACCATGTTTGGAACTTGTCAAATAACATTGCCCCGAGTGTGGGTAATTAACTGGAGTCCACACCCGGCTGCAGTGACATGCATTTCCTGGACATTCTGTCATTGTACAATTGTGTTCAATGTGGGGATAATCTAACTCTTATTCCAAGTAGAGTTGATGTCAGAACTTTACGGTGCTGATTAATCTCCTTCCCCAAGGATTGTCCTGAGAATGAGTTGATTTTGAATGTTTGGCTGCGGGGGTAACTGGAAATGTGCGTTTGGATGGTTGCTGAGGTAATGGTTGAGATTGAGTAACCTCCGAGCCGTTCCTCACCCACAAGTTATTGATGTTAAATTCCATGCTGGCTGTGCTCAGAAACGGAAATTACTGTCAGTAATTTCTATTCTATTCCTCCTTCTTCATCCTTCAGTTAACGGAATGGCAATCGTGATCCTGTCCCGTGGAAACTATGGCCTCTCCACCTGCACCACTCGATACCTGGTGGCAATGTCGGCGGCGGATCTCATGGTCATTATTACTGAGGTTATTACCAGGCGAATCAATGGTAATTATTTCGAATTCAATTTCCTGTACATCACTCCTGTGTGTCGTGTTCAAAATGTTATTATCCGTGCTGCCCTAGATTGTTCTGTGTGGTTCACCGTCGCTTTCACTTTTGATCGTTTGTTGCCATTTGTTGGCAGAAGCTGAAATATAAATACTGCACCAAGAAAACTGCGGCCGTGATTCTAGCAACAGCCGGTATTTTGCTCTGTTTAAAGAACATTCCAATGTACTTTAGATATAAACCAAAGAAGATCATCGACAATATACCAATGTACTGTTCTAATGCGCCAAGCTATTTTACTGACCCGAGATGGATTGGATTCAGAATGTTTGAAAAGGCTTTAACCCCTTTGATACCATTCGGGTTAATTCTGTTGCTTAACGCTCTGACAGTCAGACACATTTTAGTGACCAGTCGAGTCCGTAAGGGATTGAGGAGCCAGAGCAAGGGAGAGAATCACAGTGACCCAGAGATGGAGAGCAGAAGGAAGTCTATTGTTTTACTCTTCAGCATATCCGGCAGCTTCATACTTCTGTGGTTGGTGTACCTTTTATATTTTTTTGATGCTGCAGGTGGGTTAAATTATGATTCATTTTATAACTTTGAAAAAATTGCATATATGCTGCGGGATTTAAGTTGCTGCACAAACACATTTATTTATGTGGTGACTCAGTCCCAATTCAGAGACAAGTTGAAGAGCACAGTGAAATATCCAGTTACATCAATTATTAATTTGATTAATAAACGATAACATTGAAAGCAGCTCAATGATCCAATCTACAGAACAGGAGGGGGCCACCGGAGGAAGGAAAAGAAAGGGCCTGGAGGATTCAAAACCTCAATGAGCCATCAACACAGGCAAGTCATCTGATCGTCCATCCATCCATCCCTGCAGGAGGGATTATCCATTCACAAACTATCGACATACACTGCTCACAAACACACAGTAACAATGCACACACACTAACTATAATTATACACACTTACTAACACATATACCATAATACACACTAACAAACCCATTGAATCCTAAAACCTGCTTCAAAGTGAAACATAGCAGTTAGTGAGGCATCATGGGGTGCATGGCTAACGGACTTGACCATTTGTGAAACCTTGTTAGTTCCCAGGCACATACATGGGAATGGCTTATTCAGCGGGACATCCCTTATCAGCAGCTGTCTCTGAGGAATGTTGCTCGACGCACAGAACCACAGAACCCAAGGACAGTCGATAAGGGGGCCTCCGCCTGTTGTTGATCACATCACTCAGCTCCATGCTGCCT
This sequence comes from Scyliorhinus canicula, assembly GCF_902713615.1. Taxonomy (NCBI): domain Eukaryota; kingdom Metazoa; phylum Chordata; class Chondrichthyes; order Carcharhiniformes; family Scyliorhinidae; genus Scyliorhinus; species Scyliorhinus canicula. The sequence continues at coordinate 217,119,603 of NC_052151.1, forward strand.
GGCAACCAACAATTGTTATTGAATTGTATAAAGCCGACATGGGCTGTGTAGCTGTTTCCATAACTGTAGAAAATGTTCATGATTTCATATGTCCAGCGGATAGACGCTTGGTTTCCCAGCTTACTTTTACCCGATAGCATCATAAACCATTTGATGTTGAAGCATCCCCGATTGTAGGATCCTTCTGCATTCATTCCTGCGAACAGCACCACCATCCTGCTCAATGGGATAGATTCAGAACACATCCAGCAGCTCAGGTCTGGGCATCCGTGAGGCACATTGGTAGCAGCAGAACGGTACTCATCCACAGTCTAACCTCATGGCCTGGCCGAGGCTCAACTCTATAATTACCACCAAGTGAGGGGATCAGACCTGATTCAATGAAGAGTACAAGAGGGAATGCACAGTGCAGCTCCAGATATTCAAAGAAAATATGTGTCAACATAAAGCTACGACAGAGAATTTGCATGTGAAACAGCATAAGCAGCAAGTGACACACAGAGATAAGCAATCCCACAACGAACGGATTACATATAAGATCTGCATCCCTGCCCCATCCAGCCGTGAATGGTGGTGGACAAGTAAACAACTCACTGGTGGAGGAAGCACCACAAATATCCACATCCTCAGTGATGGAGGATCCCAGCACATCTTTGCAAAAGAGGAGGTTGAAGCATTCGCACGAATCTTCAGACGGGTGCTGAGTGGATGATCCATCTCGGTCTCCTCCAGAGATTCTCAGCATCATGGATGCCAATCTTCAGACTATTTGATGCACCTCACCTGAAATTAAGTAACAGCTGAAGGCACTTGATACCGCAAATACCATGTATCCTGACAATATCACAGAATAGTACGCACGACGGCTCCAGAACTTGCCCAGCCCCTAGCCAAGCTGTTCCAGTTCAAATACAACACTGACATCTACCTGGAAATGTGGGACATTTCCTCGGTCTGTCCTGTACATGAAACAGGACTAATCCAAACCAGCCGATTGCATCCTCGGTTAAAACATGGACAAAAGAGCTGAACACCAGAGGTGAGGTGAGTGCATCTGCCCTTGACACCAAGGCAGCATTTAATCGAGAATAGTCTCAAGGAGACCCAGCTAAACTGGGGTCAATGGGATTCAGAGGGAAACCTCTACACTGCTCGAGTCATACCGAGCAGAAAGTAAGATGGTTCTTGTTGTTTGGAGGTCGTCATCTCTGTCCCAGCACTTTACCACAGGAGCTCCTCAGGGTCGTGTCCTAGGCCGAACCATCTTTAGCTGCTTCATCAATGACCTTCCTTCCAATATAATGTCAGCAGTGGCGATATTTACTGATGACTGCATAATGTCCAGCACCATTCGCGACTTGTCAGACACTGAAGCAGTCCACGTGCAAATGCAGCAAGACCTGGACAATATCCAGATTTGGGCTGACAAGTTGCAAATAACATTCGTGCCACACAAGTGCCAGGCAATGAGCATCTTCAATTAGAGAGAATCCAAACATCGCCCCTTGACATTCGATGGCATTACCATCACTAAATCCTGGCGGTTATAAGAAACCGAACTGGACTAACCATATAAATGCTGCGGCTACAAGATCAGGTCAAAGGCTGCAAATCCTGCAGCTTTGAACTCACATCGTCCAATTCTCTTTGGTAATCTCCAAAGGAATGAAAATGAATAATTACGGGTCGGGGTCGCAGATTGTCCCGAGGCCTCAAAGAAAGGGTATGTTCCCTTTCTAACTAAACACGTCCAGATTTAGTATTGTGATGAATATAGGGATGTTGGATGTATTACGGGTACTTGGTGCAGTAAGCATTAAAGTTCTGGGTTAGTGGGTATGTGACTGCTGCAGTCTTGTTTCAAAATAATCCTGGTTTGAAAGGTGGGGGAGACGAAACAAATGTAAAAGTTTGAACCAATAGAATTTTGTTTGGAGTAATGTGACTCGCTGTCGAGTTCATTGTATTTCAGCTTGGAACGTTTATGTCCCTGCTGGCTGGAGCTAAGGCATCAGGCATTTTGGGGAATACATTTCAGCTCTGATCTTTAATTTTAATGCACTTCATGCCAAACATGTGTAAAATAGCAACATATACAATACACACTCCATCAAATCACAGTCCACAGTATGGACAATTTCCCCCTTTTTAAGTGCTAACCTCCCGTCCCGCTTCCAGCCCTACCCCTACCAAACCCCCCCCCCCCCCCCCACAACAAACAGTTCCACATACACCGTCATGAAGCCCTCCTCCGACCCCCTCAACCTGAACCTAATCTTCTCCAACCGAAGAAAGTCAGACAAGGGGCCCTTCACCTCCAGAAGCTCCGGTGATTTCGACGCCCCAAACATTGCTACCATAGGGTCCGGCCTAATCTCCACCCCACAATCTTAAATAGTGTCCAAACCTCCACGTCCCAGAATCTCTCTAACTTCCAGCAATCACAGAACATGTGGGTATGATGTGCACAACCTGACGCTCTCTTCTGTCATCATCAGTCACCGCCTGGATGAACCGACTCATCCTCGCCTGAGTCATATGTACGCTTTGCACGACCTTGAACTGAATCAATCTCATCCTCGTGCAGTAGGAGTAGAATTCACCCTCCACATTGCCTCTTACCATAGTCCTCAGACAATTACCCCCAACTCCTCCTCCCATTTGTTCTTGATCGTCACCTCTTGCGCTCCATAACCCCACCCCCCGCGCTTCCCCAACCACTGTATATATGCCAAATCCTACCCTCTTCCAACTCGTCTGGGAGCAGCAGTTGCTCCAACAAGGAGTAGTCCGGCAGTCTGGGAAACACCCTCCACTATTCGCGCAAAGGCCCATACCTGCATATGTATAGATGGGCTCCCCCTCCGTAACTCAAACCCTCTCCCGCAACTTATCCAGACCTGCAAACTTCTCTTCTGAGTACATGTCCCTCATCCTCGCCAGACCTGCATCCCTCCATTTCCCGTACATTCCATCTATCTCGCCTGTATCTACAACACACTGCTGTCAACACCGACATGCACTTCAAATTAAACTGTTTCCTCGGCTGACTCCACAACCAGACCGTGAACAGCAGCACCGGACACCCCGTGTACGTCCCCGGAGATAACGGCAGCAGAGCTGACACCGTAATCGTCAGACTGTATCCCAATCAGGAATCCTCCTCCATCTTGAACCACTCCACCTCGTTCACCATTGCCTCACATTCTCCACATTAGTTTGGTAATGCCAGCCCCCCTTTATATCTCTGCAACTGTAACAGGGCCATCTCTACATGTGGCACCTCCCCGCCCATATGAACTCCCGGATTACTGTCTGCAACTTCCGGTGACAGATCAAGAGAGTCTGGAAAACAAACGGGAACCTTGGCAGCACATTTATCTTTACCATCTGCACCCTCCCTGCCAGAGTCAGGTCCAGCATATCCCATCTCATAAAATCTGTCCTCATCTCCTCCAAAGTTGTCAAATTCCACCTGTGCATTGTAACCCATTCCCTCGTCACCTGAATCCCCAAATCCCTAAACCTGTCCCTTTCTGCCTTGAACGGCAACATCTCCCAGTTGAAACCCCCTCCCCGCCATTATCACCGGACACACCTCACTCTTCCCGACATTTAAATTATATCCAGAGAAAGCCCCAAACCACTACAATATTCTCATTGTCCCACCCATACTCTACAATGGGTCTGGCACAGACAACAACAAGTCGTCCGCGTACAACGACGTCCGATGGTCCCTGCTCCCCATCAAAATCCCCTGCCAGTCCGCAAACCCCCTGAGGGCCTTGGCCAAGGGATCAATCACCAGCGCAAACAGCCAGCGGCGAGAACGGACAGCCCTGTCTCAATCCCCTCTGCAATCCAATGCGGGAATCGAACCTGAGACCTTGGTGCTGTGAAGCAGCAGGGCTAACCAATAACACTATACTCCAGAATATTTGACTGCATAACACTGCACTACAGAATACTTTGCATGTACTTCACAACAGAGAACATTACAACACAACAATATATTACAGAATACTGTACTATATACTTCACGACAGAATACTTTACTACATAACACTATACCACAGAGTACTGTACTATATACTTCACGGCGGAATACTTACTACATAACGCTCTACTACAGAATACTTTACCAAATGCTTGCCTACAGAATACTTTACTTCATACTTCACCGCAGACTACTTCACGATATAAAACTATACTACAGAATACTTCTCTACATAACACATGACACTGCGTATCAACGGAATTGAATGTTTATAAACTCTTTAAAACAATAATACAATCAACTAACATTTGAAAACAGCAGGCTGGGTTACAAGGATTGAATTCTATTGAGAAAACATCGGCCAGAATATCGTATTTGAAAACAATGGAATGTCAAAAATTGGAAACTCATGAACGAGGTTTGACGAGACCACGAGAAAGAACAGTTTCAAATACTTCTATCGGCTACAGAACAATATGATTTGAGAATCTCGAAAGAACCGATCAATATATATAATAGAATCATAGATCTCAACAGTGCAGAATGAGGCCATTCAGCCCATCAAATCTGCATCGAGACTGGGAAAGAGCATCCCAGCTCGATCCACACCCCGACCCTGTCCCCATAATACAGCAACGGACGCTATGGGGTAATTTATCATGGCCAATAGACCTAACCTGCCCGTCTTTGGACTGTGGGAGGAAACCGGAGCACCCAGAGGAAATCCACGCAGACACGGGAAGGTGAAAACTCCACACAGACAGTGACCCAAGGCCGTAATTATGCCCGGGCTATCTGTGCTTTGCCACATCCCCTTAAACAATGACCTTCGCTGGCTTGTCTCCAATATTACATTCCTAAACATTTCAGTATTCCTTACGCAAAAATCCCATCTCTTCAACTTGTCACTCTCAAATATCAATTCTCATTGCTGCCCAGGGGATTAATTCCCAAAGACGCTTTGAAATATCTGTCAAGCCCCGCCAGCTCCTTGCCCAGACCAACTACGCATTTCTTCACACTGCCTGTTATTTCAGAACTGTGGGAGTGAAAGTAAAACATAAAAATTCTGGCAAAAGTTGTACCCAAATCCTCACATTTGATTCAGACATTGCAAGAGTTATTCAGAAAAATGATATAAAGCAAATTATAGAACAGAATTATACAATCCCTGCAGGGCAGACGGAGGCCATTCAGCCCATCGAGTCTGTAACAATCCTTGGAAAGAAGCCCACACCTCCACCCTATCCCAGTAATCCTATTCCCGTAACAACCTCCCCGAACAGGCGCCGGAATGTGGCGACTAGGGGATTTTCACAGTAACTTCATTGAAGTCTACTCGTGACAAAAAGCGATTTTCATTTCATTTTTCATTTTATAATCACAGCTAACCTTATTGGCACTAAGGGGCAATTCAGCATGGCCAATCCACCTAACCTGCACATATTTGGACTGTGGGAGGAACCACAGCCGGAGGAAACCCACGCAGACACAGGGAGAAAGTGCAAACACCAATTAGACAGTCACCTAAGGCAGGAATTGAACTCGTGTCACTGGCGCTGTGAGGTATCAGTGCTTGCCACAGTGCTGTCCATTGTATTTAGATCTTACGGGGTCAGCAAGCAATTGAAAAATATTCATATATGGCGATTGCTGAAGGGAAGACCGTGTGTCTATGAGATATTGCGATAGTCCAGCAGAGGGAGATTGCCAAATGTGAGACTGTATATCTATGTGTGTGTGTGTTTGTGATACAGAGAGTCCAGCAGAGCCTGATTGCTGGAGATGACAGTGTGTGTGTGAGATACAGAGAGAGTCCAGCAGAGGGAGAATGCTGTAGGTGAGTCAGTATATCTGTGTGCGGGGGAGATACAAAACATCGAGGGAGATTGCTGAAGATGTGTGAGAGACACAGAGAGAGTCCAGTAAGAAGAAATTGCTGTAAACCAATGTTCTTCAAACTTTCTTGACCGGGACCCATTTCTACGAACCTCAAAGCCTTCGCAATCCACGCCGGACGACCTTTTCGCTCACCTTTAATGTGGCAGTTGAGCCTGCTCCGTCCTCACAACCTCACTTGCTTTGTTATTCAATTCCATAATACTAATAATGACTTCAGCTGACGTCTTAAGATCTCACTCCATCCATTGAAAGAGATCAAGAGGTTTGTCCTCGAACTCGCCATGTTCAGTCTTGAAATCCCTATGAAGTTTTGAGTGTTTTAATCTTTCATTTGCCAGTACTTCCCTGTGTATAACATGCATGGGCTTTGCATCCTGATTTCCTGTGCCACAATTAATGAACCCATACTTCAAGAAACCATCTGTATGCTGCTTTGTTCCTGATTTCAGAAACAAGGCCTACCTTCTCATCAGCAACCAAGCTGGGTCTTGGGGTTTGTTTGAAAGTTCTGGTGATGGGGCATCCTGCTTGGTGGCTTTGGCAATCTGCTCACGCAATCATCCAACATAGTTCACCACCTCCTTTCCCCTTAGGGCCTTGAGGTAATTAGGTGCAGACCACTGCTTGATCGCCTTGTGGTCAAAGATGTTGAACTGAACAAACTTTTCCACCAGGGACAGGTGTACAGCCCAGTCCAGCTACTTGCAGCGTTCCGCAGCAACGTGGACAGACTCATTCACAGGACCAGGGACGGGTAGAACCGCAGTTCATAGTGACCCTCGGTGTTTGCATACCGAGGATCGGTGCACAACCTGATCCAGCCACACACAAAGATGGCCATCAGGATGAGGGTGACATTGAGTACAGTTTACCCTCCCTTATCTGGAGATTTGTACATGGTGTCCTTTTGGAAACGATCCATCTTGGATCTCCAGGTGAACTTGAAGATGCCTCTGACACTGCCCTGGCACAGGATCGGGTTATGAACCAGACCGCACCACCTACAGCAACAATGAGAAAACCTCACACCTGGTGACCAAGTTTTTGGCTGCAATGGAGTTGCTCTCCCATGCTCACGAGAACATAGTTTTTTCGGGAAAAAATATACTTTATTTATAAAATATCTCAAAATGCACAATCATTTCAAAATGGCCATCACACACAGTGCAATAATATTCAGGTTCTCTACGTGTGTCATTTTGCCTTCTTGAGGGCCTCCAATGCAGGCAAAGTAACATTGCAGACATTTGAAAATGGTCAAAACAAATGGTGCAAATAGTTGTTGTGGACCCTCAGAGTTAAAGGGCATAGTTAGATTAGTAGTCTCCTGTTCTATTATTTCCATGACATGCTTATCGTTTCTCATTATAATAAATAGTTTTTAAAATCTGGTGCCAGTAATTCATTAGAGCGATCAAGGGTCAAACATCTAGGGAAAATACACAAATGATTGTTTACTTCACATTTGCGTCCGCGGTCTATGGGGCTGGACATGATCATGCACCCACCGAGGGTGTCGTAACATCATGGAGTGCTGCACTGTCAGAGGGTCAATACTGAAGGAGTGCTGCACTGTCAAAGGGTCAGTACTGAGGGAGTGCTGCACTGTCAGAGGGTCAGTACTGAGGGAGTGCTGCACTGTCAGAGGGTCAGTACTGAGTGAGTGCTGCACTGTCACAGGGCCAGTACTGAGGGAGTGCCGCACTGTCAGAGGGTCAGTACTGAGGGAGTGCTGCACTGTCAGACGGACAGTACTGAGGGAGTGCTGCACTGTGAGAGGGACAGTACTGAGGGTAAGCCGCACTGTCAGAGGGTCAGTACTGACAGAGTGCTGCACTGTCAGATGGTCAGTACTGAGGGAATGCTGCACTGTCAGAGGGCCAGCACTGAGGGAATGCTGCACTGTCAGAGGGCCAGCACTGAGGGACTGCTGCACCGTCAGAGGGTCAGTACTGAGGCTGCGATGTACTGTCAGAGGGGCAGTACTGAGGGAGTGTTGCAATGTCAAAGTGCCAGTGCTGAGGGAGTGCTGCACTCAGAGTGTCAGTAGTGAGGGAGTGTTGCACTGTCAGAGGGTCTGTCCTGAGGGAGTGCTGCAGAGCCAGAGGGTCAGTACTGAGGGAGTGCTGCACTGTCAGATGGTAAGTACTGAGGGAGTGCTGCACTGTCATTGGGTCAGTACTGAGCCTGCGCTGCACTGTCAGAGGGTCAGTACTGAGGGAGTGCAGCACTCAGAGGGTCAGGACTGAGGGAGTGCTGCGTTTGGCTGAGGATATGATGCTTCCTGTTGGTCGCAACCTGTAACTGCAGCGTTACCTGTTTACATGGGAAATTCCCATTCGGTGCTCACATTGATAAATGTAGTGATTGCGCAATCATGAATCTGACAACATAGGAGGGGCTATTCAGCCCCTTGTGCTTTGAAAGAGTTGCAAAGCTTAGACCTACATATTCCATAGCACAGAAATTGATTCCTCTACAAATAGTGAAACTGCTTCCAGTGCCCATTACAGCCGTTCTGTGTGAAAATGTTGCTCAGCTCCTCCCCGACTTCTTTTTGCCAATTATGCTAAATCTGTGTTAATTGGTTGGCACCAACAGCAGTTACTGTTCATTTCTTCTATTCATGTCTGACATAATTAATAGCAGGTTTATTAAATCTGTACTAAATATTTTCTTCTCAATCCTCCCCTATTAAACTTCACTGTCCTATTTATTCTCCTGTGTTCCTTATTTCCCCTCCTCTATCCCTCTTGATTATATCTCTGTCACTTTATTTCCCTATCACTCCTTCAATCCCCTCTCTGTTTCCATATCCTCTTTTTTAACCCCTCCCAGGTCTCCCTCCCATCCCCTTAACCCTTCCCCATTACCCCTCCCTCTCATCCCTCCCTATTCTCGTCCATTACCATTCCCACGCACCTCCTCCCAATTATCCTGCCCATTCCCTCCTTCCCCATTTCCCCCTCTCATCTCCCCATTCCTCCCTCCTCATCGCTCCCCATTCTCCCTCCGCATTTCCCCTCCCCCTTCCCTCTCCCAATGCCCCTCCTACTTAATTCTGTCACAATGAACCCTCCACATCCCTCGCATCTCACGTTATAAACTGCCGTTTTGAGCAGGAAGTGTCACATGTGCAGAGCGGGAATCCCAGTGACCTGGGGGCGCATGCTCAGTGTGTGGATCCGGGTGGCGTAATGCGTACTGATAGGCCGTCCGTGTTTTGAAATTCCTTTTGTTTTTTGCACCTCACAAAGATGGTCACCGCAGCGCGTAACTTGGCCGCGATTATTAACAAGAAGTCTTACAACACCAGGTTAAAATCCAACAGTTTTGTTTTGAATCACTAACGTTTGGAGCGCAACTCCTTCATCAGCTGAGGAAAGAGCTGCGCTCCGAAAGCTAGTGATTCAAAACAAACGTGTTGGACTTTAACCTGGTGTTGTAAGACTTCTTGTTAATAATGGCGACCAAGTTACGTGCAGCAGTCGCCACCTCTGTGCCAATCCCAATCCAACGCCAACATTTTTGCATCATTATAAACAAGGATCATAGGAGCGGGAACAAGAGTGAACCACCGGGAGCTATCTCCTCCTCGACTGCCATTGGGAGAGTCTGGCCAACCGAAGAACACCTCCAGTGCGGAAGGAGGCCATTCAGCCGATGGAGACTGCACCCACCCTCTGAAAGAGCATTCGACCGCGGCAACCCCCTCTTGCAGCATTATTTCTATCGTGAAGAGTTATCGTTGACACACACTGGAGATTGGGGAGATTATCCTGCGTGGGCAGCACAGTGGTTAGCACAATTACTTCACAGCGCCAGGGTCCCACGTTCGATTCCCGGCTGGGTCTGTGTGGAAACTGCACATTTTCCTCGCATTTGCCATGATTTCCTCGGTTTGCTCCAGTTTCCTCCCACAGTCCAAATATGTGCAGCTTAGGTGGATTGGCCATGCTAAATTGCCATTCGTGTTGGGTGGAGTTCCTGGATTATTTGGATAGGGTGGAGGTGTGCGGTTGGGTAGGGTGCTCTTTCCAAGAGCCGGTGCGACTCGATGGGCCTAAGGGCCTACTTCTGCACTGTAAATACTATGTTATATATTGTAAGTGGTCTCGAAGCAGGTTAATGTTGGCGGCTGGGTGAACAATATCTGGATCATCGGCCGCTGAGACCCCCATCCTCTGCCTTTCTTATCTTCACCTTTTGAAGGAGCTGGGCTCCGAAAGATCGCGATTCAAAACCAACCTGTTGCATTTGAAGCTGGTGAAAATTTATCACTGTACCCAGCCTAGTCCACCGCCGCCATCTCCACATCATTATTACCTTCAAACTTGATTATTCTGCCAATCACCTGACTGGCCTCTCATTTAACAAGACTTTATAAAAAACAGTTCATGCTAAACTCTGCTATCTGACATCCTACCTGGCAGCAGTAGCCATTGCAGGATCTCCCATGTGTTCACTGACCAACATTGGCCGCCAGCCCAGATTCGAACTTTCAAATTGCTTCGAACTACATAACCCAGGAGGCAGCAGTGGCGGTGCGCCTGCGCAGGGGAAGGCACGCGGGGGCTGACGGGAGCTGCAGTCACAGCCGCGCGCGGTGGCGGTGGGGTTTCCGAAATGAGGGCTGGAATTGGAGTACGTGCGCCTGCGCGGGGCGCCACGGGGCCCGGGGGGGGGGGGGGGCGTCGGTGACGGGAGCCTCAGTCTAGCCGCGCGCCCGGCGGCGGATGGGTTTGGAATCTGCGGCAGCGGCTCGGATTGGAGGGGCGCACCTGTAAATCCTGGAGAGCAGGACGGCGGCCAGTTAAACCCCTCCCCTCCCCAACCTTCCCGTCATCCACCGCGCAACCGTAAACTGTGTAACTAACCCCTGGAGTGCCTTCCTGCAACCTGCCACCAGTCAGCACAACTCAATCAGATTTAACTCATGGACACCAACCTTTCTATTTTATATGCATTTTAATTGGCTGCGGTGACCAAAAGATCTGAGTTTGAGGTATCGATGCAAGGGATATATAAAACTTTCCAAATTCGTGCAATTGCAGAAAAAAGTTAGATGTTTTTTAAAGTGAGTGTTTTGAGGCACATTCGCTGGAGTGTCAGCTGTAGCCATCTAAGAGGGACACTGGGCTACAAAATGGAGAACTGCTCAGGCTGCAGGGAAAAACAGTCTGAGTGAGGACAAGCAGCTTGCAGAAGACTAATTTGCATTCTGCACGTACAGAAACCAGTTTTTGGCCAGGTGCAGAGTTTCAGCCAAAGGTGCAAATGGTAACAGATCTGCATAGTAATGAGGTGATCCAGATCCAGACCCCGTACAATAGAAACATTTAAGTATCAATGGATACTTTTCTGTAGACGCCCAGACAGAATGGCGCCACAGCAACCAGCACAAAGAACCGTAGGGACCGCCCCACCCATCGAGGAACGACCCTCAGATTGGGGAGTTTGGAAGATATCGATTGGGAGAGAACCAATCGATACATGGCAGGTTAAAGAATCGCCCCAAGGGGGCATGGACATCTAGGACATTTAAGAGTAGACCCCGCACATGGTTCGGTCTGCTTTGCTCCGGCTCAGGACTGCTTGCTTACTCCGACCCAAGTTTGTTGTTTGTTACATCGCATCCTGACTCCAGTTTCATCACCAGCCGTTGAGCCATCAGCCATCGAACTGTAAGTGCCAATACAACGATCACTACGTGATCCAGACCTTGCTAGATCTTGACAACTTTACGATTCAGAAAGTTGCAGACCAAGAACGGGACGAAGGCCTTCTTCCCTGACCTTGCCTGTTCCTGCCGAGATAAGTATTTAGTTGTTTAGTATTAGAAGTAAGTTAGTCTCTTTAGCATATGCATGTGTATTTATTATATCTGTTATAATAAACACCAATCGTTTGGACTTACTAATCGGTGAATGGATTTATTACTTTGAACCTGACCTTGATATACTTGTGACGGTGTCTAAATACGGCACCTGGCGACTCCGAGCATAATTACACATACAGAGCCACAGCAATGTTAAGCACACGGCCTTTAAACGGAGGCGTGTTAATCACACTTCAGTAAAACGAGCAACATTTAGTGGCGACTTCCTGATGTGACGCGGTTACAAGTGGCACCCCCACTCCGTCGAGGACCCAGAAATTTGAATTAGAAATCTGAGTAAAGAAAAAGGAAAAATCACAAGTAATCAAGGTGTTCAAACGAATAAAGATAATTCGGAAGTGTGTTTTGTGCATGCGTACTAACAGGGTTGTAAGGTAAACCTGAGAGCTTTTTGTTGCGACGAACTGTCGGGAGTTTTTGAGCAGAACATAGCGAAAGCCTTACCCGTCTTGTAAAACATTACCTCAACACCCCTTGTTCCAAATTAAGAGAGAAAGAGGAAATGGCCATGCAGGCAATGGAACGCCTCATGAACCCAGAACGGTTTGTGGTCGCAGCGACCAGCAGTAGCCGAGTAGGTCAGTGTCCCGTGTGGGAGCTGGAACTCAGCGAGTATCTGCAAGGAAAGGGATGGCCCCATTGGAACGAATTCTGTTTGAATGAGGAGACAGGTCCCGGAAGTATAGGACATACTTGGTGGGAGAACCTCTCTCAAATTCATAAAAAGAACTTAAGTAAAGCGCGCAAGCCGATGGCAATCGTGTCCTGTTTGGCACAGTTGTGAGGCACTGAGGAGGTCGTTCAGACGCTCCGATCAGAGCTAGAAGAGAGAAATAGGATGAGCAAAGTTGATGTCAGGGACATCGAGAAGGAAAACATGGAATTAAGAGGGAAGCTGGCAGAGAAGGGTAGCGAGGTGGATGATGCCAAGAGGGCACATCAGTCATGTCTAGCCCATCGGAGCAGTTCCCAGACCTAGTATGAAAAAGCCTATCAAGACGGGCAACGTGCCGTCCTGATAAGAGAAGAATCAGAAAAGCAGGTATAGGCATTGCAGAGGCAATGCTCTGACCTAAAGGCAGCTTTAAGAGCACTCCATGCTGCCACCACAGAACAAAGACAAAGCACAGTGGATCATGCCAAGTGTAGGAAGCAGATTGCGGAGCTGTAATCTCTGCTTTCAGTCCAGAATGGGTTCCAAAGTATTTTTCGAACACAGCTAGATGAGGAGAATGCCCCAGACTGGCAGGAATTAAGTGAGACAGCGCAGCGCTATGTTCAAGGAACATGTGCACCAGCAGCGCAGCAGAAAAGAAAAGCACCCCAACCCCCCACAGATCAAATAGCTACCGCACCTATGAATCCAGTCACCACCCAAAGGAAAGCGACCACAGAAGGCGCACCCGATATCACCTACACCACCCCGTTAACTGTAACCCAACTCAGGGACGCGTGTGAGAAAATCACTCCGTTTCTCCCCACCGCAGACCCCCACTAAAAAGTGAAACCGCAGGCTACCATGTACGGCCTGGACGAGAGAGAGCAGGTTAAGCTCACGGTTCTGAGCTTAGATCCGTCTGTAGTAGCAGCCCTCCCCGACCCACAGAACGTTGCAGGAGGCACACTAGAGGAAATGCACACCTCCATTTTAGATGCCATAGGGTATACCCGAGGTGACCCAGTTGACCGACTAAACAAATGCAGACAAAAGAAAACAGAGCATCCCACAGCATTTGCAGGAAGGCTGTGGATCCATTTAACGCAGTTTTCGGCGAGTTAAATAGAGCGCATTTGAACCGTGACAACATGGTTAAATGGACGCGCACCATAATTTCCCATGCCACAGATGCAGGACAGAGTGCTTGCAATAGCTATGACCCCTCAGAAGAGGCCCATAACGAGAAATGGGTTCTGAAAAGATTGTCCCGCGCTTGGGAACAATCGGTTCAGGGCAAAATTAAAATAAAGACCCCAGATGAAGCTCAGGCTGCAGCGGACATTCAGGCAGTGAGAGCACACCAATGCCCCGCATGGGTAAATGAAGGGAAGAACAGCCCTCCACAGAAATCGCTCGAATGCTACAACTGTGGCCAATTAGGACATTGGGCTAAGGAACGCAATGCACCCCAAAGATCACAGAGAGGCCAGCAGACAGGCACTCTGAATAGAAATAGGGCAAAGCCGATCCATAGTATAGGGATACAGTCAGGACAGACCAATGTGGACGGAACGGACTGACGGTGTTCGGGCTCCCCCACTTGGGTCTGTGACACTCTTTGGGATCAATCCGGAAGACCGGTAGTCACAGCAAAGGTTAGAGGGAAGCCCATAGAGTTACTTTGGGACACAGGAGGGTCCCGTACCACAATTAATTCCACCACCACGGCACAGGCAGACACGTGGCCGACCACCTCCACCATCACACTTAGCGGCTTTACAGGACATTCACAGCAGGGACACATTACAGCACCCGTAGCAATCCAGCTAGGGAACATCTCTACCAAACACCCCGTCGTTGTAGTAAATCTTCCCCGTTCAGCAGAACACATATTGGGTATAGACTTTATTGAATGCCCATAGCCTGTCGTTCGACCCAGTAAACCAGTGTGTCTGGCGAATGTCAAGGTCAGACAGAGCACCCGCTACTCTCACAGTAGGAGAGTACGCAAATCAGATTAGCGCAGTAGGCGAATATTCTTTCGACCTGACTACACTAAACATGGACAAACAAGTGAGAGCAGTTTTAAACAAACACAGTTCAGCATTTGCCAGTCACCGGCACGACTGTGGCAGAATGACTGGACAAGTTCACGTTACCGGACCTGACCCCCGACCACAGAAACAATACAGATTTCCCCAAAAGCAGAGGGAGAAATAGGAAAAGTAATGTATTGCTTATTGGAACAAGGTGTACTTAGAACAGTAGCCTCGACCAATAATGCTCCTATCTGGCCAGTGAGAAAGCCCGACGGATCATGGCGTCTGACCATTGATTATCGGGAGCTCAATAAAGTAACCCCAGCAGTAGCCCCCACGGTAGCAACAAGTCCCGAGACCATGCTGAAACAGGGACTCCACTCCAAATATTTCACGGTATTGGACATTAGCAATGGCTTCTGGTCAATCCCATTGGCAAAGGCGTGCCAGTACAAATTTGCCTTCACATTCAAAACACAGCAGTATACGTGGACATGCCTCCCACAAGGATTCCACAATTCCCCCTCCATTTTCCACCGACAGCTGGCGAATGGTTTAGAAACATTTTCCCGACCCGAATGTCTGGTACAGTATGTGGACGACCTATTACTGCCGACAGACACAAAGGCAGAGCACATTACGCTTCTGGCCGAGCTCCTGGAACTTTTAACCTCGATCGGATGTAAAGTTAACCCCAGAAAGGCCCAGATATTGGAAAATAAAGTGATGTAATTGGGTACAGTCATCACGCACGGCAAATGCGAGATCGAATTCAAAAGGATTGATTCGATTGTCAAATTGCCCCTTCCCCAGAATGTTTCAGCCCTATGGTCGTTTTTAGGACTGGTTGGGTACTGTCGGAACCATATCGATGGATTCGCGACAAAGGCAGCCCCACTCTCAGACCTCCTTAAGAAAGGAGCCCCATTGGGAATGGCTTCCGCAGCATAGAGGATGTGGAAGATTTAAAGAAAGCCCTTAGCGCAGCACCCGCGCTACAAGTCCCAGACCAACTCTCCCCCTATGCAATAGAGGTAGCGAGCACAGATCTGACCCTCTCGGCCGTGTTTCTTCAGGAACGGCACGAGCAGCTACGACCTGTGGCTTATGCCTCAAGACTTTTCGACCCAGTAGAACAAGGATTCTCAGCCTGCGAGAGGCACCTCCCAGCAGTTTTCTGGGCAGTTCAGTACTTTTCCTACATTACCGGACTCAACCCCATCACCATTTTGACCGAGCACACCCCCACACAGTTACTCCTAGACGGTCGACTGAAGGACGGTTCAGTTAGCCAGATTAGGGCAGCTAGGTGGACACTACTTTTACAAGGACGGGACATTACGGTTAAACGGACCCGGACACACACATTTTTAGCCGACAACCTCCAATATCCAGGACAGCCCCATGAATGTGAAATTGTTGCACCCCTACACAACACAGGACCCTTCATAGCGAAGACACCCCCCAGGAAGATAGGGAACCCAAGACAAAGCCCCCAGCACACAGACACGTGTGGCCCACTGAAAATATACGTGGACGGTTCATCCACAGTTTCAGATGAGCGTATCACTGGATGCGGCATCTATGTCGAGGACGCGCAGGGTCGCGCACTCGAATAAATAGTTTTAAAATTGCCAGGTCACTTCGGCGCGCAGGCAGCAGAGCTCGCGGCCATAGCTTACATAGTTGACCACCCCGATTCTTTCCCCAGCCCGGCAGACATATATTCGGACAGTCTATATGTTTGCAACAGTTTAACGGATTTTCTACCCATGTGGAGGACACGAGGTTTTGTCTCCGCAGACGGGAAACCCCTTCCATCAGCCCCTTTACTCCGCCACATCCTAGACAAAGCGAAGGATAGGACCTTTGGCATTATCAAAGTTAGAAGTCACCATAGGTCATTCCCCCCCCTGGAAATGTAAAAGCCGACGCACTAAAAAAAGTAGGTTCCAGGCGAGGACACTTTTGGACACCCCCAGCTAGCACACCAGCTAGCGCCCCTGTGAGTGCAGTTCAAGTCTCACAGACGGACATTAATGATTTAGCCGAGGCACAGAAGCAGGATGAAGATCTCAGGGAGATTTTTAAAGGACTTTTGTGCCACAGTATGATAAGTTCAGACACGCGTTGACCACACATGAGGGTGTGATCATCAAGGACCAGCTTTATGTGGTCCCGCAACAGGATAAAAATCAAATGATTGCCTTGTTCCATGACGGTCATGGACACCAAGGGATCGACCCGACCACGAGGCACCTCAGGCAACTCTGTTGGTGGCCTAATTTAAGGACCGATGTTACCCATTACATCGAGAATTGCCTTATTTGCGCCCAGAATAACACGGAGAGGTATTCCAAAAAGGCACAGCTTCGGCATAATCAACCAGTTAATGGCCCCTGGACAAACCTCCAGATCGACTTTATAGGACCATTGCCCCCTTGTAGGAATGGCTATAAATACGTGCTGGTTGTAATTGATACATTTAACAAATGGGTAGAGGCATTCCCCTCACGACGAATACAGCTAAGGCAGCTGCAAAGATCCTGACCCACCACATCTTCACGAGATGGGGTTTACTCAGAAGTATAGATTCGGACCAGGGATCTCAATTCACAGGACGTGTCACGAAGAACGTCCTGACCATATTCGGCATTAAACAAAATTTTCACATTGCGTATCACCCACAGTCCAGCGGGATTGTAGAGCGCATGAATCGGACCCTAAAATCGACCCTTAGAAAAATGGTTCAGGAAAACAATTCTACATGGGATTCGGTACTCCCATTTGCACTAATGTTTATCCGCAACACGGTTTCAACATCCACAGGATTCACCCCACACACACTCATGACCGGACGCCCTATGAAAGGTACAGAATTCCTTTTAGGACTGGACATGACTAGCCCCGAAGTGATGGCCCTCACGCATGAGAAAGCTGTTAAAGACCTAGTTGAGACTGTGAGGTCTGCACAGATCGCAGCCGCAGTTCAACTGGGAAAACGACGCAAACAAAGCACAGCTTGCTTTAATAAGAACGTCCACCCCACAGAATTTCAGGTTGGGCAACAGGTAATGCTATCTGTGTGTAACCCCAGCAGTTTTTTGGCACGAAAATTTTCCGGCCCGTATTCAATTTCGGACAAAATTAGCCCCTCAGTTTACAGGGTAAAATACCCCAATGGAAAGACTGCGTGGTTCCATATTAACCAACTGAAGGCATATGGAACACAGTCTAACCATGCACACCATGTCTTACTGGACGCAGCAGAACATCTCGCCCCGCCCACTGGAGACACGTTTCCACCATCCCCCTCACAGACCAGTTCATCATCGGACTCGCGCAGGACTCCGCCCACTGACTTCAGACCATGCCCCGAAACGCCCACAAGCTGCCACAGCAGAGACAGCGATACTGA
This sequence comes from Scyliorhinus canicula, assembly GCF_902713615.1. Lineage (NCBI taxonomy): Eukaryota > Metazoa > Chordata > Chondrichthyes > Carcharhiniformes > Scyliorhinidae > Scyliorhinus > Scyliorhinus canicula. Next base: position 217,137,516 of record NC_052151.1, read on the forward strand.
CACTGACTTTGAGGACAGCCACAGCACACAACCCTACAGCCCTCACTGTAGCGACTACGACCCCGACTCCAGTGACCCCATGGAGGTCACCTACGTTAAATACCCAGACCCACCACCCGACCCCAACGATCCCGACAATGCCCCTTCAGGTTTAGACCCCACACTTTGGCACAGGGACAATTCATACAGACTTGTCCGTAACGATGAAAGTGACCCCCGGTCACATAATTCCAAGATTGCATGCCTGATCCACACAAGGGTGTGGGATCCGGGAGAGCAGGACGACACAGTGTCTGACTCCCGATACGGCAATCCCTTTGTGACCCTGTTCACAGAGGCAGAGGAAAAGTGAGGTGTCCAGATGATGTAAAATAGGAACCGCTTGAGGGAAGCGATATCCTTTCTGATGGAACCTGCACGTATGTTTTGTTTGTAAGTTTATGTTTGTTTGCTTGTTGATATATTAAGGGTTTGATTGCAGATCTTTTCAGCTGAAAAGATTGTGACCACCTCACATGATGGCTAAAATGTCTGGAGCACAGCTCAACTTTTCACAAGGAGCATCTTGGCTCCTCCCTTGTTTTTCAGGTGCCCCTCTATTCGGTGAATAGAGGCTGCAATACCACGGTTAACACATTCTTGCCCGTTCATTCCAGGTTACTCAGGCAGTGGAGAAACGGCACTGAGGACCCGCCCTGTCTGAGAACCCACTTTGGTCAGCCAAGCTCGGGTATGGCACAGCACGCCATACCCGGGGACCCCATCCAAATCTTACCCGTAGCGGCCCATACGCAACCCATTCGACCTTTTTGTTTCAAAACTTTGTTTCATTTTTCTTTAGGTAGCCCTTAGGCCGCCATCCCACATGCTATTTACATCCAGGAACATTCGGATGGTAAATTTACAAAGCCTGCGAGATGGCTCGCAGGAGGAAAGTTGTTAGATGTATTTCTGCTCCTAAATTCGCATTTGAAAAAAAAAATGAGGGGAGTCACAGGGTGTGACTTGGCCAGTCATTTAAGGGTCAATTGGAATGAGAGGACAGATACACTAACAGTACGGATATTAAACTGTGTATTGACAGATACTGCTTGATCCCATAGCTTTCGAAAGACGAAAGAGGGTTCACGGCAAGGATCGGCCAGACAGAAGGAAGAGGACAAAGAGAACGAAGAGAAGACCATGATGGAAGCCTACCTATTACTATTAAATGTTGTATTTGTATATGTGGAAGCAAGTCACGTTTCCCCCACAACCCCCGCCGTTAATGTTTCCCTCACACCAACTTCCCCGTGCTCAGCTCTGATCAGCGAAGTTCAGACCTGGTGCACAACATTCATGACATGGTACTCAATGTCGTACGTGATTGAATCACTGTTGGTGATTGCAATTATCTGCATCATTGTACAGACCCTCAGGTTGAGGAAATGGAAAAGGAGAGGCTCCCGTTCCTGCCCCTCAACCATTTACGGAGTTCAATCCCCTATTTTCGGTTTTCACCAATCCCCCCAACCCCTTGATGTCTAGGAAATGAATAAAGCAATATGTCAATAAAGAAGGCACTAATGTATTATATTGTTCTGAACTCGACTGCCGAGTCAGAAAGTGATATGTAATGTGGTGTGAATGGATAAGGTTTTTAGACTGTAATAAAATGTTTAAAATGAGATAAGGATAGTAGTTGTGATAGGTAGAGGTTCCCGGTTATTGGTAATGCATGTCCCCTTTGACATAGCGCCAAGTAGAAATGTGAGATAAAAAAAATTTCTTCCCATAGTTAAAGACAGAGTAGATGCCCAGGAACTTGCTAAGGTCAGGGAACCCAAAGAGGGCACCCAAAGGCACTCGAAGAAACGTGCATAGGTGATCCTTCACAATTTCTTGTGAGGATCACAAGGAGGGAATGTAGCCATCTAAGATGGACACTGGGCTACAAAATGGAGAACTGTTAAGGCTGCAGGGAGAAAACAGTCTGAGTGAGGACAAGCAGCTTGCAGAAGACTAATTTGCATTCTGCACGTACAAAAACCAGTTTTTGGCCAGGTGCAGAGTTTCAGCCAAAGGTGCAAATGGAAACAGATCTGCATAGTAATGAGGTGATCCAGATCCAGACCCCGCACAATAGAAACATTTAAGTATCAATGGATACTTTTCCGTAGACGCCCAGACAGAATGGCGCCACAGCAACCAGCACAAAGAACCGTAGGGACCGCCCCACCCATCGAGGAACGACCCTCAGATTGGGGAGTTTGGAAGATATCGATTGGGAGAGACCCAATCGATACATGGTAGGTGAAAGAACCGCCCCAAGGGGGCATGGACTTCTAGGACCTATAAGAGTACATGGTTCGGTCTGCTTTGCTCCAGCTCAGGACTGCTTGCTTACTCCGACCCAAGTTTGTTGTTTGTTACATCGCATCCTGACTCCAGTTTCGTCACCAGCCGTTGAGCCATCAGCCATCGAACTGTAAGTGCCAATACAATGATCGCTACATGATCCAGACCTTGCTAGATTTTGACAACTTTACGATTCAGAAAGTTGCAGACCAAGAACGGGGCGAAGGCCTTGTTCCCTGACCTTGCCTGTTCCTGTCTAGATAAGTATTTAGTTGTTTAGTATTAGAAGTAAGTTAGTCTCTTTAGCGTATGCATGTGTATTTATTATATCTGTTATAATAAACACCAATCATTTGGACTTACTAATCGGTGTACGGATTTATTACTTTGAACCTGACCTTGATATACTTGTGACAGTGTCTAAATACGGCACCTGGCGACTCCGAGCATAATTACACATACAGCGCCATAGCAGTGTTAAGCACACGGCCTTTAAACGGAGGCGTGTTAATCACACTCCAGTAAAACGAGCAACACACCCCATCCGCACGTTACCCTGGAGAAGTCTGTGATGGAGGCGAGACTGCTGTCCACCTCCAGTCGAATGTGCCTTTGCAAAAAGGCATGGAGCGAGAGAGTGATGAGGCGCTTTTTTGTTGAGGTTCACCCCGAGCTGCTCCATGGTGCAGAACTCTGTGCTCTACGGTCTGTTCCCTCGGACGGACACCGAGACAAAAATCATCTGCTGCTGGAAAATGGTCAACTCAGTGAAAAATATTCATTGGTCTGCCCGAAACTTGTCGATCTTCCAGTGAAAAGAGTTGTCTTTGACTGAGTTTTGTGGACTGGTACATTCCAAAGGCTGGGTCTACTTGCTGAGGGACACACTAAAGCTCGAGGCAGCTGCAATAGAGGACGGTCGCTGTCTCATACCTTTCAGCCTTAGTGCGCCGATGATGGGGGGAATTACCCACTCAGGCTGTATGAATACAGTGAATACTATTATATTGTCAGAGATTTCATTTGGATTTCATGGGCAGACCTCTGTTTCTGAGACTAACTGTTGATGCCAACACATAATTTGTTGAACTGGGCGGCACATTGGCACAATGGTTAGCATTATGCTGTGTCCCGAGTCTGCGTCGCCGCTCCCACCCAAACTAGTTTAAACTCTTCACAACAGCACTGGCAAACCCGCGAGCCAGAATATTAGTCCCGCTCTGGATTATATGTACACCGTCCCGATGGTCCCGACGCCCCCCCACCCCCGCTCCGAACCTCAACCCGCCACTCACCAGCGGGGAAGCACACGGCCCAGCCAAGGACAGTGGCCACATCAGCTTCTGCAGGAGGGTGCCGAACGGGAGCCGTGAAGCATGATCATAATAATCTTTATGTCACAAGTCGGTTTACAGTACCACTGCAATGAATTTACTGTGAAAAGCCCCTAATCGCCACATTACGGCGCACATTACGGGCGCCTGTCTAATTCACCTAACAGCACGTCTTTCGGTACATGTGGGAGGATCTGGGGCACCAGGAGGAAACCTACGCAATCATGGGGAGAACGTGCAGACTCCGCACAGACAGTGTACTCAACCGCTGACATGGGTACTGCCAGCCACTGTCATTAAAGGACCGGGCATGCTGATGAAGACTCCGGCTGAGCCGGGGGACAGTGCGGTATATCTGCCACGTCATGGTGCACCTTGCACCCGTGGGGTATGGGGGAGGGCACCCACTCCCGGTGGCCGTCAAGGTGACAGTCATCCTGATAGTTTATGCCACGCGATCCTCCCAGGCGCCAAGTAGGGACCTGTCCTGAATCACACAGACCTCAGTGCACACCTCTGTGCCGTAATGGAGACGCTCATTTCCCAGCTGGTACAATACATAAAATTGAATCTGGACCACTCCCATCAGGATGCCCGGGCAGCAGGGTTCATCCGCCATGGCCGAGATGCCCCGGGTCCAGGGACTGGTCGATGGGGCGTATGTCCCCCTACGATACTAGCCTGTGACGGGTGGTCTTCACAAACAGAAAGTGGTTCCACTCGATGAGCCTGCAGTTGATGTGTGACGATGAGCTGCACATCATGAACGTCTGCGCCCCATACCCGGGCAGTGCGCACAACGCCTTCGATGGTTCCTGACCTTTTGAGGCGCATCTCCATGTGGGGCGTTGGCACCTGGGCGAAGGGGGATCCACTGCACCTGTGGCTGATGAGGCCTTTCGGAGGGCAGATACTGATGTGAATCAAGATCATGTTGTGACGGTGAACATGATCGAGCGGTGCAATGGCAACCTGAAGATGTGGATCAGAAACCTGGAACTTCCTGGAGGGGCCGTCCAGCATAGCACTAGAGTCACGGAGAGATAATTGGGTGTTGTGCGTGGTATGAGAGGACCAGACGGGGCCCGTGAGGCGGCAGCAGATGTTGACGAATGTCCACAGGCTGCTCGACGTTATACTGATGCCCTCGCTGGAGCAGGAATAGGAAGTGGTGGTAATGTAGCGGGGAAGGCGGGGACCAGGTTAATTGGGAATATCTGTTGAAGGTTTTGGGTTGATTTAGTTTCGGGAGGGGGTTTGAGGATTGGGTCCGGCTGTTGTATAAGACACCAAAGGCTAGTGTGGGGATGAATAGGATTAGTTGGGAGTGCATTGGGCTGCACCGGGGGATGAGGCACTGCTGGTTTCTGTTCTGGCTATAGAGCAGTTGGCAATGGCGGACAGGGCAATGGATGGGTGAAGGGGGATTGAGCGGGAAAGCAGCAAGATACTGGGTCTCTTTGTGTGCAGATGACCTCCTGTTGCATAATCATAGAATTTATCTTCCGGTTGCGGTTATGCGGAGCTAAGCCGCACGTTCGGCAGCTCCCGCTTTAATAGGACTTGTGGGCTCTTTTAAGGGCCCGAAACGGCGCTGATTCGACGATTCCCGGTGGATAAAGGAGTCTGGAGCAAAACACCCCGGGATTAATGGTGCGGGTCGGAGTGGGGTGAGGAGAAAAACGGCAGTAGCTCCCCTGGAAAAGCGAGGGATGGTGGACAAAATGGCAGCCGGTGGAGCCCCTGAGGAGTGAAGGCAGTGGGCGGAGGAGCAGCAGGCGGCCCTTCTGCTCTATTTTAAGGAGCTGAAAGGGGAGTTGTTGGAATCCCTGAAGGTAACGACTAGTAAGCTGCTGGAGACCCAGACATTCCAGGGTGCAGCAATACTCGAGTTGCAGCAGCAGGCCTCTGAGCGTGAGGATGAGGTTTCGGCCCTAATGGGGAAGGTGGAGGTGCACGAGGCGCTTCACAAAAAGTGGCAAGATCGGTTTGAGGAGATGTAGTTTCGATCACGGAGGAAGAACTTGCGGAACCTGGGCCTCTAGGAGGGGCTGGAGGGGTCGGACCTGCCGGTCTATGTGGCCATGATGCTGAACTCGCTGGTGGGGGCAGGAACATTCCATCTGCCCCTGGAGCTGGAGGGGGCCCACTGGCCAGGCGGCCTGAGGCGAATGAACCCCCGCGGGCAGTGCTGGTGCGGTTTCATCGGTTCAGTGACCAGGAGTGTATTCTGCGGTGGGCCAAGAAGGTGAGGAGTAGCAAGTGGGAGAATTCGGTAACGCGTATCTACCAGGACTGGAGTGCGGAGGTGGCTAAGCGGAGGGCCAGGTTCAACCGGACGAAGGCGGTGCTCCACGGAAAGCACGTGAAGTTCGGCATGCTGCCTCCTGCGCGCCAGTGGGTCACCTACAAGGACCGGCATTACTATTTTGCGTCAACTGAGAAGGCGTGGGCCTTTGTGCAGGGTGAAAAGTTGGACTTGAACTAGAGATTGAGGGCTGTGGGAGTTTTTCTATTTCTGTGTCACTGTTTATGCTGTTGCTGGTTATTCTGTTTGTTTCTGTTTTTTCTCTAGCTTTCGGATGATGTTGGTTATGGTTTTGTGTTTTAAGGGGGGTATTGGGGTTTTAAGTTGATCTGTGTTTTTGTTTGTACGGCGTTGGTGGATGGGTTGGGACTGCTGTTTGGGAGCTTCGTTGGGGGGGGGGGTGGGTGTTGTGGGGCAGTGTGAAAGTACGGGCTTTTCTCTGGTTTCCCGCGCTGCGGGACGAGGGAGGTGGAGCTGGTGGCAAGGGGCGTGGCTATCAGATCCGTTTTCCCGCACTGAAGCAGTCCCAAGGAGCTGTTGCAGGGCAGGAGGGGTGACCTCATATCGGGACGGTTCGGAGTTAGGGCGGGAGCAGCCGGGGTCAGCAGAAGTCAGGTGGCTCACGGGAACACTATGGAGTGAGCGTCGCGGCTAGGAGGCGTCCTAGCCTGGGAGGGGGGGGGGGATACTGGGTTGCTGCTGGATTGGCCAGGGAGGAGTTGGTGTGGGTAGGGAGTGTCGGGGTGTGGTTCTATCGCCGTGGGAAACGGGACGAATGGGTGCTGACCAGGGACGAGCAATCGATGGGCTATGGCTAGTCGATGGGGGAGGGGGGCGTGGTGCCCCCTGATCCGGCTGATTACGTGGAACGTGAGGGGGTTGAATGGACAGGTTAAGCGGGCCCGGGTGTTTACGCATCTGAAGGGCCATGCTCCAGGAGACCCACCTGAAGTTGGCGGGCCAGGTCCGTCTGAGGAAGGGGTGGGTGGGGCAGGTTTTCCATTCAAGGCTCGACCCGAAGAATCGGGGGTTGGCGATCCTGGTGGGGAAGAGGATGGCGTTTGAGACATCTGAGGTGGTGGCTGATAGTGGCGGAAGATACGTGATGGTGCGCGGTAAGCTGCAGGGGGAGAGGGTGGTGTTGGTGAATGTGTACGCCCCAAATTGGGATGATGCTGGTTTCATGAGTCGTATGTTGGGCCGCATTCCTGGCCTGGAGGTGGGGGGCTTGATCATGAGGGGGACTTCATTACGGTGCCGGTTCCCCTACTGGATCATTCTAGTTCAAGGACAGGCAGGAGGCCTGCTGCGGCCAAGGTTTCGATGTGGTTTATGGACCAGATGGGAGGAATAGATCCCTGGAGGATTGGGAGGCCGAGGGCTCCATGTGCACAGGGTTTACTCCCGCATTAATTTCTTTGTTCTGAGTAGGGGACTGTTCCCGAGGGTGGAGCAGGCCGCGTATTCGGATATTGCGATTTCGGACCATGCTCCGTATTGGGTGGATCTGGAGATGGGGAAGGTGCGGGATCAGCGCCCGCTTTGGCGTCTGGATGTGGGGTTGTTGGCTGATGAGGAGGTATGTAGGAGGGTCCGGGGATATATCAAGAGATACGTCGAGGTCAATGATACTTGGGAGGTCCAGGTGGGGATGGTGTGGGAGTCTCTGAAGGCAGTTATTAGGGGGGGCATAGGGAGACGGGGAGAGGAGGGAGAGGAGGGAGAGGGAGAGACTGTTGGTGGAGCTGTTGAGTGTCGGTAGGAGGTATGCGGAGGCCCCGGAGGAGGGATTGCTGGGGGAGCGGCGTAGCCTGCAGGCCAAGTTTGATTTATTGACCACCAGAAAGGCGGAGACACAGTGGTGGAAGGCGCAGGGAGCGGTCTACGAGTATGGAGAGGAGGCGAGCAGGATGCTGGCGCATCAGCTTCGTAAGCGGGACACCTCTAGGGAGATTGGTGGAGTGAAGGATAGGGGTGGGAATGTGGTGCGGCAGGGGGCAGAGGTCAATGAGGCCTTTAGGGACTTCTGCAGAAAACTGTACCGGTCGGAGCCGCCGGTGGTGGGAGGGGGAATGGAGAGCTTTTTGGACAGGCTGCGATTTCCAAGGGTGTAGGAGGAGCAGGTGGAGGGACTGGGGGCGCCGATCGAGTTGGAGGAGCTGGTCAGAGGGATTGGCCACATGCAGTCGGGGAAGGTGCCGGGACCGGATGGGTTCCCGGTTGAATGTTATAAGAAATATGCGGACCTGTTGGGACCCCCTGTTGGTTAGGACCTTTAACGAGGCATGGGAGGGGTGTGTTTTGCCCCCGACGATGTCTCGGGCGCTGATTTCCCTGATCCTGAAGCATGATAAGGATCCCTTGCAGTGCGGATCATGCAGGCCAATTTCACTGCTGAATGTGGACGCCAAGTTGCTGCTGAAGGTCGTGGCCACTAGAATAGAGAACTGGGTGCCGGGAGTGGTACATGAAGATCAGACGGGTTTTGTGAAGGGGAGGCAGCTGAACACTAACGTGCAAAGGCTGCTAAATGTGATAATGATGCCGGCAGCAGAAGGAGAGACGGAGATTGTGGTGGCATTGGATGCGGAGGAGGCCTTTGACAGGGTTGAGTGGGGGTACTTGTGGGAGGTGTTGGAGAGGTTCGGGTTTGGGGTGGGGTTTATTAAATGGGTGAAGTTGCTGTACGAGGTCCCGATGGCGAGTGTAGTGACAAATGGGAGGAGGTTCGAGTACTTCAGGCTCCACCGTGGGACGAGTTTTGAGTTGCCAATTGAGCCTCTTGCCATGGCTCTCAGGGAGTCGGGGAGGTGGAGGGGTTTGGTGCGAGGGGGGAGGAGCACCGAGTGTCGCTGTATGCAGACGACTTGCTGCTGTATATAGCAGACCCGGTGGGGGGTATGCCGGAGGTGACGGAGATTCTTGATGAGTTTCGGAGACTCTCGGGCTATAAATTGAATCTGGGCAAGAGTGAGCTGTTTGTTGTACACCCGGGAGATCAGGCGGAGGGGATTGGTCGGCTCCCGCTAAAGAGGGCAGTGAGGAGTTTTAGGTACCTGGGGGTCTGGTGGCTAGGAGCTGGGGGACTCTGCACAAGCTTAATTTTACTAGGTTGGTGGAGCAGATGGAGGAGGAATTTAAAAGGTGGGACATGCTGCCGTTGTCGTTTGCAGGTAGAGTTCAGTCCGTTAAAATGACGGTGCTCCCGAGGTTTTGTTTTTGTTTCAGTGCCTCCCCATTTTCATTCCAATGGCCTTTTTTAGGATGGTGAACAGCAGCATTCTGGGATTTGTTTGGGTGCACGGGACTCCGAGGGTAAGGTCTTTTTGGAGCAGGGCAGGGATAGAGAGGGGCTGGCGCTGCCCATGCTCTCTGGGTACTATTGGCCGGCTAACGTCTCGATGGTACTTAAGTGGGTAATGGATGATGAGGGGACAGCATGGAAATGGATGGAGAAGGCGTCCATGGAGGCACAAGCCTGAAGACACTGGTAACGGCACCGTTGTCGCTCCCTCCAACGAGGTACACTACGAGCCTGGTGGTGGCGGCTACCCTCAAGATTTGGGGGCAGTGGAGGCGACACAGGGGGGATGTGGGGGGGACTCGGTGGAGGCTCCGCTGCGGGGGAACCACCGGTTTGTCCCAGGGAACATGAATGGTGAGTTCCTGTGGTTGCACAGGGCGGGCATTAGGAAGTTGGGGGACATGTTAATTGACGGAAGGTTTGCGAGCCTGGGTGAGCTGGAGGAGAAGTTTGAGCTCTCCCCGGGGAATATGTTCACGTACCTTCAGGTCAAGGCGTTTGCTAGGCTGCACGTGGAGGGGTTCCCTTCGTTGCCCACGCTGGGGGTTAGGGATGGGTTGCTTTCGGGGGTGTGGGGCGGGGATGGGAAGGCATCTGACATCTACCAGGTGATGCAGGAGGTGGAGGAGGCGTCGGAAGAGGACCTGAAGGCTAGGTGGGAGGGGGAGCTGAGGGAGCAGATTGAGGAGGGGACATGGGCGGACGCCCTGGAGAGGGTGAACTCCTCCTCTTCATGTGCGCGGCTTAGCCTCATACAGTTCAAGGTGCTGCACGGGGCCCACATGTCCGAGTCTTGGATGAGTAGGTTTTTTGGGGGCGAAGACAGGTGAGTCAGGTGAGTCCAGCGAACCATGCCCATATGTTCTGGGCATGCCCGGCACTGGAGGATTTCTGGAAGGGGGTGGCGAAGACGGTGTCGAGGGTGGTATGATCCAGGGTCAAGCCAGGGTGGGGACTCGCGATTTTTGGGGTTGGGGTGGAGCCGGGAGTGCAGGAGGCAAAAGAGGCCGATGTTTTGGCCTTTGCGCCCCTCGTAGCCCGGCGGATGATCTTGCTGCAGTGGAAAGATGCGAGACCTCCGAGCGTAGAGACCTGGATCAATGGCATGGCGGGATTTATTAAGCTGGAGAGGGTCAAATTCGCCCTGAGGGGGCAGGTACAAGAGTTCTTTAGGAAATGGCAGCCTTTCCTCGACTTTCTGGCTCAACGATAAGGAACTTGGTCAACAGCAGCAGCAACCCGGGTGGGAGGGGGGGGGGAATAGTAGGATAGTGTTTCAGTTAATTTGCTTATTGTTAAGTTATTTTGTTGTTTATTGGGTTGGGGGGGGGGGGGTTGTTTCTATGCGTTGTTACGGGTGCCGGGGGATGTTTATTATTGTTATTATTGTTCTGTTGATATATATTTTTCAAAAAATTCCAAAAAATATATATATTTTTTTTAAATCATAGAATTTACAGTGCAGAAGGAGGCCGTTCGGCACAACGACTCTGTACCGGTCTTTGTAAAGGCCACCCTAATTAACCCCATGCCTCCACCCTATCCTCAAAACCCAGAAACCCCTTGCCTTTTTGCAGTCAAAGAACAATTTATCCTGTACAATCCACCTAACCTGCACATCTTTGGACTGTGGGAGGAAACCGGAGCACCCGGAGGAAATCCACACAGACACGGGGAGAACGTGCAGACTCCGCACAGACAGTGACCCAGCGGGGAATAGAGCATGGGACCCTGGAGCTGTGAAGGAACAGTGCTATTGTACACATATCTGACACGGTGGGGGAATTTGACCGTTTCCCGGGATATAAATTGAAAATGGGGAAAAGTGACGTATTCCGGATACATGCCGGGTTGGGGAGAAGAGGCTGGGGGAGTTGCCGCTCCGAGTGCTGAGGGTGAGTTTCTACTATTTCGGGATACAGGTGGCGGCGACTTCGGCCGAGCTGCATAAGGTAAACTTGGCGCAATTGGTGGAGAGATGGAGGCGGACTTCAAGAGGTTGAATGTGTAGCCCTTGACTATGGCAGGGTGAATACAGACGGTGAAAATGACGATGCTGTCCAAGTTTGTGTTCACCCTTCACAACCACCCCATTTTGTTGCTAGAATGGTGAATGGGATGAGTTTGAGGTTGGTGTGGGCAGGAAAGGTCCCAGGGGGAGACCAGTTTGAGAGCACTGTTGAGTTTGGTGTGGGCAGGAACGGTCCCAGAGGGAGATCAGTTTGAGGGCACTGTTGCCGGCACCCCTGTCATTCCTGTCGCTCCGACACTCCATGATTTCGGAGGTGGTATCAGCATTGAGGGTAGGGAATAGGAAGGCATGCCTCTGTGTACTTCAGGGATTTGTTTATGGGAGGAAGGTTTGCCGGCCTGGAGGAGATGAGGAGGTGTCTCACTTGCCGAAGGGAACCAGGTTCAGGTACCTGCAGGTGATGGACATTGTTATAAAAGAGGTGCCGTCCTTTCTGCAGCTGTTACCTCCGGTGCTGCAAGTCAAGACGCTGTCCGGGGATGACACTGGGGAGGGTAGATGCTGGATATATTTGCAGAGCTCATGATTAGGGAGGAGGTCAGATACGAGTGGGAGGAAGAGATGGGATGGAGTTATGGGCTGGATTGTGGAAGAAATCCGTGTAGGTGAATGTTTCCTCGTTGAGTGCGAGGTTCAGCCTCATCTCATTTAAGGTGGCGGACAGAGCACACATGACGGTCTTTAGGATGAGCCGTTTCTTTCGCGGGTGGAAGATGGGCGGGATGTTGAGGGGAGAGGAGTGGTGAATCTGTTGCAAATGTTTTGGATGTATTCGAGTTTGAGGGGGTTTTGGAAAGGGTTAGGGGATGTATTGTCCGAAATTCTGAACATCGGGGTGGCTCCGAGTCCGGACCTGACGATAATCGGAATGTCAGAACAGCGACAGTTCAGATGGGGAGAGTGGCCGGTGTCGAGGCCTTTGCCTCCCCGATGAGCCGGAGACAGATTTTGGAGACTGGGAGCCGCCAAAGGCGAGGGTTTGGGTAATGGAGCTGGTAGGATCTTTGCACCTGGAAAGAGTTCAGTTCACCACACGTATAGTGGAAGAGGAGTTGACCCTGAGGTGGAAGCAGTTTATTCACTTCTTTAAAGTGAATGCATGTGTCAGCGGAGGCGGTGGAGGAGGGGAGAATGGATGTTTTGTTTTGTTTCGGGGGAAAGCAAAATAATGAGGTGGGTTTGGTGTGATGGAGGGGTGAGGGTTGGAGTGTGGCGGTGGAGGAGTGGGTAGACTGTGAGAGTGAGTTGTTCGTTTGCTGAACTATTGCCCAGCTTTGGCTTTTTTCTTTTTGTAAATATGAAAAATGCCTTCAACAACAGTATTTTTTGTAAAACAACTTGGATGCGGGAATTCCAGTAAATATTTATCTACAGTCGATCCAGTGAATTGGAGGCAAAGAAGTGACGTGAAGATTCAAAGATTGACTGGGAGCAGGCAGCGGAGCCAAAGAAATAGAACTCACTGTTCAATTTTCACGCTCAGTGTCAAAGGGGAAATTGACACAAATGCAATCATCAATGTATCGAATATAGAGGCGGTGATTCAGATAGAATGTTCCCGATGGGAGGGGAGGCCAGAACTAGGGGTCATATTTTGAGGATGAGGGGTAAACATTTTATGTCTGAGCTAACGAGCGTTGTCTTCACCCAGAGACTGGTGAATCTGTGGAACCTCAATACCACAGAAAGTAGTTGAGGCCAAGACGTTATGTAATTCCAAGAAGGAATTAGGTATGGCTCTTGGGGCTTAAGGGATCAAGGGGTATGGAGGGAAGGCAGGATCAGGATATTGAACTTGATGATCAGCCATGATCACAATAAATGGCGGAGCAGGCTCGAAGGGCCGAATGGCCTTACGCTTTTTCTATTTCCTATGTATGTTTCTAATTATAAAGAGATGGAATTTGGAACCTTTGTCACTCTGAGACGAGGAGAGATTGAGCCAGATTGAGAATTTTGGCTAATTCTGAACACGACATTAAGAGACGATTCGAGCGAGAGTTTTAGAAACAGTGTCGAAATTGATTCAGAGAAATTTGCCGGGCAGCTGACCTCTGTCGCGTGGAGGGATTAAAGAAACTGAGATGATCTTGCAGGGACCCAACCCCCCCCCCCCCCCCCCCCCCCCCGCTGTACAGACATCCCAATTGGTCAACTGTAGATTTGTAAACATTCTGTGAGATTTTCATTCAATTAATTATTGAATCGAATTGCACCAGCGAAATAGAACAGTCACATTCCATAGTACAGTGTATCTGAAAGAACACTCTGACATTAATGATTACATTACTGAATGGACAGTCAGAGTGAATGTCATCTCTGAAGCAATATGAGATCAAGGAAGATTTCTACCGCTGTTTAACACAGCTTCCAATTATAATTTATCATTTAATGTAATCATACTTGAGTAGTTTATGAGGTAAGATGTTGTTTAATTAAGTCTCAGAGCTTTGCCTATTCACAACTGGGAATTAACGCAGGTATCTTAATTTGCTTGTCGAAAGTTTAAGAAAAACATCAATTTAAATAATATTGCAACGTCACTACCTCTATGGACAATCTGGAATGTATAAAGTTAGTGCTTTTGGAAAGTATCACCTCACATCTTCCTTCAGAAACATTGTCTGCTGGATCAAGGAACGGATTCACTTCCCACAGAAAATGCATCGACCAATTCAATGGGTCAGGAAAGTATTCTATATGATCCTCGCCATAGTTGGTGTTCCTGGTAAGTGTCGAAAGTCCATTATCCTGAGTAAATCTATGCATCAGGTTGCTTGTGGTATTATTCGGTGGATAATCATGTTACATTCAATCGGAATATTATTTATTGTATTCATTTACAGGATGTGGGTGTCGCTGGTTAGACCAGCACTTTTTGCACATCCCTGGTTTCCCTCCAGAAGGTGGTGGTGAGTTGCCTTCTTGAACCGCTGCAGTCCTTGAGGTAGGTGTCTGTGCACTCACAGTGCTGTTAGAGAGGGAGTTTCGGGACCTCTCCCCAGCGACAGTGAAGGAACTGCGGTATATTTCCAAGTCAGGATGGTGAGTGACTTGGAGAGGAACCTCCAGGTGGTGGGGCTCCCAGGAATCTGCTGCTCTTGTCCTTCTAGATGATAGTGGTCATGGGTATGGAAGGTGCTGTCAAAGGAGCCTTAGTGAGTTACTGCAGTAAATCTTGTAGATGGTACACACGGCTGCCATTGTTCGTCGGGGGTGGAGGGTTTGTATATTTGTGGAATGGGGAGCAATCAAGCGGGGCTGCTTTGCCCTGGATGGTGTTGAGCTTCTTGAGCGTTGTTGGGCTGCACTCATCCAGGCAAGTGGAAATACGTGCATCAAACTCCTGACTTGTGCCATGGTGGACAAACTTTGCGGGGCCAGGAGGAGAGTTTGCTGGCCGTAAGATTCTTAGTCTTTGACCTGTTCTGGTTGCCACAGTATTAATATGGCTGGTCCGGTCAATTTCTGATCAACGGTAACCCCCAGCATGTTTATTGTGCCGGAATGAGCGATAGTAATGTCATTGAATGTCAGGAGGTGGTGGTTAGATCCTCTCCTGTAGGAGATGGCCATTGCCTGGCACGTGTGTGGCACGAATGTGGCTTGTCACTTGTCAGCCCAAGCCTGGATAATGTCCATGTCTTGCTGCATTTGGATATAAAGTGCTTCATTACCTGAGCAGTCTGGAATTGTGATGAACATTGTGAAGTCATCTGTAAACATTTCCACTTCTAACGTTACGATGGAAATGAGGTCATTGATGAAGCAGCTGAAGATTGTTGGGCCGAGTACACCACCCTGAGGAACTCCTGCAGTGATGTCCCGGAGCAAAGAGTATTAAACTACGACCACCATAACATTTTCCTTTATGCCAGGTATGACACCAACCAGCGGAGTGTTTTCCCACTGATATGCATTCACTCCTGTTTAGCTAGGGCTCTTTGATGTCATACTCGGTTAAATGCTGCTTCAGGTCAACGGCAGTCTCTATCACCTCTGGCATTCAGCACTTTGTCCATCTTTGAACCAAGGTTGTAATGAGGTCAGGAGCTGAGTGACCCTGGCGGAACTCAAACTGAGCGTCCGAGAACAGGTTATTGCTGAGTAAGTGCCGCTTGATAACACTGTTAATGTCTCCTGCCAGCAATGTGTTGTGGATGACAAAATTTTGTAGAGCAGTAATTGGCTGGGTTCGATTTGCCTGTTTCTTGGCACAGACACACCTGGGCAATATATCACCTTGCCGAATCGATGCAAGTATTCCAGCTTTACTGAAACAGTTTGGCTAGAGGTTCGGCAATTCCTGGAGCATAAGACTTCAGTACTATTGGGGAGACATTGTCAGGGCCCAGAGCGTTTGCAGTATCCAGTCCCTTCAGCCATTTCTTGATATCACGTGGAGTGAATAGTATTGCCTGAAGACGGACATCAGTGATGCTGAGGACTACTGGAGAAGACCGAGAGGGATTGTCCACTTCGCACTTCTGTCTGAAGTCTGTTGCAAATACCACAAATTCAGTCCCAGTCCAGCAGCTATGTTCTTAGGACCCGGCCAGTTCGGTCTGTGGTGCTACTATCGAGCCTTGATGTTGGAAATGGAAGGCCCCCACTCAGAGCATATCCTGTTTCTTTACCACCCTCAGTGCTTCCTCCGTGGTGTTCAACATGAAGCTGTACTGATTCATCAGCTGATGGTGACTGAAATGTGATAATCAGCAGGAGTTATCTTTGCCCATCTTTAATCTGAAGCCAGGAAACTTCATGGGTTAGAGAGTCGATGTTGAAGAATCCCAGGGAAACTCTCTCCCGACTGTATACCACTGTGTTGCATCCTCCCCTGGATCTGTCCTGCTGGTGAGAACGGACACATCCAGGAATAGTTGTAGTGATGCCTGGGACATTTTCAGAAAGGTATCAGGTGGAAAGTACATTTTGATACACTCCTCCGTACAGTAAAGTGTATTCATTAAATCCCCTGCATTATCTCTGCAATTATATACCGTTTACACACTTTCTAGCTCGAAGACTCTCTGTGTGATACCGTTGCAGCATTTAGCACAATGTGGTATCCTGTTGAATCAAACATTAAACCAGGAAACTTGGTCTTACCAATGTTATCCGTTAACATAACTTATACAGAGTGTATGTGACGAACTGAAGAGGAAGACCTGAACCCGGTGACCATGTTTGGAACATGCCAATATAAAATTGCCCCGAGTGTGGGTAATTAACTGGAGTCAATACCCGGCTGCAGTGACATGTATTTCATGGACATTCTGTCATTGTACAATTGTACTCAGTGTGGGGAATAATCTAACTCTTATTCCAAGTAGAGTTAATGTCAGAACTTTACGGTGCTGATTAATCTCCTTCCCCAAGGATTGTCCTGAGAATGAGTTGATTTTGAATGTTTGGCTGCGGGGGTAACTGGAAATCTGCGTTTTGGATGGTTGCTGAGGTAATGGTTGAGATTGAGTAACCTCCGAGCCGTTCCTCACCCACAATTTATTGATGTTAAATTCCATGCTGCCTATAATCAGAAACGGAAAATTACTGTCAGTAATTTCTACTCTATTCCTCCTTCTTCATCCTTCAGTTAACGGAATGGCAATCGTGATCCTGTCCCGTGGAAACTATGGCCTCTCCACCTGCACCACTCGATACCTGGTGGCAATGTCAACGGCGGACCTCCTGGTCATTATTACTGACGTTATTACCAGGCGAATCAATGATAATTATTTCGGATTCAATTTCCTGTACATCACTCCTGTGTGTCGTGTTCACTATGTTATTATCCGTGCTGCCCTAGATTGTTCTGTGTGGTTTACCGTCGCTTTCACTTTTGATCGATTTGTTGCCATTTGTTGGCAGAAGCTGAAATATAAATACTGCACCAAGAAAACTGCGGCCGTGGTTCTAGCAACAGCCGGTATTTTGCTCTGTTTAAAGAACATTCCCATGTACTTCAGATTTAAACCTAGGAAGGTCATCGACAATATACCAATGTACTGTTCTAATACGCCAAGCTATTTTACTGACCCGAGATGGATTGGATTCAGAATGTTTGAAAAGGCTTTAACCCCATTGATACCATTCGGGTTAATTCTGTTGCTTAACGCTCTGACAGTCAGACACATTTTAGTGACCAGTCGAGTCCGTAAGGGACTGAGGGGCCAGAGCAAGGGAGAGAATCAGAGTGACCCAGAGATGGAGAGCAGAAGGAAGTCTATTGTTTTACTCTTCAGCATATCCGGCAGCTTCATACTTCTGTGGTTGGTGTACCTTTTATATTTCTTTGATGCTGCAGATGGGTTAGATGATGATTCTTACTATAACTTTCAAAAAACTGCATATATGCTGCGGGATTTAAGTTGCTGCACAAACACATTTATTTATGTGGTGACTCAGTCCCAATTCAGAGACAAGTTGAAGAGCACAGTGAAATATCCAGTTACATCAATTATTAATTTGATTAATAAACGATAACATTGAAAGCAGCTCAATGATCCAATCTACAGAGCAGGAGGGGGCCACCAGAGGAAGGAAAAGAAAGGGCCTGGAGGATTCAAAACCTCAATGAGCCATCAACACAGGCAAGTCATGTGATCGTCCATCCATCCATCCCGGTAGGAGGGATTATCCATGCACAACCTATCGACACACACTGCTCACAAACACACAGTAACAATGCACACACACTAACTATAATTACACACACTTACTAACACATACACCATAATACACACTAACACACCCATTGAATCCTAAAACCTGCTTCAAAGTGAAACATAGCAGTTAGTGAGGCATCATGGGGTGCATGGCTAACGGACTTGACCATTTGTGAAACCTTGTTAGTTCCCAGGCACATACATGGGAATGGCTTATTCAGCGGGACATCCCTTATCAGCAGCTGTCTCAGAGGAATGTTGCTCGACGCACAGAACCACAGAACCCAAGGACAGTCGAAAGGGGGGCTCCGCCTGTTGTTGATCAGATCACTCAGCTCCATGCTGCCTGGCAACCAATAATTGTTATTGAATTGTATAAAGCCGACATGGGCTGTGTAGCTGTTTCCATAACTGTAGAAAATGTTCATGATTTCACATGTCCAGTGGACAGACGCTTGGTTTTCCCAGCTTACTTTTACCCGATAGCCTCATAAACCATTTGATGTTGAAGCATCCCCGATTGTAGAAGGATCCTTCTGCATTCATTCCTGCGAACAGCACCACCATCCTGCTCAATGGGATAGATTCAGAACACATCCACCAGCTCAGGTCTGGGCATCCGTGAGGCACTTTGGTAGCAGCAGTACTGTACTGAGCCACAGTCTAACCTCATGGCCTGGCGTAGACTCAACTCTATAATTACCACCAAGTGAGGGGATCAGACCTGATTCAATGAAGAGTACAAGAGGGAATGCACAGTGTAGCTCCAGATATACAAAGAAAATATGTGTCAACATAAAGCTACGACAGAGAATTTGCATGTGAAACAGCATAAGCAGCAAGTGACACACAGGGATAAGCAATCCCACAACGAACGGATTACATATAAGATCTGCATCCCTGCCCCATCCAGCCGTGAATGGTGGTGGACAAGTAAACAACTCACTGGTGGAGGAAGCACCACAAATATCAACATCCTCAGTGATGGAGGATCCCAGCACATCTTTGCAAAAGAGGAGGTTGAAGCATTCGCACGAATCTTCAGACGGGTGCTGAGTGGATGATCTATCTCGGTCTCCTCCAGAGATCCTCAGCATCATGGATGCCAATCTTCAGACTATTTGATGCACCTCACCTGAAATTAAGTAACAGCTGAAGGCACTTGATACCGCAAATACCATGTGTCCTGACAATATCACAGAATAGTACGCAAGACTTGGCTCCAGAACTTGCCCAGCCCCTAGCCAAGCTGTTCCAGTTCAACTACAACACTGACATCTACCTGGAAATGTGGGACATTTCCTCGGTGTGTCCTGTACATGAAACAGGACTAATCCAAACCAGCCGATTGCAGCCTCGGTTAAAACACGGACAAAAGAGCTGAACACCAGAGGTGAGGTGAGTGCATCTGCCCATGACACCAAGGCAGCATTTAATCGAGAATAGTCTCAAGGAGACCCAGCTAAACTGGGGTCAATGGGATTCAGAGGGAAACTCTCCACTGCTCGAGTCATACCGAGCAGAAAGTAAGATGGTTCTTGGTGTTTGGAGGTCGTCATCTCTGTCCCAGCACTTTACCACAGGAGCTCCTCAGGGTCGTGACCTCGGCCGAACCATCTTTAGCTGCTTCATCAATGACCTTCCTTCCAATATAATGTCAGCAGTGGGGATGTTTACTGATGACTGCATGATGTCCAGCACCATTCGCGACGTGTCAGACACTGATGCAGTCCACGTGCAAATGCAGCAAGACCTGGACAATATCCAGATTTGGTCTGACAAGTTGCAAATAACATTCGTGCCACACAAGTGCCAGGCAATGAGCATCTTCAATAAGAGAGAATCCAAACATCGTCCCTTGGCATTCGATGGCATTACCATCACTAAATCCTGGCGGTTATAAGAAACCGAACTGGACTAACCATATAAATACTGCGGCTACAAGATCCGGTCAAAGGCTGCAAATCCTGCGGCTTTCAACTCACTACTTCCAATACTCTTTGGTAATCTCCAAAGGAATTAAAATGAATAATTACGGGTCGGGGTCGCAGATTGTCCCGAGGCCTCAAAGAAAGGGTATGTTCCCTTTCTAACTAAACACGTCCAGATTAAGAATTGTGATGAATATAGGGATGTTGGATGTATTACGGGTACTTGGTGCAGTGAGCATTAAAGGTCTGGGTTAGTGTGTGTGTGACTGCTGCAGTCTTGTTTCAAAATAATCCTGGTTTGAAAGGTGGGGGAGACGAAACAAATGTAAAAGTTTGAACCAATAGACTTTTGTTTGGAGTAATGTGACTCGCTGTCGAGTTCATTGTATTTCAGCTTGGAACGTTTATGTCCCTGCTGGCTGGAGCTAAGGCATTAGGCATTTTGGGAAAACAGTTCAGCTCTGATCTTTAGTTTTAATGCACTTCATGCCAAACATGTGTAAAACAGCAACATATACAATACACACTCCATCAAATCACAGTCCACAGTATGGACAATTTCCCCCTTTTTAAGTGCTAACCTCCCGTCCCGCTTCCAGCCCTACCCCTACCAACCCACCCCCCCCCCCCCCCCAACAAACAGTTCCACATACATCGTCATGAAGCCCTCCTCCGACCCCCTCAACCTGAACCTAATCTTCTCCAACCGAAGAAAGTCAGACAAGGTGCCCTTCCCCTCCAGAAGCTCCGGTGATTTCGACGCCCCAAACATTGCTACCATAGGGTCCGGCCTAATCTCCACCCCCACAACCTTAAATAGTGTCCAAACCTCCACGTCCCAGAATCTCTCTAATTTCCAGCAAACCCAGAACATGTGGGTATGATGTGCACAACCTGACGCTCTCTTTTGTCAATCATCAGTCACCGCCTGGATGAACCGACTCATCCTCGCCTGAGTCATATGTACGCTTTGCACTACCTTGAACTGAATCAACCTCATCCTCGTGCAGGAGGAGGTAGAATTCACCCTCCACATCGCCTCGTACCATAGTCCCCAGACAATTACCCCAACTCCTCCTCCCATTTTTTCTTGATTGTCACCTCTTGCGCTCCCTAACCCCACCCCCCGCGCTTCCCCAACCACTGTATATATGCCAAATCCTACCCTCTTCCAACTCGTCTGGGAGCAGCAGTTGCTCCAACAAGGAGTAGTCCGGCAGTCTGGGAAACACCCTCCACTCTATTCGCGCAAAGTCCCACACCTGCATATGTCTAGATGGGCTCCCCCTCCGTAACTCAAACCTCTCCCACAACTTATCCAGACCTGCAAACTTCTCTTCTGAGTCCATGTCCCTCATCCTCGCCAGACCTGCATCCCTCCATTTCCCGTACATTCCATCTATCTCGCCTGTATCTACAACACACTGCTGTCAACACCGACATGCACTTCAAATTAAACTGTTTCCTCGGCTGACTCCACAACCAGACCGTGAACAGCAGCACCGGACACCCCGTATACGTCCCCGGAGATAACGGCAGCAGAGCTGACACCGTAATCGTCAGATTGTATCACAAACAGGAATCCTCCTCCATCTTGAACCACTCCACCTCGTTCACCATTGCCTCACATTCTCCACATTAGTTTGGTAATGCCAGCCCCCTTTGTATCTCTGCATCTGTAACAGGGCCGTCTCTACATGTGGCACCTCCCCGCCCATATGAACTCCCGGATTACTGTCTGCAACTTCCGGAAGACAGATCAAGAGAGTCTGGAAAACAAACGGGAACCTTGGCAGCACATTTATCTTTACCATCTGCACCCTCCCTGCCAGAGTCAGGTCCAGCATATCCCATCTCATAAAATCTGCCCTCATCTCCTCCAAAGTTGTCAAATTCCACCTGTGAATTGTAACCCATTCCCTCGTCACCTGAATCCCCAAATCCCTAAACCTGTCCCTTTCTGCCTTGAACGGCAACATCTCCCAGTTGAACCCCCTCCCCGCCATTATCACCGGACACACCTCACTCTTCCCGACATTTAAATTATATCCAGAGAAAGCCCCAAACCACTACAATATTCTCATTGTCCTACCCATACTCTACAATGGGTCTGGCACAGACATCAACAGGTCGTCCGCGTACAACGACGCCCGATGGCCCCTGCTCCCCATCAAACATCAAAATCCCCTGCCAGTCCGCAAACCCCCTGAGGGCCTTGGCCAAGGGATCAATCACCAGCGCAAACAGCCAGCGGCGAGAACGGACAGCCCTGTCTCAATCCCCTCTGCAATCCAATGCGGGAATCGAACCTGAGACCTTGGTGTGTGAAGCAGCAGGGCTAACCAATGACACTATACTCCAGAATATTTGACTGCATAACACTGCACTACAGAATACTTTGCATGTACTTCACAACAGAGAACATTACAACACAACACTATATTACAGAATACTGTACTATATACTTCACGACAGAATACTTTACTACATAACACTATACCACAGAGTACTGTACTATATACTTCACGGCGGAATACTTTGCTACATAACGCTCTACTACAGAATACTTTACCAAATTCTTGCCTACAGAATACTTTACTTCATACTTCACCGCAGACTACTTCACAATATAAAACTATACTACAGAATACTTCTCTACATAACACATGACACTGCGTATCAACGGAATTGAATGTTTATAAACTCTTTAAAACAATAATACAATCAACTAACATTTGAAAACAGCAGGCTGGGTTACAAGAATTGAATTCTATTGAGAAAACATCGGCCAGAAAATCGTATTTGAAAACAATGGACTGTCAAAAATTGGAAACTCATGAACGAGGTTTGACGAGACCACGAGAAAGAACAGTTTCAAATACTTCTATCGGCGACAGAACAATAAGATTTGAGAATCTCGAAAGAACCGATCAATATATATAATAGAATCATAGATCTCAACAGTGCAGAATGAGGCCATTCAGCCCATCAAATCTGCATCGAGACTGGGAAAGAGCATCCCAGCTCGATCCACACCCCGACCCTGTCCCCATAATACAGCAACGGACGCTATGGGGTAATTTATCATGGCCAATAGACCTAACCTGCCCGTCTTTGGACTGTGGGAGGAAACCGGAGCACCCAGAGGAAATCCACGCAAATACGGGAAGGTGCAAACTCCACACAGACAGTAACCCAAGGCCGTAATTATGCCCGGGCTATCTGTGCTTTGCCACATCCCCTTAAACAATGACCTTCACTGGCTTGTCTCCAATATTACATTCCGAAACATTTCAGTATTCCTTACGCAAAAATCCCATCTCTTCAACTTGTCACTCTCAAATATCAATTCTCATTGCTGCCCACGGGCTTAATTCCCAAAGACGCTTTGAAATATCTGTCAAGCCCCGCCAGCTCTTTGCCCAGACCAGCTACGCACTTCTTCACACTGCCTGTTATTTCAGAACTGTGGGAGTGAAAGTAAAACATAAAAATTCTGGCCAAAAATTGTACCCAAATCCTCACATTTTATTCAGACATTGCAAGAGTTATTCAGATAAATGATATAAAGCAAATTATAGAATAGAATTATACAATCCCTGCAGGGCAGACGGAGGCCATTCAGCCCATCGAGTCTGTACCAATCCTTGGAAAGAAGCCCACACCTCCACCCTATCCCAGTAATCCTATTCCCGTAACAACCTCCCCGAACAGGCGCCGGAATGTGGCGACTAGGGGATTTTCACAGTAACTTCATTGAAGTCTACTCGTGACAATAAGCGATTTTCATTTCATTTTTCATTTCATAATCACAGCTAACCTTATTGGCACTAAGGGGCAATTCAGCATGGCCAATCTACCTAACCTGCACATATTTGGACTGTGGGAGGAACCACAGCCGGAGTAAACCCACGCAGACACAGGGAGAAAGTGCAAACACCAGTTAGACAGTCACCTAAGGCAGGAATTGAACTCGGGTCCCTGGCGCTGTGAGGAATCAAAGCTCGCCGCCGTGCTGCCCATTATATTTAGGTCTTACGGGGTCAGCAAGCAATTGAAAAATATTCATATATGGCGATTGCTGAAGGGAAGACCGTGTGTCTATGAGATATTGCGATAGTCCAGCAGAGGGAGATTGCCAAATGTGAGACTGTATATCTATGTGTGTGTGTGTTTGTGATACAGAGAGTCCAGCAGAGCCTGATTGCTGGAGATGACAGTGTGTGTGAGAGATACAGAGAGAGTCCAGCAGAGGGAGAATGCTGTAGGTGAGTCAATATATCTGTGTGTGGGGGAGATACAAAACATCGAGGGAGATTGCTGAAGATGTTTGAGAGACACAGAGAGAGTCCAGCAAGAAGAAATTGCTGTAAAGCAATGTTCTTCAAACTTTCTTGACCGGGACCCATTTTTACGAACCTCCTAGCCTTCGCAATCCACGCCGGACGAACTTTTCGCTCACCTTTAATGTGACAGTTGAGCCTGCTCCGTCCTCACAACCTCACTTGCTTTGTTATTCAATTCAATAATACTAATAATGACTTCAGCTGATGACTTAAGATTTCACTCCATCCATTGAAAAAGATCAAGAGGTTTGTCCTCGAACTCGCCATGTTCAGTCTTGAAATCCCTATGAAGTTTTGAGTGTTTTAATCTTTCATTTGCCAGTACTTCCCTGTGTATACCACACATGGGCTTTGCATGCTGATTTCCATTGGCACAATTAATGAACCCATACTTCAAGAAATCATCTGTATGCTGCTTTGTTCCTGATTTTAGGAACAAGGCCACCCTTCTCATGACCAACCAAGCTGGGTCTTGGTGTTTGTTTGAAAGGTCTGGTGATGGTGCATCCTGCCAGGTGGCTTTGACAATCTGCTCACGCAATCATCCAACATAGTTCACCACCTCCTTTTCACTTAGGGCCTTATAGAATATAGAACAGTACAGCACAGAACAGGCCCTTCGGTCCTCATTGTTGTGCCGAGCCATGATCACCCTACTCAAACCCACGTATCCACCCTATACCCATAACCTAACAACCCCCCCTTAACCTTACTTTTATTAGGACACTACGGGAAATTTAGCATGGCCAATCCACCTAACCCGCACATCTTTGGACTGAGGGAGGAAACCGGAGCACCCGGAGGAAACCCACGCACACAGGGGGAGGACGTGCATACTCCACACAGACAGTGACCCAGCCGGGAATCGAACCTGGGACCCTGGAGCTGTGAAGCATTTATGCTAACCACCATGCTACCCTGCTGCCCCATGGCCCCATCGCCTTGAGGTCATTAGGTGCAGACCACTGCTTGATCGCCTTGTGGTCAAAGATGTTGCACTGAACAAACTTTTCCACAAGGGACAGGTGTGCAGCCCAGTCCAGCTACTTGCAGCGTTCCGCAGCAACGTGGACAGACTCATTCACAGGACCAGGGACGGTTAAAACCGCAGTTCATAGTGACCCACGGTGTTTGCTAACCGAGGATCGGTGCACAACTTGATCCAGCCACACACAAAGGTGGCCATCAGGATGAGGGTGACGTTGAGTACAGTTTACCCTCCCTTATCTGGAGATTTGTACATGGTGTCCTTTTGGACACGATCCATCTTGGATCTCCAGGTGAACTTGAAGATGCCTCTGACACTGCCCTGGCACAGGATCTGGTTATGAACCAGACCCGCAACACCAACAGCAACAATGAGAAAACCTCACACCTGGTGACCAAGTTTTTGCCTGCAATGGACAGGGAGCGTTGCTCTCCCATGCACACGCGAACATAGTTTTTTCGGGAAAAAATATACTTTATTTATAAAATATCTCAAAATGCACAATCATTTCAAAATGGCCATCACACACAATGCAATAATATTCAGGTTCTCTACGTATTTCATTTTGCCTTCTTGAGGGCCTCCAATGCAGGCAAAGTAACATTGCAGACATTTGGAAATGATCAAAACAAAAGGTGCAAATAGTTGTTGTGGACCCTCTGAATTAGGGGCATAGTTAGATTAGTAGTCTCCTGTTCTATTATTTCCATGACATGCATATCTTTTCTCATTATAATAAATAGTTTTTAAATCTGGTGCCAGTAATACATTAGAGCGATCAAGGGTCAAACATCTCGGGAAAATACACAAATGATTGTTTACTTCACACTTACGTCCGGGGTCTATGGGGCTGGACATGATCTTGCACACACCCAGGGTGCCGTAACATCATGGAGTGCTGCACTGTCAGAGGGTCAGTATTGAGGGACTGCTGCACTGTCAGAGGGTCAGTACTGAGGGAGTGCCACACTGTCAGAGGGTTAGTACTGAGGGAGTGCCGCACTGTCAGAGGGTCAGTACAGAGGGAGTGCTGCACTGTCAGAGGGTCAGTACTGAGGGAGTGCCGCACTGTCAGAGGGTCAGAACTGAAGGTGTGCTGCACTGTCAGAGGGTTAGGACTGAGGGAGTGCTGCACTGTCAGAGGGTCAGTAATGAGGCTGCGCTGCACTGTCAGAGGGTCAGTGCTGAGAGATTGCTGCACTCAGGCGGCCCCTACTCAGGGAGTGCTGCACTGTCAGAGGTTCTGTACTGAGGGAGTGCTGCACTGTCAGAGGGCCAGTACTGAGGGAGTGCCGCACTGTCAGAGGGTCAGTACTGAGGGAGTGCTGCACTGTCAGAGGGTCGGTACTGAGGGAGTGCTGCACTGTCAGAGGGTCAGTACTGAGGGAGTGCTGCACAGACAGAGGGTCAGTACTGAGGGAGTGCTGCACTGTCACAGGGTCAGTACTGAGGGAGTGCTGCACTGTCAGAGGGTCAGTACTGAGGGAGCGCTGCACTGTCAGAGGGTCAGTACTAAGCCTGCGCTGCACTGTCAGAGGGTCAGTACTGAGGGAGTGCTGCACCGTCAGAGGGTCAGTACTGAGGCTGCGATGTACTGTCAGAGGAGCAGTACTGAGGGAGTGTTGCAATGTCAGAGGGTCAGTGCTGAGGGAGTGCTGCACTCATAGTGTCAGTAGTGAGGGAGTGTTGCACTGTCAGAGGGTCAGTACTGAGGGAGTGCTGCACTGTCAGAGGGTCAATACTGAGGGAGTGCTGCACTGTCAGAGGGTCGGTACTGAGGGAGTGCTGCACTGTCAGAGGGTCAGTACTGAGGGAGTGCTGCACTGTCAGAGGGTCAGTACTGAGGGAGTGCTGCACAGTCAGATGGTCAGTACTGAGGGAGTGCTGCACTATCAGAGGGTCAGTGCTGAGGGAGTGCTGCACAGTCAGATGGTCAGTACTGAGGGAGTGCCGCACTGTCAGAGGGTCAGTACTGAGGGAGTGCTGCACTATCAGAGGGTCAGTGCTGAGGGAGCGCCGCACTGTCAGAGGGTCAGTACTGAGGGAGTGCTGCACAGTCAGATGGTCAGTACTGAGGGAGTGCCGCACTGTCAGAGGGTCAGTACTGAGGGAGTGCTGCACTATCAGAGGGTCAGTGCTGAGGGAGCGCCGCACTGTCAGAGGGTCAATACTGAGCCTGCACGGCACTGTCAGAGTGGCAGTACTGAGAGAGTGTTGCAATGTCAGAGGGTCAGTACTGAGGGAGTGTTGCAATGTCAGAGGGTCAGTACTGAGGGAGTGCCGCACTGTCAGAGGGTCAGTACTGAGGGGGGGCCGCACTGTCAGAGGGTCAGTACTGAGGCAGTGTTGCACTGTCAGAGGGTCAGTACTGAGGGAGTGCAGCACTCATAGACTCACGACTGAGGGAGTGCTGCACTGTCAGAGGGTCAGTGCTGAGAGATTGCTGCTCTCAGGCGGCCCCTACTCAGGGAGTGCTGCACTGTCAGAGGGTCAGTACTGAGAGAGTGCTGCACTGTCAGAGGGTCGGTACTGAGGGAGTGCTGCACTGTCAGAGGGTCAGTACTGAGGGAGTGCTGCACTGTCAGAGGGTCAGTACTGAGGGAGTGCTGCACTGTCAGAGGGTCAGTGCTGAGAGAGTGCTGCACAGTCAGATGGTCAGAACTGAGGGAGTGCTGCACTGTCGGAGGGTCAGTACTGAGGGAGCGCTGCACTGTCAGAGGGTCAGTACTGAGCCTGCGCTGCACTGTCAGAGGGTCAGTACTGAAGGAGTGCTGCACCGTCAGAGGGTCAGTACTGAGGCTGCGATGTACTGTCAGAGCGGCAGTACTGAGGGAGTGTTGCAATGTCAGAGGGTCAGTGCTGAGGGAGTGCTGCACTCATAGTGTCAGTAGTGAGGGAGTGTTGCACTGTCAGAGGGTCTGTACTGAGGGAGTGCCGCACTGTAAGAGGGTCAGTACTGAGGGAGTGCTGCACTGTCAGAGGGTCAATACTGAGCCTGCGCCGCACTGTCAGAGGGGCAGTACTGAGGGAGTGCTGCACTGTCAGAGGGTCAGTAATGAGGCTGCGCTGCATTGTCAAAGGATCAGTGCTGAGAGATTGCTGCACTCAGGCAGCCCGTACTCAGGGAGTGCTGCACTGTCAGAGGGTCAGTGCTGAGAGATTGCTGCACTCAGGCGGCCCCTACTCAGGGAGTGCTGCACTGTCAGAGGTTCTGTACTGAGGGAGTGCTGCACTGTCAGAGGGTCGGTACTGAGGGAGTTCTGCACTGTCAGAGGGTCAGTACTGAGGGAGTGCTGCACTGTCAGAGGGTCGGTACTGAGGGAGTGCTGCACTGTCAGAGGGTCAGTACTGAGGGAGTGCTGCACTGTCAGAGGGTCAGTACAGAGGGAGTGCTGCACTGTCAGAGGGTCAGTACTGAGGGAGTGCTGCGTTTGGCTGAGGATATGATGCTTCCTGTTGGTCGCAGCCAGTAACTACAGCGTTACCTGTTTACATGTGAAATTCCCATTCGTTGCTCACATTGATAAATGTAATGATTGCGCAATCATGAATCTGACAACATAGGAGGGGCTATTCCGCCCATTGTGCTTTGAAAGAGTTGCCAAGCTTAGACCCACATATTCCATAGCACAGAAAATGATTCCTCTACAAATAGTGAAGCTGCTTCCACTGCCCATTACAGCCGTTCTGTATGAAAATGTTGCTCAGCTCCTCCCCGAGTTCTTTTTGCCAATTATGCTAAATCTGTGTTATTTGGTTGGCACCAAAAGCAGTTTCTGTTCATTTCTTCTATTCATGTCTGACATAATTAATAGCAGGTTTATTAAATCTGTACTAAATATTTTCTTCGCAATCTTCCCCTATTAAACTTCACTGGCCTATTTATTCTCCCGTGTTCCTTATTTCCCCTCCTCTATCCCTCCTGATTATATCTCTGTCACTTTATTTCACTATCACTCCTTCAATCCCCTCTCTGTTTCCAATTCCTCTTTTTAACCCCTCCCAGGTCTCCCTCCCATCCCCTTAACCCTTCCCCATTACCCCTCCCTCTCATCCCTCCCTATTCTCGTCCATTACCATTCCCACTCACCTCCTCCCAATTATCCTGCCCATTCCCTCCTTCCCCATTTCCCCCTCTCATCTCCCCATTCCCCCCTCCTCATCGCTCCCCATTCTCCCTCCGCATTTCCCCTCTCCCTTCCCTCTCCCAATGCCCCTCCTACTCAATTCTATCACAATTAACCCTCCATATCCCTCGCACCTCACGTTATAAACTGCCTCTTTGAGCAGGACGTTTTACATGTGCAGAGCGGGAATCCCAGTGACCTGGGGGACGCATGCTCAGTGTGTGGATCCGTGTGGCGTAATGCGTACATATAGGCCGTCCGTGTTTTGACATTCCTTTTGTTTTTTGCCCCTCACAAAGATGGTGACCGCTGCGCGTAGGTTGGCCGCGATTATTAGCAAGAAGTCTTACAACACCAGGTTAAAATCCAACAGCTTTGTTTTAAATCACTAGCTTTTGGAGCGCAGCTCCTTTATCAGGTGAGGAAAGAGCTACGCTCCGAAAGCTAGTGATTCAAAACAAACGTTTTGGACTTTAACCTGGTGTTGTAAGACTTCTTGTTAATAATGGCGGCCAAGTTACAAGTTACGTGCAGCAGTCGCCATCTTTGTGCCAACCACAATCCAACGCCAACATTTCTGAATCATTATTAACAAGGATCATAGAAGCGGGAAGCAGAGTGAACCACAGGGAGCTTTCTCTTCCTACACTGCCAGTGGGAGAGTCTGGCCACCATAGAGGACCTCCAGTGTGGAAGAAGGCCATTCAGCCGATGGCATCTGCACCCACCCTCTGAAAGAGTATTCGACCGAGGCAACCCCATCTTGCAAAATTACCTTATCGTTAAGAGTTATCGTTGACGCACACTGGAGATTGGGGAGATTACCCCGCGTGGGCAGCACGGTAGCACAGTGGTTAGCACAATTGCCTCACAGCGCCAGGGTCCCAGGTTCGATTCCAGGCTGGCTCTGTGCGGAGTCTCCACGTTCTCCTCGTGGCTGCATGGGTTTCTTCCGGGTGCTCTGGTTTCCTCCCACAGTCCAAAGATGTGCAGGTCAGGTGGATTGCCCATGCTAAATTGTCCTTAGTGTCCAAAATTGCCCTTAGTGTTAGCTGGGGTTACTGGGTTCTGGGGATAGGGTGGAGGTGTGCGGTTGGGTGGGGTGCTCTTTCCAAGAGCCAGTGCAGACTCGGTCTGCCGAATAGCCTCCATCTGCACTGTAAAGTCTGTGTTATATATTGTATGTGGTCTCGAAGCAGGTTAATGGGTGAACAATATCTGGATCATCGGCCGCTGAGATCCTCATCCTCTGCCGTTGTCATCTTCACCTTTTGAAGGACTGGGCTCTGAAAGCTCGTGATTCCAAACCAACCTGTTGTACTTGAAGCTGGTGAAGATTTCTCACTGTGCCCAGCCCAGTCCAACGCCGATATCTCCACATCATCATTATCTTCAAACTGGATTATTCTGCCAATCACCTGACTGGCCTCTCATTTTACAGGACTTTATGAACTCCAGCTGATGCTAAACTCTGCTAGTTGACATCCTACCTGGTAGCAGCAGCCATTGCCGCATCTCCCATGTGTTCAATGACCAACATTGGACGCCAGCCCAGGCCCCAACTTTCAGATGGCTCCGAACTACATTACCCAGGAGGCAGCAGATGCTGTGCGCATGCGCAGGGGGAGGGCCGCGGTGCTGACGGGAGCTGCAGTCCCAGCCGCACGCGGCGGCGGTTGGGGTTTTTAATCTGAGGGAGCGGGTGGGATTGGGAACCGAACCTGGGACCCTGGAGCTGTGAAGCATTTATGTAACCACCATGCTACCGTGCTGCCCACAGTCATTTATACCGTGCTCATTTATATGCATTTTAAGATGCTGGGGGGACCAAAAGGTGTGGGTTTGGCGTATGGACGCAAGGGACATATAATACTTTCCAAATTGGCAGAAAAAAAAATTTTTTTAAGAGAGTGTTTTGAGGCACGACCCTGGAGTCTCACCCCATCAGCACGTTGCCCTGGAGGAGACTGTGGTGGAGGTGAGTATGTTGTCCACCTCCAGTCGAATGTGCCTTTAGAACATAGAACATAGAACAGTACAGCACAGAACAGGCCCTTCGGCCCTCAATGTTGTGCCGAGCCATGATCACCCTACTCAAACCCACGTATCCACCCTATACCCGTAACCCAACAACCCCCCCTTAACCTTACTTTTATTAGGACACCGGGCAATTTAGCATGGCCAATCCACCTAACCCGCACATCTTTGGACTGTGGAAGGAAACCGGAGCACCCGGAGGAAACCCACACACACAGGGGGAGGACGTGCAGACTCCACACAGACAGTGACCCCGCCGGGAATCAAACCTGGGATCCCGGAGCTGTGAAGCATTTATGCTAACCACCATGCTACCCTGCTGCCCCTTTGTAAACAAGGCATGGAGAGACAGAGTGATAAGGCGTTTTTTTTCTTGTTGAGGTTCATCCCGAGCTGCTCCATGATGCAGGACTCTGTGCTCTACGGTCTATTCCCTCGGACGCACACCGAGACAAAGATCATCTGCTGCTGGAAGATGGCCAACTCAGTGACAGATGTTCTTTGGTCTGATCGAAACTTGTCGATCTTCCAGTGAAAAGAGTTGCCTCTGACTGAGTTTTGCAGACTGGTACATTCCAAAGCCCGGGTCTACGTGCTGAGGGACACACTAAAGCTCGGGGCAGCTGCAATAGAGGAGGGTCGCTGTCTCATACCTTTCAGCCTTTGTGCACCAATGAGGGGAGGAATTACCCTCTCAGGCTGTGTGAATACAGTGAATATTATTATATTGTCAGAGACTTCCTTCAGATTTCATGGGCAGACCTCTCTATTTCTGAGACTAAAGTGTTGATATCAACTCAGAATTTGTAGACCTGGGTGGCACGCTGGTGCAGTGGTTAGCACTGATGCCTACAGTGCTGAGGATCCGGATTCGATCCCAGCCCCGGGGCACAGTCTGTAAGGAGTCTGTAAGGTGTTTGCACATTCTCCCTGTGTCTGCCTGGGCTTCACAACCACGGCCCAAAGATGTCCAGGTTAGGTGGATTTGCGACGCTAAGTTGCCCCTTAATTGGAAAATAATAATAATTGGGCTCTCTAAATTTGTAAAAAAAAAAGAAAATAATTTTTGCTCCTTTAGGACAAAAACTGGCGCCGCACCCGGACTGATTCTACTACTGCGAAGGGGCTAGCACCAGCGCCACGTGGAACACAATCGATTCTAATGAGAAATGGTGACAAACTCACTGGTGTCGCGATTCACACTCAAAGTCTGACAAGCTGCAGCCAAACATTCACATTTCACTCCCCACACACAGACCATCCCGACCAACAAGATGGCAGCGAGGAGACCAGCCCCGAGGTTTACCGATGCCGAGCTGGAAGTTGTGGTGGAGAGGCTGATGTCCTTGTACCCCTGCCCGGGAAGGAGGGTGTCAGCTGCCGCTGATCGCTGTGCCTGGGTGCAGGGGGCAGAGGCCATGAGCACCTGGCCGCGCACCGGGCAGCACGGTCCGGAGGGGCCAGCAACGCCAGATAAAACTGCACAACCTCCTCAGGACGGCCAGGGTGAGAAGGCAGCACTGTGCCCCTGGCAATAACACCCATCCCACACACCCATAATCCTACCTCCCTCCCCCCCCCCCCCACCCCCACCACCACCGGGAGGGCAGGCGAGACCACACCCTGCCCCACAGGCCGATACCCACACCGACCGCCATGGCCGGGTGCCATGGTCGCTGAGGCCAGCAGCAATCCACCCCCTGGGCTGCACGCGCAGGACTGCCTGACACTGTTGTTTTCAGTTCCTCCACCCACCCCTCCAGGAGAAGGCAGCGCACAACTGCCGGAGCGGAAGAAGACAATAGGGGGTCCGCCAGACCTACGGCCCCTCACCACGAGTGAGCACAGGGCCATGGACGTGGGTGGTGGCCCGGAGGAATTGGAGGTTGCCGAGGTGGAGCTCGGTCGCGGGCGAGGAAGTGAGACCCCACTTAGTTGTGGTTCCCATGGCACATGTGCCAAACCCCACCACCACCACCCTCAATTCCATGCTGCCCTTACACCCACCCCCCACCCTCACGCCCACCCTGGCAGCGGCCTAATCATGCATCTTTTCTTGTGTCTTGCAGGACCTGCTGGAGCTGGGTCGGGTCCCTCTGGCATCCCCCGCTCCCAACCCGTGCCCAAGCCAGGCCCCCGTGAGCCGAGCAGTGACACTGAGAGCAGATCGGACACTAGCCCTCGACCCGAGACTCAGGAGACCCCGGGTCAGAGGATGACAGTGATTTTCCGTCACAGCTATCTCCAAAAGCGGGGTCTGGGGGGGGGGGGGGGATTGGGTTGCCCAGACGCCCCATTCACCCCTACTACGCCAAGGATTCGAGGGAACCATGTCATGGATAGGCCAGCTCGATTGCAGGGAACACCCAGGTGGAAGGTGATACTGTGGGCAGAAGTTAGACATTGTCATACGATGCAGAGTATGGAGCTCATCGCAGAGCAGGCTGTCATCATCCTCCATCCCATGGACCAGACCCGCTGTCACTGCCAACGCAGGGCTCTCACCCCACAGTGCAGCAGGGGGCAGCACGGTAGCATGGTGGTTTGCATAAATGCTTCACAGCTCCAGGGTCCCAGGTTCGATTCTCGGCTGGGTCACTGTCTGTGCGGAATCTGCATGTTCTCCCCGTGTGTGCGTGGGTTTCCTCCGGGTGCTCCGGTTTCCTCCCACAGTCCAAAGATGTGCGGGTTAAGTGGATTGGCCATGCTAAATTGCCCGTAGTGTCATAAAAAGTAAGTTTAAGGGGGGGGGGGGTTTTGTTGGGTTACGGGTATAGGGTGGATACGTGGGTTTGAGTGGGGTGATCATTGCAAGGCACAGCATCGAGGGCCGAAGGGCCTGTTCTGTGCTGTACTGTTCTATGTATGTATCACAGAGGGAGTTACAGACTGGGGGTGGCCAGGGATGTGTGTGGTGGTCGGGGGGGGGGGGTAGTGTGGGAGAGGGAGGCAGTGTCCGTGCCCCTGGCCAGTTGCCCCCCTCCATTCCCCCCAGTCAGTGAACCCGGAGGTTATCAGAGCATCCTGTGTGCATTGGCTCTGGTGCACACGTCATGCAGCCTCTCCTGCTTCCTTGGCGACCCCGTGTCCTGCCCTCCCCAACATCCTCCCCGTCGGTCGAGGCCTGAAGTTTGTCCTGCTTGCAGCAGGCCACACGATGTGGGCGACCCTCTCAGCATCATACTGGAAAGCCCCTCCGGAGCGGTCTAGGCACCTGAACTGCATCTTCAGTAGGCGGAAGCATTGCTCCATCACGCTCTTGTTCGCTGCATGGATATCGTTGTATTGGGTCTCCAGGTCAGTATGGGGCCTCCAGAGAGGCGTCATCAGCCACGACCGCAGTGGATAATCCCCGTCACCCAAGAGCAAGGGCATCTAGAACATGTCCGGAATCACCGAGTGTGCCAGGATGAAGGCATTGTGCACATTGCCCGGGTATCGGGCACAGAATGGTACACAGCATATGGTCACATCTCAGCTGCACGTTAATTGAGTGGTACCCAATTCGGTTTGTTTAGAGCTGCTGGCCATTCGCAGGTGCTTGTAGGGGGACATGCATCCTGTCGATCACCCGCTGGACCCGAGACACCCCATTAATGCCAGCAAGCCCCGCTGGCCGGGCATTCTGGTGGACATGGTGGGGGCGGGATTGACGCCGGCCCTGGGATATTCTCCGACCCGACGCGGGGGAGGGGGGGGGTCAGAGAATCACGCCCCATGTGCATGCCACGTGGGTGCCCTTGCACTCCAGGGTCTCCCATTGCACAGAGGCCCACCCAGGTGGCAGCTTGCAAAGTCATCTTGGTTCCTCGCTCTGCTCCATGCCCGTCGAGGTCTGTGTCTGTCCCGTTGCCGGGCCTTATCTGTCTTTGTATCCCCTTTCTGCTCTGTGCATCCCCTATTTTTGTTCCCCCCTTCCCCTACACCCCCCCCCGTCCCCCATCCCTCTGGTCCCCCCCCCCCAGTGTTCTCTCCCCCTTCTGCCCTCTTCCCCCCTCCCTTTTGGCCAGACGCTCCCTCTCCCCTGACAGGTGCACCGCGGCTTCTCTTACTGCCTGCCTTCCCGTGCGAACCCTCCTCGCTAGTCAGGTGGCTCCCCTCCCAGTGCTGGTCTCGACCTGGCCCTGTTTTACCTACCCCTCTCCACCCACTATCCGTCCCACTTGCCTGCTTCCCCTATTCTCGCTCCCCTTTCCTGTTCCCCATCTGCAAAGTGAGAAAGGGGACGAACAGGAAAACGAGGCAGCAGTTCCACTCAAAAACATAGTCCATGTTACAATCTTTCTTTCCGCTCCGTCCTCCACTCTCATTCCCTTACTTCCTCTGCCCCTGCCGCTTTCACCGCTGCCACATCTGCTCTTCCTCCAGGCTGTTCATTTTAACGAACTCATCGGCCTCCGCCAGAGTGCTGAAGTAATGTTCCTTCCTCTTGTATGTTACCCAGAGTTTGCCCAGGATTAGCATGCCGAATCGCACCCCTTTTTTATAGAGCGTCGATTTCACTCTGTTGATTTCGGCCCCATTTTTTTGCCAAGTCCATCTCACTGTTCTGGTCGACCCTGACTCTGTGCCCTTCACACGATCATGATTTTGTCTGTCGGGCCCACCTCAGGATTTTTTCCCCATTCCTGGAATCGGCGCATTTTTGCAATTATCGCCCTTGGTTGCTCCCCAGTATTGGGGGTAGGTCGGAGCCACCTGTGTGCCCTGTCCATCTCTGGCGGGTTTGGAAAGCCTTCCCTCCCAACTAGATTGCCCAGTGGGGTCCCTCCCCTCAATTTCCTGTGTATTGCTCTCCTGAGGGTCTGCAGGGATATCACAAATAGAGGAGCAGGAACATCTACTGGATGGAATACTTCAACATTCAATATGTTCATATTAATTGTACATTCCTGAACTGTCCTTTTTTCCCTTTATGCTCACAGACCGCGGGAAATCTCCCATCAATATAATCAGTGAGAATCCACAGAGCTCCCCGTGTCTAGAATACAGAAGATTCGCAAGTCTTTGATTGGGCAGTGGATATTATCCACATGGACTTCAATAAAGCCTTTGACAAGGTACCCCATGGCAGACTGGTACAGAAGGTGAAGTCTAATTAATGGGATCAGAGGTGAGCTGGCAAGATGGACACCGAACTGACTCGATCATAGAAGACTGAGGGTGGCAGTGGAAGGGTGCTTTTGTGAATGGAGGGCTGCTGTTTTCATTATCTATAAACGATTTGGAGAAAAATGTAACTGGACTGAATAGTAAATTTTCGGATGATGCAAAGGTTGGTGGAATTGCGGATAGCAATGGGGCTGTCAGTGGATACGGCAGGCTATCGATCGGTTAGAGACTTGGGCGGAGAGATGGCAGATGGAGTTTACTCCAGACAAATGTGAGGTAATGCATTATGGAAGGTCTAATACAGGTGGAAAATAAACAGTAAATGGCAGAACCCTTAAGAGCATTGATAGCAGAGAGATCTGGATGTACAGGTTCACAGATCACTAAAAGTGGCAACGTGGGTGGAGAAGGTAGTCAAGAAGGCACGCGGCACACTTACCCTCATTGTTTTAGGGCATTGAGTATAACAATTGGCAAATCATGTTGCAGCTGTAAAGAACCTTAGTTAGGCCACACTCGGCATATAGTGTTCAATTATGATCGCCACACTACCAGGATGTGGAGACTTTGGAGAGGGCACAGAAGAGGTTTACCAGGATGGTATGGAGAGCATTAGCTATTTGGAGAGCTTAGATAAACTCGGTCTGTTCTGACTGGAACAATGCAGATCACTGAAAGGTAGTTCTTAGAAGTGCGAGCATCCCACAACTTCTGGTACCATGAAGGGTTAGCTAGTGTAGACTTGAGAGATGAACGGACACTTCCAACACTGATGAAGGTTCAACTCAATTTTATTAGCTACTTCTAACTAACTAACACACGATGACTGTGGGTCTAAATGATGCTAACTTAAACTGGAGACCTAAGCCTTGTCCGAAACAGTTGATTCAGTACGTGTTGTAAGGCTGCTGGGCTGGATGAGTTCTTGTTACACTCAGAGGCAGCACCCAGAATGAGCGGGACCCGTGGTGCCCTCTGCCTTTATCGTGTGTGTATTCTAACTGGTGATTGGCTGCGGTGTTTGTACATGTTGATTAATCATTGTGTGTGTCCATCGGTGTGTGTCTGCACCATGATTTACTGGTGTATATTATGACACTACACACACGACTGCATGGCAAAATTTTGTTCCAACTCCATCTACAAGTTTGCTGACGATACGATAGTGGGCTGGATCGCGAATAATGACGAGTCAGAATACGAAAGGAATTGAGAATCTAGTGGAATAGTGCAGCGACAACAATCTCTCTCTCAATGCCAGCAAAACTAAAGAGCTGGTCATTGACTTCAGAAAGCAAAGTACTATACACACCCCTGTCAGCATCGAAGGGGCCGAGGTGGAGATGGTTAGCAGTTTCAAATTCCTAGGGGTGCACATCTCCAAAAATCTGTCCTGGTCCACCCACGTCGACGCTACCACCAAGAAAGCACAACAGTGCCTATACTACCTCAGGAAACTAAAGAAATTCGGCATGTCGACATGAACCCTTACCAACTTTTACAGATGCACCACAGAAAGCATCCTATTTGGCTGCATCACAGCCTGGAATAGCAACTGCTCGGCCCAGGACCGCAAGAAACTTCAGAGAGTCGTGAACACCGCCCAGTCCATCACCTGCCTCTCTTTGCGCGAGTGTGTTTTTGTGTGTGAGTGCGTGTGTGTCAGCGACGCATGGCCGGTGATGTACAAAGTGACATTTTCTGAGGAAACAATTTGACACTGCTTTAATTTTTGTAATTAATCTTTGTTTATTGAATTACCACACACACATTGTCAGATTACAGTTAGTCAGAATGGTGACCTACCCAGCTGGTGAGCAGATAGTTGAGGAACCTCAGTGGAACCTCACAGTCTCCTCGCAGCGAATTTTTAAAAATCAGAACACCATCTATTTCAGAAAAGATTGCGAGGGCACATGCGGGCTCGGTCCGTTTCTCTAACCCTCCTGAATTGTGAATAATCTTTACTTCACTCCACCTGGTCTCTAATATTCACGCAGCTTGGAGATCTGGGCCATGAGCGGCCGGAGAAATGCCAGGGTTTGGACAGGAGAGAAGAGGAAAATGACCAACCAGACTGGTAACAGTGGGGGAGGGACTTTGGTTAATGTGGTGAGAGCAGAGAAGTTGGGATTGTCCTCCAGGCACCGAATGTGAAGGGAAGATGTAAGAGAGGTATTCAAAATCAGGAAGAGTGTTGATAGAGTGAATAAGGAGGGACTGTTTCCAGTGACAACAGGGTCTGTAACACGAGGAAACGGATTTAAGCTGACCAGAGGCGACATGAGGAAACTTGCCTCCACGTGGTGAGTTGCTGTGATCTGGAATGTGCTGCCTGTCAAGGCAATGGCAGTGAATTCACTCGCTAAATTCCAAACTGAAATGGATTGAATATTTGTAGGTGCAACTTCCGCAAATCTACTGGATTTGGGAAAAAATAGATTCCTTTTCACCACAGCTGGCCAGAGGGGTGAAATTCCCCCTTCCTCCTCTGGAGCATTTTGTGATCACAGTTTCTGATGACATTGTGCAGATCCACAACTCTTCCAGGAAGTCACTTGGAGGCTCAGGTTGACAGATGGAAATGTAGCAGGGAGGTGACTGGAAGCCATTGCAGATAGAACAGAACAATCCTGAGCAGCAAAGAAATACTTGCAGCTACTCCCGTCTCCTTGACCAGCCATAAAATGGACAGTTATCTTCAGAGCATCAGAAGGTAGTGTGAGAAAGTGCAGAAGGATTAGCCATGATACTGCTCAATTGAGGGCCATATGGGCTCCTAGTTCTTAATGTATTCGTTCCCCGCTGCACCAATTGACATTCCAAATGCAGGAGGACATTTTAACTGAAGGGGAACATTTTCAAGATATATGACAGTTACCGAAGACCAGTTATTTGCCCTATCCACCACAAATAACCACGTTGATTCCAGCGATCGCCACACTTTCCACATTGATGTCTGGAGGGCGAGCGAGTCATTAAACATCCAGCAGAAGGTTTCAATGGCGACTCACAGACAGCATCTGCAAATCATATTCCTTGGTCACACAATTGGATCGAGACAAATGATCCCACGGGGTGTGAAAACAAAAGTTATTGAGGAGTTTACAATACCCTCGACACAAAGGGAAATAATGCGATTTCGTGGCATGAGAGGATTTTACCATAAATTTGTGCCAAATTTTAGCAGCGTGGTTGCTCCACTGATGGACTTGCTGAAGAAGCGCAGCAAATTTCAGTGTACAGCGGAGTTTCAACAGGCATTTGAAGGCCTGAAGACTATGCTAAACACTGCTCCTGTGTTGGAGAATTACAAGACGATTTGTGATCGGATTGAATGAAAGTATCTGACCTTAAAGTAAGATGCTGAGGCGTGGAGAAATGGATGGCTTGCTCGGAGACCTTCTTGTCCAAAGAGATTGTTAATCAAGAGGCATTCCAGCTGCAGGAAAGCAAATAACTGAAATGCACTGTACTATTATCAATGTTGCCTGTTTCGTTTTTGTTTAACAAATATATGTTATTGTCAATTGTATTAATGCAAGTGAAAAGGTGAAAAATGAAAACATCTTTGAAGTTGATGGTTTATTTTTTTTCTTGGGGGGAAGTGTCATGGGAGGATCCTTTAAGAAAGGTTTTTGTCTTATCACATGGCTTCAGTGATGTCATTTTGTGGGTGGAGCTGGGATGTTGCTCTGAGAGTTTTTACTTTAGTTTATCAGACTTGGCTGCTGTGGACTCAGACAGAGAAGTATTTTGGCCGGTTTCTCTATTTTCAATTGTAATGAGCTACTCAAAGAAAGAAATCCGATGATTAAGGTTACCTGCTGTTTGGTAAAACCCGTTTTTTGGTTTATGGGATATTGTTATTGAATTGGAACAGTTAATGGGGAATTCATTAAGGGTTATACATCGATTACTGTAGCAGTCTGGGGTCTTCATGTTTTTGGTTGATAAATAGCCTTACAGTGGGCGTTTATACAAATGTTAACTAATTTCATAGAATAAAGTGTGTTTTTTTGATTAAAATTGCCTAAGAACTCTGTTGCACAACACCTGAAATACAGGCTCTTGTGCTTATCCTAGCCAAAATCATTAAACAGTTATGTGTCTGGTGAACTTCATCATGTACTTTGGTGTTTTCTAAACGCTGGCCCATAACGCAACATAAAGTTGGTATACCACAAGGAGGGCATTTGTTTCAGAGCGGTTTACCTGGCGAGTCTCCGGGCCAAGACAAAGACTTCTTTTTGAGACACCTGAAGAGGTTGAGGACTTTATCAACAAAGATGGACTGAGGTCCAAATAAATGCGAGGTGTAGTGGTGTGGATATCTTTATTTGCAGTTTCTTGTCAACGCTGCGGGCTGAAGGGGTGCTGGGTTTCACTATATATGGTTCTTGATAATCGGTGGTTGAAGTGTTTTTTCTTCCGAATTGAAGGAATAATTACATGTTGTACAGTTGATGGATCTGAATCGTTTCCCTCCCCAGAAAGTTAATTCGCATTTTGGACTTGATCTTGTGGCTTTTATTGTCCTGATGGGAACTAGCTTGCGAGCAACGCATACTGCAGGCAAACAGGAGAGAGGTAGGGGGAGCGGCAATGTAAAACCAGGACTAATAGGTTTGGCGTGGTTCGGGTTTGAGTTGGGAGAGGGGAAGGAGTGAGCTGAAACTTTGTAACTGGAACCACATCGACTGATCTTGGAAGGGGCCTTTCACTGTGTTTTGCAACCCAGAAATATCTGGCTCATTCGACGATTGCAACAGTGCTTCAAACTTTCATGAAGCAGGTGGGAGGGAGGGGATAAGGGGAGATTTCTACGTCCACATGATTGGGAAGTCTCGTATTTCTCACATGTACACAAGACAATCTCTGTTTTGTTTGGTAAGTCTCTGGTCCTGGGAGTGAGAGAAGTAGGATATTTGGGGATAGTGATCTCTGATCACGCTCCACATTTGGTAGGCATGGAGCTGGAGACAGGCCCCATTGATACTAGATGTGGCACTATTGGCTGAGAAGGGGTTCTGCGATCGCATGACCGGGGCCATTGAGTACATCAGGTTTACCAACAATGGATCTGTCTCTTCCTCTACACTGTGGGAGGCGCTTAAGCCGGCGATTAGAGGAGAGGAGATATTATATAAAGCATACTTACATAGGGCAGTGATGGTGCGATTAGTGGGAGAGGTCCTGGAAACAGACGGCCGCTATCAAGAGGTTCCTCCTCCGGAGCTGTTTGCTTCCAGGAAGTGGCTCCAGGTGCAGTTTGACTTGCTATCCACTGGAAGGGCCGAGCAGCAGCACCGGCCCGAGGGGCGTGGGGTATGATCACCGGGAGACGGCAGGTCATCAGTTGGTTCCCCAGCTGTGGCAACAGGCGGTCTCCCGGGACCTAACGCAGGTCGAGAACAGGAAGGGTGGTTTAGTGAGAGCACCGAGAGGCCAATGTGGCTTTTGAGGCCTTCGCCAGGATCTGGACAGGTCAGAGACACTGGACAGAGTGTGAGATCTGATGGAGTTTCAGGATATGTTACTCCCCGAGATTAGAGGAGGAGGGTTGGGAGTAGCTGGCAGCCCCGCTAGCCCCAGATGAGGCGATGAGGGTGATTGGATTGATGCAGAAGAATAAAGCCCAAGGCACTGATGGGTATCCGGGTGAATTTTACAGGTAATTACATCTCCAACTAGGACCAGCAACGGTAGATATGTCCAATGATGCTGTAGCTCGAGGTTACCTGCCAGATATGCTGATACACGCCTCCCTCTCCCTTATTTTAGAGAACGATCAGGACACAACGGAGTGTGGTTCTTCCAGGCCAATTTCACAGCTACATGCAGATGCCAACACGAGTGGAGAAGGTAGTCAAGAAGGCATATGGCATTCTTGCCTTTATTGGCCGGGGCATTGAGTGTAAAATTTGGCAAGTCATGTTGTAGCGGTATAGAACCTCAGTTAGGCACACTTGGAGTACAGTGTTCAATTCTGGTCGCCACACTACCAGAAAGATGTGGAGGATGGAGAGAGTTTGCAGAAGAGATTGACCAGGATTTTGCCTGGTATGA
The DNA here is from genome assembly GCF_902713615.1 of Scyliorhinus canicula. NCBI lineage: Eukaryota > Metazoa > Chordata > Chondrichthyes > Carcharhiniformes > Scyliorhinidae > Scyliorhinus > Scyliorhinus canicula. The sequence continues at coordinate 217,180,112 of NC_052151.1, forward strand.
GGGCATTAGCTGTGAGGAGCGGTTGAATAATCTTGGTTTGTTCTCACTGGAACGACGGAGGTTGAGGGGCGACCTGATAGAGGTCTACAAAATTATGAGGGGTATAGACAGAGTGGATAGTCAGATACTTTTCCCCAGGGTAGAGGGGTCAATTACTTGGGGGGCACAGGTTTAAGGTGCGAGGGGCAAGGTTTAGAGGAGATGTACGAGGCAGATTTTTTTACGCAGAGGGCAGTGGGTGCCTGGAACCCACTGCCGGAGGAGGTGGTGGAAGCAGGGACGATAGTGACGTTTAAGGGGCATCTTGCCAAATACATGAATAGGATGGGAATAGAGGGATACGGACCCCGGAAGTGTAGGAGATTTTAGTTTAGACGGCCAGCATTGTCAGCGCAGGCTTGGAGGGCCGAAGGGCCTGTTCCTGTGCTGTACTTTTCTTTGTTCTTGCAGGCCCATTTCACAGCTAAATGTGGATGCCAAGATACTGGCTAAGTTACTTCCTTTGCGGTTGGAGCCATGTGTCCCAGATATAGCTTTAGGAGACTTGCCGGGATTTGTGAAAGGTCGGCAGCTCTCCTCTAATATACACCGGGTCCTGAATGCTGTCCTCTTGCCTTCTTTGGCTCCCAAGCAGTATGTGATTAAAGCTATGAATGCAGAGAAAGCATTCGACAGACTGGAGTGGAAGCACCTCATTGAGGGACATGGGGGGCGGGGGGGGGGGGGGGCGGGTGGGGTTGGATTCGGGCAGAAAGGTGTGTAACTACTAGACACGAATCTCGTGGTGAACGTTCACACCAAGGCAACAAGATTGGGACACTTTCCTCTGAGCAGGGGTACAAGACAGTTATGTCCATTGTCAGTGCTCCGTTTGGCTCTGCCGATAGAACCTCTGGCACTGAGGGATTCTGAGGGATGGAGGGGATTGATCAGCTTTATGATAATGACCTGCTCCTTATATCACGGATCCGGTCTGCTCTCTAGAAGGGTTGATGAGGCTGCTGAGCCTTTTGCTTCTTTTCGGGAGATAATTAATCTGGGAAAAGTGAGTACTTCCATGTTAGGCACCCAGAAGGGCGGCTAATCTGGGGGCATTGCACATCCGCCTGAGCAGAGGTAGTTTCCAGTGTCTGGGCATGCAGGTTTCATATTATTAACATAGGTTTCATCAGTTAAACTTTCTAAGTTTGTGTGATAAGGTGAGACTTGATTTACAGATATGGAGTAGCCTTCTGTTGTCCCTGATGGGCAGAGTTTAAAATGAACCTTCTGCCGAGGTTACTATTTGTGTTCCCAATTTTTATTGTTAAATCGCTCTTTGATGGAGTGAACAACTTAGCGAATGCCTTTGTATGGGCTGGCAGAGTGCAAAGAATTCACAGGGTGTACTTCCAGAGGGGCCTGCAGTGGGGTGGCCTAACACTACGTAATTTCCTCATATATTACTGGGTGGCCAAGGCGGAGAAGGTGTTCGGGTGCGACAGAGAGTCGGACATCATGTGTGGGAGGTTAGAGGCAAGTTCATGGAGAAGGTCGAGCCTTTCTGCCCTAGTAACGGCAACACTGTCACTCTGTATAACGGGATATACCTCAAACCCAGTGCTTATCTCCACTTTGAAGATATGGAGACAGCTCAGACAACATTACAAGCCCAGTGCCATGTCACTGTCGGCTCCTTTGTTTCCGCCATCGTGTTTGGATCCGACTTTTAAGGCCTAGGAAGACGTTAACATGCTTCACAGGCCTGTTTATAGATGGATGGTTCGCCAGTTGGGAGGAGTTATCGGCAATATTCCAACTATCAAGGTCACACCTAGTTCAATATTTTCAATTGCACAATTTAGTTCGTAGTCACATCCTTCCCTATTGGGGGAAATCTTACCTTAGCAAATACTGGGTGGGTGTGGGGAAGATTTTGAACATGTCTGAGGGGGCCATCTCACTGGAATCTTCGTGGCTTGATCAGGTGATGGTGAAATGGGAAAAGGTGCTGGGACCATCTGAGATCAGGTTGTGTGCAATGAGGCCCTCTGTTGGGTAAATTCCACCTCACCCTGCGCGGGGTTCTGAATCATCCAACTAAAGGTGAATTGAGAGCTGAGATGTTTTTTTCCTTGCTGTTTTAGTGGGAATAAAGATAGCAATTAAGGGTACTGTTTTCACTGAGTTGAGCATGATTGTTTAAGGAGCGATTGTACGTTATTTTCAAGTGTGACGTTAAGTATATTTTAAATCTGTGTCAGTAATAAAGTTTGTTTTAATATCCCCATTTCTTTGTGTAATCATTCCTGGAGTGAGCTAACCCATTCCTCACAGTCTCACAAAATTAAAATTAAGTATTAGAGTTTCTGATCGGTGTCCGAGTTTCTATTGGGCTCTGGTCTGGCATCGTTCAGATCGTGGTATCTACATCTAACTTTGCTTTCAACTCGGGCATTGTATTGAGGCCTCTGCAGTCTCAGGCGAACAGAGGTATGTCATTATCAGGGGAGCATTTGCTGGATGTTTTCGGACGAGAGTTAGTTGGACTCCACTCAGCAGCCAGAATGAAAATTGAAACCACACCTAAACCTTGGGACTCTGAAAAACATATCGTTGTTATCAGTTACATCACTGTCTGTTGTCATATGAGGAGCGGCTGAGGACTCTGGGTCTGTACTTGATGGAGTTTAGAAGGATCAGGCGGGTATCATTGAAATTAACAGAATACTGAGAGGCCTCGATAGGGTGAACGGAAGTGGATGTTCCCAATAATCGGATGAACTAAAACCCAAGGGCACAGCCTCATACTGAAGGGACGAGGAGGACTTTCTTCTGCCAGTGGGAGGTGAATCTGTGGCATCCTTTGCCACAGAAGGCTGTGGAGGCCAAATCACTGAGTGTCTTTAAGACAGAAATAGATTGGTTCTTGAATATTATGGGGATCCTGGCTGATGGGGACAAGGCAGGAGAAATGGGATGAGAAACATACCGGATTGAATTGGATGTGTTTATTGTCGCATGTACCGATGTAGAGTGAAAAGCGATTTTCTGCGTGTCGCTCAACAGATGATTTAGTATATGAAAAAAAAACACAACTTAATAGAGAAACACAACGGACACTTTGTAAATACATAGACACAGATATCGGGAGAAGCATACAGGAGTGTAGTGTCGATCAGGTCAGTCCATAAGAGGGTTGTTTAGCTGTCTGGTAACAGCTGGGAAGAAGCTGCTTTGAAACTATTCGTCTGAGTTTTCAGACTTTTGTATCTCTTCTCCGATGGAAGAAGTTTGAAGTTAGTAATCCGGGTGGGAGGGGTCTTTGACTGTGCTGCCTGCTTTCCCAAGGCAGCGGGAGATCTAAATAGAGTCAATGGATGGGATGTGGGTTTGTGTGATGGACGAGGAGTTGTTCACGACGTTCTGAAGTTTCTTGCGGTCTTGTGCCGAGCAGTTGCCATAGCATGCTGTGGTGCAGCCAGATAGGATGCTTTTTATCGTGCGCGTATAAAAGTTGGTAAGAGTCAATGCGGACATGCCGAATTTCCTTAGGTTCCTGAGGAAGTATCAGCGCTATTGTTCTTTCTTGGTTGTAGCTCCGACGTGTTTGGCCTTGGAAATATATTTGCTGATGGACACACCGAGGAATTTGAAGCTGTTACCCACCTCCACCTCGGTGCCGTTGATGCAGGCAGGCATCTATTTTCCGACACCATTTTGCCAGAGATGTGGGACATTACTATGGAGTGTTCACTGCCGCGTGAACTGGATGCAGGAGAGGATTGAAGGATGAGTAACTCAACATTTCACAGAAACACTAATATTCCTGTTCCTGCATCACTCAATCCCCCGCCGATACTTGTTTTAAAAATAATCCAAAACACCTTCTGCTTCCCGACACGTCGTGAGAGGCTTTCAGTGCTCATTACTGCTCCCTCTCCTATCTGTAACAAAATAAATTAAAGTGGGTCAAGTTATGACTTTGCAAGGGCAGCACGGTGGCCTAGAGGTTAGCACAACCGCCTCACGGCGCTGAGGTCCCAGGTTCGATCCCGGCTCTGGGTCACTGTCCGTGTGGAGTTTGCAGGTTCTCCCCGTGTCTGCGTGGGTTTCGCCCCCACAACCCAAAAATGGGCAGAGTAGGTGGATTGGCCACGCTAAATTGCCCCTTAATTGGAAAAAATAATTGGCTAGTCTAAATTTATAAAAAAAAAGTTATGACTTTGCAGCTTCACGTTCACCATCACGGAAGCGTGAACATTATTTTACCTCCAGCATCAAGTCTAAAAATATGTTATTTCCGAAGTCAGGGAAATGTATTTTATTTTTTGCTTGATGCCTCAAATGAATACATACGTGAATGGGCGGCACAGCGGCTCAGCGGTTAGCACTACGACCTCGCACACACATGCACACAGACCCTGTCTGATATTCCCCTCTCTCACACACACACAAACCCTGTCTGATATTCCCCTCTCTCACACACACACAAATCCTGTCTGATATTCCCCTCTCTCACACACACACACAAACCCTGTCTGATATTCTCCTCTCTCACACAAAAACCCTGTCTGATATTCCCCTCTCTCTCACACACACAAACCCTGTCTGATATTCCCCTCTCTCTCTCTCACACAAAAACCCTGTCTGATATTCCCCTCTCTCGCACACACACAAACCCTGTCTTATATTCCTACTCTCTCACACACACAAACCCTGTCTGATATTCCCCTCTCTCGCACACACACAAATCCTGTCTGATATTCCCCTCTCTCACACACAAACCCTGTCTGATATTCTCCTCTCTCGCACACACACAAACCCTATCTGATATTCGCCCTCTATCACAAAAACCCTGTCTGATGTTCCCCTCTCTCTCACACACACAAACACTATCTGATATTCCTCTCTCACTCACACAAACCCTGCCTGATATTCCCCTCTCTCTCACACACAAACCCTGTCTGATATTCCTCTCTCTCTCACACATAAACCCTGTCTGATATTCCTCGCACACTCGCAAACGCTGTCTGATATTCTCCTCTCTCACACACAGACCCTGTCTGATATTCCCCTCTCTCTCACATACAGACCATTTCTGATATTCCCATCTCCCTCACACACCAACACTGTCTAATATTCCTCTCTCTCACACACACAAACCCTGTCTGATATTCCCCTCTCACTCACAAACCCTGCCTGATATTCCCCTCTTTCTCACAGACACACAAACCCTGTCTGATATTCCCCTCTCTCTTTCACACACAAACCCTGTCTGATATGCCTATCTCTCTCACACACAGACACTGTATGATATTCCCCTCTCTCACACACACACACACAACCACTGTCTGGTATTGCCCTCTCTCTCACACACAAACAAAACCTGTCTGATATTCCCCTCTCTCTCTCACACACAATGTCTGTCTGATATTCCTCTCTCACACACAAACCCTGTCTGATATTCCTCTAACTCACACGCAAACCTGTGATATTCCCCTCTCTTTGTCACACACACACAAACACTGTCTAATATCCCCCTCTCTCTTACTGACACAAACGCTGTCTGATATTTCCCTCTCTCACACATAGGCTCTGTCTGTTATTCCCCTCTCTCAAACACACAAACACAATCTGATATTTCTCTCTCACACACACCCAAACACTGAATGATATTCCCCTCTCTCTCACACAAACAGACCCTGTCAGATATTCGCCTCTCACACACACAAACCCCGACTGAAACTCCCCTTTCTGAGACACACAGAACCTGTCTCATTTTGCTCTCTCTCGCACACACAACCCCTGTCTGATATTGACCTCTCTCACACACATACCCTGTCTGATATTCCCCTCTCACACACAAACCGTTTCTGATATTCCCCTCTCTCAGACACAAAATCTGCCTGATATTCCTCACTCGCACACACAAACCCTTTCTAATATTCCTCTCTCTCTCACACACAAACCCTGTCTGATATTCCCCTCTCTCACACACACACTCAAAACCCATCTGATATTTTTCTCCCTCACACACATACCCTGTCTGATATTCCCCACTCTCACACACAAACCCTGTCTGATATTCCCCTCTCTCACACACACAAACCCTGTCTGATATTCCCCTCTCTCTCACACACACTCAAGCCCCATCTGATATTTTTCTCCCTCACGCACATACCCTGTCTGATATTCTGCTCTCTCACACACAAACCCTGTCTGATATTCCCCTCTCATACATACAACCCCTGTCTGATATTCCCCTCTCGCACACACACAAAAACTCTGTCAGATATTCCCCTCTCTCACACAAACACAATACGAGTGAATCGTATTGGCTGATGACTGACATCTGTGATGCTATGGGCTACTGGAGGAGACGGAAATGTAAAATGAAATGAAAATCGCTTATTGTCACGAGTAGGTTTCAATGAAGTTACTGTGAAAAGCCCCTAGTCGTCACATTCCGGCGCCTGTCGGGGCGGCAGGTACGGGAATCGAACCATGCTGCTGGCCTGCTTGGTCTGCTGTAAAAGCCAGCGATTTAGCCCAGTGAGCTAAACAAACCCAAAATGGATCATCCACTTGGCACTACTGGCTGAAGATTCTTGCGAATGCCTCAGCCTTGTATTTTGCACATGTGTGCTGGGTTCCTCCATCATTGAGGTTGGGGATATTTGTGGAGCCTCCTCCTCCGATCAGTTTTTACAGAATTTACAGTGCAGAAGGAGGCTATTCGGCCCATCGAGTCTGCACCGGCTCTTGGAAAGAGCACCCTACCCAAGGTCAACACGTCCCCCTATCCCAATAACCCAGTAACCCCACCCAACACTAAGGGCAATTTTGGACACAGGGCAATTTATCATGGCCAAGCCACCTAACCTGCATATCTTTGGACTGTGGAAGGAAACCAGAGCACCCGCAGGAAACCCACGCACACACGGGGAGGATGTGCAGACTCCGCACAGACAGTGTCCCATGCCGGAATCGAACCTGGGACCCTGGAGCTGTGAAGCCATTGTGCTATCCACAATGCTACCGTGCTGCCCTCAACTGCAAAATTCTGTCTCATTCTGGACACGACTTGAGGAATAAAGCGTGCGTTTTAGAAATAGTTGTTTAATAGTCCACGACCATTCACGGCTGGATGTCGCAGGACGGCAGAGTTTAGATCTAATACGTTGGTTGTGGAATCGTTTAGCTGTGTCTATTACTTACTGCTTATGCTGTGTGGCACACAATTAAACTTGCCTTGTAACTTCACCAGGTTGACACCTCATTTTTCGGTGTGCCTGATGTTGTTCCTGGCATGGTCTCCTGCACTCTTCATTGAGTCAGGGTTGATGCCCTGAATTGGAGGTAATGGTAGAGTGGGGGATATGCCGCACTATGAGGTTGCAGATTGCAGTTGAATAGAATTCTGCTGCTGCTAATGTCCCTCAGCATTCATGGATGCATTGTGACACACCCTTACAACTCCACGAAGAACAGGGGGAGCAGATTCGAAGGGCCGAATGGCCTCCTCCTGCTTCTATTTTCTATGTATGTTTCTATGTTTAAAGAGTTGGAATGTGGAACCTATGTTGCTCTGATCTGAACATAGTTGAGGCAGATTGAAAATTCTGTCTCATTCTGGACACGACTTGAGGAATAAAGCGTGGGTTTCAGAAGTAGTGCAGAATGTTGATGAAATAAATTTCCCGTGGAGCTGATCTTCCGTTACCGTGGAGGGATTGGAGAAACTGGAATTGGGCAACTTGGAGAAGAGAAAGTTGAGGAGAAATTTGAGTGTTCAGAATAGTACCGGTTTAACGGTACAGAGAGATATTCACAAAGGCAGACGTGTCGAGAAACCAAGGACACAGGGTTAATGTGATTGGCCATAGAATGAACGGCTGAATGAGAGAAACACAGTTTAACAGGGCACATGGTTAGTATCTGAAATGTGCAGTCGGAGACTGTGGTGAAGCCAGATTCTCATCAGAAGCAAATTGAATAAGTAACAGGAGAGGCGGTTTGCAGCACAATGTCGAGGAGACGGGGAATTGCGATTAGCTGAGTTGATCTTGCAGGGAACCCCCGCTGTACAGATACCCCAAATGGCCAACTGCAGATTTACAAACATTCTGTGATATTTTCTTTCAATTAATTATCGAATCGAATTGCCCCAGCTAAATAGAACAGCCACATTCCAGAGTACAGAGTATCTGAAGGAACACTCTGACATTAATGATTTAATTTGTGAATGGTCAGTCAGAGTGAATGTCATCTCTGAAACGATATGAGATCAAGGAACATTTCTACCCCTGTTTAACACAGCTTCCAATTATAATTTATGATTTAATGTAATCATACTTGAGCAGTTTATGAGGTAGGTTGTTGTTTAATTAAGTCTCAGAGCCTCGCCTATTCACAACTGGGAATTAACGCAGGTGTTGTAATTAGTCTAAAGTTGAAAAAAAAAAACGATTTGAACAATATTGAAACGTCACTATCTCCTTGGAGATACACAAATGTATAAAGTTAGTGTTTTGGGAATGTACCACCTCACATCTTACTTCAGAGGCACTGTCTGCTGGATCAAGGAACGGATTCACTTCACACAGAAAATGCATCAACCAACTGATTGGATCATGAAAATATTCTATATGATTCTTGCCATAGTTGGTGTTCCTGGTAAGTGATTAAAGTCCATAATGCACAATAAATCTACGCATGAGCTTGTTTGTGGTATTATCATGTAAATGATCATGTTCAATTTGATCAAATTATTATTGTCATACACTCGCCGTTACAGTAAGGTATATTTCTATGGTTTCCTGAATAATTTCTGCAATTATATACTGCATACATTTTCGAGCTCAAAGGCTCTCTGTGTTCTAAAGTGATTTCATTCAGCACAATGTGGTATCCTGTTGAATCAAACCTCAAACCTGGAAACTTCATCTTACCAAGTTTGACCATTGACGTACATTATGCAGAATGTGACTGACTAACTGGAGCAGAAGACCTGACCCCAGCGACCATGCATTAGTATTTGTCAATATAAAATTGCACCAAGTGTGGGTTGTTAACTGGAGTCAACACTCAACTGCAGAGATATGCGGTTCTTAAACATTCTGTCACTCTAGAATTGTATTCAATGTGGGGAATCATCTTAATCTTACTCCAAGTAATGACAGCACTTTATGGCTGTGATTAATCTCCTTTCCCAAGGCTGTTCCTGAGAATCATTTGGTTGTTAATTTTTGCTTGGCGGGGGTAAAGTGGTAATCTGCGTTTTGGAAGGTAATGGTTGAGTTTGAATAGCCTCTTACCACAATATATTGATGTTAAATTCCATGCAGCCTATGCTCAGAAAGGGAGAATTACTGTCAATAATTTCTATTCTATTCTGTCTTCTTCATCCTTCAGTTAACGGAATGGCAATCGTAATCCTGTCCCGCGGAAACAGTGGCCTCTCCACCTGCACCACTCAATACCTGGTGGCAATGGCAACGGCGGATCTCCTGGTCATTATAACTGAGGTTATTACCAGGCGAATCAATGTTAGTTATTTCCAGTTAACTTTCCTGTGGATCACCTCTGTGTGCAAGGTTCAATATGTTCTTAACCGTGCAGCCCTAGACTGTTCTGTCTGGTTCACCGTCGCTTTCACATTTGATCGATTTGTTGCCATTTGTTGGCAGAAGCTGAAATGTAAATATTGTACCAAGAAAACTGCGGAGGTGGTTCTAGCAACAACTGGTAGTTTGCTCTGTTTAAAAAGCATTCCAATGTACTTTCGATTCGAACCTGCGAAGATCATTGACAATGTACCAATGCGCTGTGTCAATAAGCCAAGCTATTTTACTGACCCGAGATGGATTGGATTCAGAATGTTTGAAAAGGCTTTATCCCCACTTATACCATTCGGGTTAATTCTGTTGTTTAACGCTCTGACAGTCAGACACATTTTAGTGACCAGTCGAGTCCGTAAGGCACTGAGGGGCCAGAGCAAGGGAGAGAATCAGAGTGACCCAGAGATGGAGAGCAGAAGGAAGTCTATTGTTCTACTCTTCAGTATATCCGGCAGCTTCATACTTCTGTGGTCGGTGTACCTTTTATGTTTTTTTGGTGCTGCAGATGGGTTAGATGATGATTCTTATTATACCTTCGGAAGAATTGGAAATACGCTGCGGAATTTAAGTTGCTGCACAAACACATTTATTTATGTGGTGACTCAGTCCCAATTCAGAGACCAGTTGAAGAGCGCGGTGAAATATCCAGTAACATCAATTATTAATTTGATTAATAAACGATAATATTGAAAGCAGCTGAATGATCCAATCTACAGAGCAGGAGGGGACCACCGGAGGAAGGAAAAGAAAGGGCCTGGAGGATTCAAAACCTCAAACAGCTAATAACACAGGCAGGGAGATCGCCCATCGATATATTTATAGATACATTTTACACATTTAGTAATGCATATTGGTGAAAAAAGAGAAATGTTGAAGCATCCCGTTCGCTATGGTCAGATTTCACAAGATTACCAGGTGAAGTTGAATGCCACGTTATTTTAAGAGAGGAGAGTTCTGATTGGTCAGCAAGTGGACATTGAGCTTTTATTCACCTCCGTAACGTCACCTGATACCCTTCCTGTGTCAGCCCAGCAGCTTCACAAACCCTCGTCCATTCCATTGTTTTCTCCAGACACGAGGATGCCAATGGAATTCTGTCCGCCCTCCCACGTTCTACCCTCCGTAAACTCGCCATCAGCAAAATCTATGACTTACCTCATCTTGAGTCGAATTCACCAATCATTACCTCAGCTCACTGACTACTTATTTTCAGACCATAAGACCAAAAGACATAGGAACTGAATTAGGCAACTCGGCACAGCGAGTCCGCTCCGCCATTCAATCATGGCTGCCATTTTTCTCATCCCACTGCACTGCACTGCTCACATTTGTCCTCGCCCTCTGGGAAGAACCTGCTCATTCTGGTTCTGGTCAGCTGTGCTCTGTTCGCACCACTTTGCGCTGCATTAGGCTGATTCTTGTGCAGGATGGGGTTGGCGTTGTCCCTTCGCTTCAGAGTCCCACCCCGCTTCTGTCCCCTGTTCGTCCTCCCATTTCCGTCCGGTACAGTCCAGTGGTGTTTGGGCTCTGTCCAGAAACTTTCCATACATTTTCCAACAGAGTCTCCTTTCTTTACTGTGTGTATTCATCAGGTCCCCTCGTAATCTCGTCTCTGGGACCCCGGGGTATCCAACTGGCCCTTTGCGGAGGAAGTGCTTTCTTTGTAGATGTTTCATTTCCTGTTCAGTCAGCAATTCCCACTCCTCCGTCAGTTCGTCCAGTGCCACTAGTCTGTGCCCTACATAATAGTCCCAAACTGTCAATGTGCCGCCGTCCTATCTCCATTTCCTGAAGGAGGTGTCTAGCATGGCCGGCGGAGGGGAGGGGGATGTGATTTCCGCAGATTGGCGCCGTGTGGACATCCTTGTCAGCATGAAGTGCTACCTTCATTGGGCCCACGTTTTCAGTGTGGTCGCCACCACTGGGCTTGATCTGTTATTAGGGTAATGGGAGTGCCCAAAGCCCGGAGGATCATCCCCTTGCAGGAGGCTTCCTCCATCCACACCCACTATGAGTTGAGTTCGTTTACCCATCCCCTCAGTGGTTCCGCTGTTGCTGCCCAGTGGTGGCCCTGCAGGTTTGGTAATGACAAGCCACATTCTATTTTCCGCTTTGCAGTGTCGGTTTGGGAACTCTCGGGATCACCCCCCCCCCCCCCCCCACATACACACATAGGCGCCAAGATTAAACTGTCTAAGTTTGGAAACAAGCCTTGGGGATGAATCACGGTGTGGATCAAAACAGGAAGAGGAACCTCGGCAGCACGTTGGTCTTGATGGTCTGCACTCTCCCCGCCAGGGAGATTGGGAGTGGGTCCCACCTCTGTAGGTGGATTTCCTCCACCAGGCTGGTCAGGTTCCAGTCTCTGGCTACCTGGATATCCAGGTATCGGAATCTGTTCTGTGCTGTTTTGAACGGGAGCCCATACTGCTCAGTCCCTCCTCCATTTGAGCTCACTGGGAAGGCCTCACTTTTGCCCAGGTTGAGTTTGTACCCTGAGAAGGTTCCGAACTCTTTCTGGATCTGCATGGCTGCTTTCAGTCCCTCCTGTGGCTTTGAGACGTACAGGAGCATGTCATCCGCTTAGAGTGAAACCCTATGCTGTCTGACTCCCCTTTGGATGCCTTTCCAGCTTTCCGCATCCCACAAGGCTATCGCCAGGGATTCGATTGCTAGCGCGAACAAGAACGGGGACAATGGACATTCCTGCCTTGTGCCTCTTTGTAGCTGGAAGTATTCAGAGCTTGTGGTGTTGGTTCGAACGTTGTATAAGGGACTCACCGAGGTGGTGAAACCCACTAGCCTAAACCGTTCCAGTACCGCGAGGAGTTACTTCCATTCGACTCTGTCGAAGGCCTTCTCTGCATCCAGAGAGACGATCGCCTCTGGTGTTCTCTCCCTGAAGAGGTAGGTGGGGCATCATTATTACGTTCTGCAGCCGCCTCAGGTTCGCAGTGAGTTGCCTTCCCTTGACAAAGCCCGTTTGGTCCTCTGCGCCCATCTCTGATACGCAGCTTTCCAGCCTTTTGGCCAAGGTCTTGACGAGTATTTTCACGTCTACATTTAGCAATGTAATGGGTCTATATGATCCTCATTCCGTCCTGTCTTTATCCTTTTTGTGGAGATGCAGGCGTTGGACTGGGGTGAGCACAGTAAGAAGTCTTACAAAACCAGGATAAAGTCCAACAGGTTTGTTTCAAACACGAGCTTTCGTAGCACAGCTCCTTCCTCCATTCACCTGAGGAAGGAGCAATGCTCCGAAAGCCCGTGTTTGAAACAAACCTGTTGGACTTTAACCTGGTGTTGTAAGACTTCTCACTGTTATTCTTTTTGGGTATAAGTGAGATTGTGGCCTGTCCTGCGCTAGCATAAGTGGCAGAGTGCCCCTTGCCAGCGAGTCTACAGACAGTCTACAGGGAAGCACGGTGGTGCAGTTGGTTAGCCCTGTTGCTTCACAGCGTCGAGGTCCCAGGTTCGAATCCCGGTCCTGGGTCACTGTCCGTGTGGATTTTGCACATTCTTCCCGTGTTTGCGTGGGTTTCTCCCCCACAACCCAATGATGTGCAGCGGAGGTGTATTGGCCACGCCAAACTTCCCCTTAATTGGAAAAACTGATTGGGTTCTCTAAATTAAAAAAAAGCTATGCCCACGAGTGTTGGTCATCACTATCCGAGGAAAATAGAGGGGCATAGCCTCAAAATAAGGGGAAGTAGATTTAGAACTGAGTTTAGGAGGCACTTCTTCACCCAAAGGGTTGTGAATCTATGGAATTCCTTGCCCAGTGAAGCAGTTGAGGTTCCTTCATTGCATGTTTTTAAGGTAAAGATATATAGTTTTTTGAAGAATAAAGGGATTAAGGGTCATGGTGTTCGGGCCGGAAAGTGGAGCTGAGTCCACAAAAGATCAGCCATGATCTAATTGAATGGCGGAGCAGGCTCGAGGGGCCAGATGGCCTACTCCTGCTCCTAGTTCTTATGTTCTTATGTTCTTATGTCCCTGAGGTGTGGGGCCAGGACTGGTGGAACTTTTTTATAGAAGTCTGCCGGGAAACTGTCGGGTCCCGGTTCTTTCACCGCCTGCATGGAGCTGATGCTCTCCATGGTTTGTACGAGATCTATTCATGCTTCCAGACCCACCCCTCCCCGGCATCTGTCTTCCCCCACAACTAGCAGCTCCAGTCCATCGAGGAATTGGTTCACCCCCACGTGCCCACCATGGGGTTTGGAGATGTACAGTCCTCGGTAGAAGCTCTCGAATGCTTGATTGACCTTTTTTTGGTTCTGCTATCAGTCTGACTCTGTTATTCTTTAACTATGCTATTTCCCTCGTGGCTGCCTGCTTTCTCATCTGATGATCCAATCGGCGGCCAGCCTTGTCCCCGTGTTCATAGACGGTCCCCCGTGTTAGACGGATTTGGTGCACTGCTTTCCCGGTGGATAGAAGGTTAAAGTCCATTTGTCGCCTTTTCATCTCCTGCAGCAGCTCTATGGTCGGGGCCTCGGAGTACTTTCTGTCGACCTCGAAGATGGAGTCGACCAGCTGTTGCCTGACCGCCCTCTCTTCCCTATCTCTGCTTGCCATGGTAGGCTATTATCTCTCCTCTAATTATGACGTTTAGTGCCTCCCAGAATGTGGATGGTGAGGCCTCCCCGTTCTGGTTGTTAATAACATAATTGCCCATGGCCCGCGATGTTTTCTGGCAGAAGGCATTGTGGGCCAGGAGGTCCGTGTCCAGCCTCTATGTGGGGCGCTGGGCACATCCATGTATTGTGGAGCGTGGTCGGAGATGACGATCGCAGAGTATTCCGCTCCTTTAATTCCTTGAAGCACCGAGTTCCCCACTGCAAATGAGTCGATGCGGGTATATATCTTGTGTACCTGCGAAAAGAACGAGTGTAGGAGCCTCCATAGGTCCACCGAACCCATCTGCTCCATGAATATTCCCAACTTCCTAGCCATGCCTGTCTTTCTCCCCGTTCTGGTATTTGATCGATTAGCCAGTGGGTCCTGTACAGATAATGTCGCCCCCCCGCACCTCCCCCCCCCCCACCCCCATAATCAGTCGGTGTGTGTCGTTGTTGGGGATTTCCGCCATGTTCTTTTTTATAAATTCTGTGTTGTCCCAGTTGGGAGTGTACACATTTACCAGTACCACCGGTCTCCTGCCAGGATACCGCTGACCATGATGTACCATCCCAATGGGTACGTAACCATCTTGGTCTCCATATACATCGCCCTCTTGCTGATCAGTATGGCTACTCCCCTAGCCCACCTCCCGTAGCACAAATGGTACATCTGTCCCACCCAGCCCTTCCTTACCAGCAGTCGGTCCTTCTCCCTCAGGTGTGCCTCCGGTAGGTAGATTATGTCGGCCTTCAGGCTTCTCAGGTGGGCGAAGACTGTGGATCTTTTCCCCGGGCCATTAAGTCCCATTACGTTCCAGATAACAATCCCCCCCATCCTGCAGGATCAAATGTACTTACCTGGTGGACGTGTCCCTGCATTCCGGGGTCTCCCGTTGCCCAGGGGGCACCCAACACGGCCTCTAGTTACGTGTCTGCCACGTGGGTGTCCCGTGCACTACGAGGTCTCCCATTGCCCAGGGGCCCACCCTGGTGGTAGCTTGCAAAGCCACCTTGGTTCCTCGCTCTGCTCCATGCCCGTCGAGTCCTGTGTCTGTCCCGTTGCCGAGCCTTATCTGTCTTTTTGTTCCCTTTCTGCTCTGTGCATCCCCCCGTCTTTGTCCCCCCCTTCCTTACCCCCCCGCGGCCCCCATCACTCTGCCACCCACCCCCCACCCCCCCCCCCCCCAGTGTTCTTCCCCCTTCTGCCCTCTCCCCCACCCCCCCCCCCTTTGGCCAGACGCTTCCTCTCCCCTGAGAGATGCCCGCGGCTTCTCTTACTGCCTGCCTTCCCGTGCAAACCCTCCTCGCTAGTCAGGTGGCTCCCCTCCTAGTGCTGGTCTCGACCTGGCCCTGTTTTACCTACCCCTCTCCACCCCCTACCCCTCCCACTTGCCTGCTTCCCCTATTCTCGCTCCTCTTTCCTGTTTCCCATCTGCAAAGTGAGAAAGGGGACGAACAGGAAAACGAGTCAGCAGTCCCGCGCAAAAACATAGTCCATGTTACAGTCTTTCTTTCCGCTCCGTCCTCCCCTGCCGCTTTCACCGCTGCCACATCTGCTCTCCCTCCAGGCTGTTCATTTTAATGAACTCATCGGCCTCCGCCAGAGTGCCGAAGTAATGTTCCTTCCTCTTGTATGTTACCCAGAGTTTGCCCAGAATTAGCATGCCGAATCGCACCCCTTTTTTGTAGAGCGCCGATTTCGCTCTGTTGAATTCGGCACCATTTTTTTGCCAAGTCCACCCCACTGTCCTGGTCGACACTGACTCTGTGCCCTTCCCACGACCATGATTTTGCCTGTCGGGCCCACCTCAGGATTTTTCCCCATTCCTGGAATCGGCGCATCTTTGCAATTATCGCCCTTGGTTGCTCCCCAGTATTGGGTTTAGGCCGGAGCTACCTGTGTGCCCTCTCCCTCTCTGGGGGATTTGGAAAGCCTTCCCTCCCAACTAGATTGCCCAGTCGGGTCCCTCCCCTCAAACTCCTCTGGCAGAGGAGCCATCTTCTTCATCTCGGTCTCCAAAGCCACCATGCTGTCGCTGCGGTCCGTTGATGCCTTCCTCTGGTCCAGGAGCGTGTTCTCCTGGGCCTCCACCTTCCATCCCAGGCCCTCTATCTTGTGCTGAAGGGTGGCTATCGCTTCCGTCACCATCTTCTTCATCACCACCTGGAAATCCGTCGTGTTCGCTTCCTTCATAGCGGTCAGTTCCTTCTTCAAAACGTTACTCCTGTGTTGCTGCCTGTCTTCTCCGCCGTTCAGGTCGCCGATATTTCCTAATCCACCTAACCTGCACATCTTTGGGCTGTGGGAGGAAACCGGAGCACCCGGAGGAAACGCAGCCACAGGGAGAACATGCAGACTCCGCGCAGACAGTCACCGGAGGCCGGAATTGAACGTGGTACCCCTGGAGCTGTGAGGCAGCAGTGCTGACCGCTGTGCCGCTCATTTAGGCTGGGGAGCCAAAGAGATTTGACACATTTAACCTTTATTTAAAAACACTAGTGACTTTGATAAATCCACTCACTGTTCGCCTGTGCTCCAGGCAAACAGAAACAAACATGTAAACTGTACTAACGAAGCCATTAAAATGCAGAATGCTGCTTGGGAAGCTGCACTTTCCACTCCCAGCTCGGTAAAATCCTGTGTATTGCTCTCCTGAGGGTCTGCAAAGATATCACAAATAGGAGGAGCAGGGACATCTACTGGATGGAATGCTTCAACATTCAATATGTTCATATTAATTGTACCTTCCTGAACTGTCCTTTTTTCCCTTTGTGCTCACAGAACCCCGGGAAATTTCCCATCAATATAATCAGTGAGAATCCACAGAGCTCCCCGTGTCTCGAATACAGAAGATTCGCAAGTCTTTGATTGGGCAGTGGATATTATCCACATGGACTTCAATAAAGCCTTTGACAAGGTACCCCATGGCAGACTGGTACAGAAGGTGAAGTCAAATGCGATCAGAGGTGAGCTGGCAAGATGGACACCGAACTGACTCGATCATAGAAGACTGAGGGTGGCAGTGGAAGGGTACGTTTGTGAATGGAGGGCTGCTGTTTGCAATATCTATAAACGATTTGGAGAAAAATGTAACTGGACTGAATAGTAAATGTTTGGATGATGCAAAGGTTGGTGGGATTGCGGATAGCAATGGGGCTGACAGTGGATACGGAAGGCTATAGATCGGTTAGAGACTTGGGCGGAGAGGTGGCAGATGGAGTTTCCTCCAGACAAATGTGAGGTAATGCATTTTGGAAGGTCTAATACAGGTGGAAAATAAACAGTAAATGGCAGAACCCTGAAGAGCATTGATAGGCAGAGAGATCTGGATATACAGGTTCACAGATCACTAAAAGTGGCAACGTGGGTGGAGAAGGTAGTCAAGAAGGCACGCGGCACACTTACCCTCATTGGTCAGGGCATTGAGTATAAAAATTCGCAAATCATGTTGCAGCTGTAAAGAACCTTAGTTAGGCCACACTCGGCATATCGTGTTCAATTATGATCGCCACACTACAAGGATGCGAAGACTTTGGAGAGGGCACAGAATAGGTTTACCAGGATGGTATGGAGAGCATTAGCTATTTGGAGAGCTTAGATAAACTCGGTCTGTTCTGACTGGAACAATGGAGGTTGAGTGATGACCTGAAAGAAAATTATGATGGGCATGGACAGAGTAGATAGTCAAAAGCTTTTTCACAGGATGGAAGAGTGAATTACTCGGGGACATCGGTTTAAGGTGCGAGGGGCAAAGTTTAGAGGAGATGTGAAAGGGAAGTTTTTTTACACAGAGGGTGGTGGGTGCCAGGAACTCGCTGCCGGAGGAGGTGTTGAAAGCAGGTATGATAGTGATGTTTTAGGGCCGTCTTGACAAATACATGAATAGTATGGGAATAGAGGGATATGGAGCCCGGAAGTGTAGAAGGTTTTAGAAGGGCAGCATGGTCGGCGCAGGCTTGGAGGGCCCAAGGTCCTGTTCCTGTGCTGTAAATTTTCCCTGTAAGAAGTCTTACAACACCAGGTTAAAGTCCCAACAGGTTGGTTTCAAGTCACTTGCTTTCGGAGCACTGCTCCTTCCTCATGTGAATGAAGTGTATTTGTATGTGTGTGTTTGTATCTTTGAGTGCATGTGTGTTTGTATGTGTTTCAACACCATGATCCCAGCCAAGCGCATTTCAAAGCTCCAAAACCTAGGACTTGGCTCTCCACTCTGCAACTGGATCCTCGATTTTCTGACCAACAGACCACAATCAGTACGAATTAACAACAACACCTCCTCCACAATAGTCCTCACTACCGGGGCACCGCAAGGATGCGTATTTAGCCCCCATACTCTATTTCAGATCCAGAGCCTGAAAAGATTTAATCATTTGGACCCGTTCTACCTCGTAAGGGGCGAGCCGCGCAGTTTCAGCAGCCTGGATACAGGAGTAGCGCATGGTGGCATGTTCATGAAGCACACAGGTCTCAATGGCCGTGGAGAGAGTGAGCTGCTTTACTTTTAGTAGCTGCTGGCGCAGGGGCTCAGATTGAACACCAAAAACAATCTGGTCATGGAGGATGGAGTCGGAGGTGGACCCGTAGTTGCAGGACTGCGCAAGGACGTGGAGCTGGGTGATAAAGGACTGGAAATGTTAGTCCTTACACTGAATTCGCTGCTGAAACATGTATCTCTAGAGGCTCTCGTTGACCTCGACCGCACATTGGCTGTCGAACTTCAGAATTATGGTCTTGAACTTCGATTTGTCCTCCCCCCTCAGCAAAGGTGAGCGAGTTGTAGATGTGCAGAGCGTTGTCACCGGCTGTGAAGAGGAAGAGAGCAATCTTCCGTGCGTCTGCGGCAGCTTCCAGATCCCTGGCTTAGAGGTACAGCTGGAAGCTCTGTTTGAAAAGTTTCCAGTTCGAGCCCAGATTCCCTGCAATGCGCAGAGGCGGCGGCGGGCGAATGGAGTCTATTCTGTAGGATGGCGCAAGACTGGTGGAAGGCAGATCACTGAAAGGTAGGTCTCAGAAGTGCGAGCATCCCACAACTTCTGGTACCATGAAGTGTTAGCTAGTGTAGACTTGAGAGATGAACGGACAGTTCCAACACTGATGAAGGTTCAACTCAATTTTATTAGCTACTTCTAACTAACTAACACACGATGACTGTGGGTCTAAATGATGCTAACTTAAACTGGAGACCTAAGACTTGTCCGAAACAGTTGATTCAGTACGTGTTGTAAGGCTGCTGGGCTGGATGAGTTCTTGTTACACTCAGAGGCAGCACCCAGAATGATCGGGACCCATGGTGCCCTCTGCCTTTATAGTGTGTGTATTCTAACTGGTGATTGGCTGCGGTGTTTGTACATGTTGATTAATCATTGTGTGTGTCCATCAGTGTGTGTCTGCACCATGATTTACTGGTGTGTATTATGACACTACACACACGACTGCATGGCAAAATTTTGTTCCAACTCCATCTACAAGTTTGCTGACGATACGATAGTGGGCTGGATCGCGAATAATGAGGAGTCAGAATACGAATGGAATTGAGAATCTAGTGGAATAGTGCAGCGACAACAATCTCTCTCTCAATGCCAGCAAAACTAAAGAGCTGGTCATTGACTTCAGAAAGCAAAGTACTGTACACACCCCTGTCCGCATCAAAGGGGCCGAGGTGGAGATGGTTAGCAGTTTCAAATTCCTAGGGGTGCACATCTCCAAAAATCTGTCCTGGTCCACCCACGTCGACGCTACCACCAAGAAAGCACAACAGCGGCTCTACTACCTCAGGAAACTAAGGAAATTCGGCATGTCCACATGAACCCTTACCAACGTTTACAGATGCACCATAGAAAGCATCCTATTTGGCTGCATCACAGCCTGGAATAGCAACTGCTCGGCCCAGGACCGCAAGAAACTTCAGAGAGTCGTGAACACCGCCCAGTTCATCACCTGCCTCTCTTTACACGAGTGTGTTTTTGTGTGTGAGTGCGTGTGTGTCAGAGACGCATGGCTGGTGATGAATAAAGTGACATTTTCTGAGGAAACAATTTGACACTGCTTTAATTTTTGTAATTAATCTTTGTTTATTGAATTACCACACACACATTGACAGATTACAGTTAGTCAGAATGGTGACCTACCCAGCTGGTGAGCAGATAGTTGAGGAACCTCAGTGGAACCTCACAGTCTCCTCTCAGCGAATTTTTAAAAATCAGAACACCATCTATTTCAGAAAAGATTGCGAGGGCACATGCGGGCTCGGTCCGTTTCTCTAACCCTCCTGAGTTGTGAATAATCTTTACTTCACTCCACCTGGTCTCTAATATTCACGCAGCTTGGAGATCTGGGCCATGAGCGGCCGGAGAAATGCCATGGTTTGGACAGGAGAGAAGAGGAAAATGACCAACCAGACTGGTAATAGTGGGGGAGGGACTTTGGTTAATGTGGTGAGAGCAGAGAAGCTGGGATTGTCCTCCAGGCACCGAATGTGAAGGGAAAATGTAAGAGAGGTGTTCAAAATCAGGAAGAGTGTTGATAGAGTGAATAAGGAGGGACTGTTTCCAGTGACAACAGGGTCTGTAACACGAGGAAACAGATTTAAGCTGACCAGAGGCGAAATGAGGAAACTTGGCTCCACACGGTGAGTTGCTGTGATCTGAATGTGCTGCCTGACAAGGCAATGGCAATGAATTCACTCGCTAAATTCCAAACTGAAATGGATTGGATATTTGAAGGTGCAACTTCCGCAAATCTACTGGATTTGGGAAAAAATAGATTCCTTTTCACCACAGCTGGCCAGATGGGTGAAATTCCCCCTTCCTCCTCTGGAGCATTCTGTGATCACAGTTTCTGATGACATTGTGCAGATCCACTACTCTTCCAGGAAGTCACTTGGAGGCTCAGTTTGACAGATGGAAATGTAGCAGGGAGGTGACTGGAAGCCATTGCAGATAGCACAGAACAATCCTGAGCAGCAAAGAAATACTTGCAGCTACTGCCATCTCCTTGACCAGCCATAAGATGGACAGTTATCTTCAGAACATCAGAAGGTAGTGTGAGAAAGTGCAGAAGGATTAGCCATGATCCTGCTCAATTGAGGGCCATATGGGCTCCTAGTTCTTAATGTATTCGTTCCCCGCTGCCCCAATTGACATTTCCAATGCAGAAGAACATTTTAACTGAAGGGGAACATTTTCAAGATATATGACAGTTACCGAAGACCAGTTATTTGCCCTATCCACCACAAATGACCACGTTGATTCCAGCGATCGCCACACTTTCCACATTGATGTCTGGAGGGCGAGCGAGTCATTAAACATCCAGCAGAAGGTTTCAATGGCGACTCACAGACAGCATCTGCAAATCATATTCCTTGGTCACACAATTGGATCGAGACAAATGATCCCACGGGGTGTGAAAACAAAAGTTATTGAGGAGTTTACAATACCCTCGACACAAAGGGAAATAATGCGATTTCGTTGCATGAGAGGATTTTACCATAAATTTGTGCCAAATTTTCGCAGCGCGGTTGCTCCACTGATGGACTTGTTGAAGAAGCGCAGCAAATTTCAGTGTACAGCGGAGTTTCAACAGGCATGTGAAAAGGCGTGGGAAGTCTATGCTAAACACTGCTCCTGTGTTGGAGAATTACAAGACGCTTTGTGATCGGATCGAATGAAAGTATCTGACCTTAAAGGAAGATGCTGAAGCGTGGAGAAATGGATGGCTTGCTCGGAGACCTTCTTGTCCACAGAGACGGTTAATCAAGAGGCATTCCAGCTGCAGGAAAGCAAATAACTGAAATCCACTGTACTATTATCAATGCTGTTTGGTAAAACCCGTTTTTTGGTTTATGGGATATTGTTATTGAATTGGAACAGTTAATGGGGAATTCATTAAGGGTTATACATCGATTACTGTAGCAGTCTGGGGTCTTCATGTTTTTGGTTGATAAATAGCCTTACAGTGGGCGTTTATACAAATGTTAACTAAATTCATAGAATAAAGTGTGTTTTTTTGATTAAAATTGCCTAAGAACTCTGTTGCACAACACCTGAAATACAGGCTCTTGTGCTTATCCTAGCCAAAATCATTAAACAGTTATGTGTCTGGTGAACTTCATCATGTACTTTGGTGTTTTCTAAACGCTGGCCCATAACGCAACATAAAGTTGGTATACCACAAGGAGGGCATTTGTTTCAGAGCGGTTTACCTGGCGAGGCTCCGGGCCAAGACAAGGACTTCTTTTTGAGACACCTGAAGAGGTTGAGGACGTTATCAACAAAGATGGACTGAGGTCCAATTAAACGCGAGGTGTAGTCGTGTGGATATCTTTATTTGCAGTTTCTTGTCAACGCTGCGGGCTGAAGGGGTGCTGGGTTTCACTATATATGGTTCTTGATAATCGGTTGTTGAAGTGTTTTTTCTTCCGAGTTGAAGGAATAATTACATGTTGTACAGTTGATGGATCTGAATCGTTTCCCTCCCCAGAAAGTTAATTCGCATTTTGGCCTTGATCTTGTGGCATTTATTGTCCTGATGGGAACTACCTTGCGAGCAACGCATAATGCAGGCAAACAGGAGAGTGGTAGGGGGGAGCGGCAGTGTAAAACCAGGACTAATAGGTTTGGCGTGGTTCGGGTTTGAGTTGGGAGAGGGGAAGGAGTGAGCAGAAATTTGTAACTGGAACCACATCGACTGATCTTGGAAGGGGCTTTTAACTGTGTTTTGAAACCCAGAAATATCTGGGTCTATCGACGATTGCAACCGTGCTACAAACTTTCATGAAGCAGGTGGGAGGGAGGGGACAAGGGGAGATTCCTACATCCACATGATTGGGAAATCTCGTATTTCTCACATGTACATGCGGTCTACTCAAGAAATCTCTCTTTTGTTTGGTAAGTCTCTGTTCCTGGGTTGTCTTAAAAGTAGAATATTTGGCGATAGTGATCTCTGATCACGCTCCACATTTGGTAGACAGGGAGCTGGGGACATGCCCTATCAAGCAGGCCCCATTGATACTAGATGTGGCACTATTGGTTGAGAAGGGGTTCTGCAATCGCATGGCCGCGGCCATTGAGGAGTACATCAGGTTTAACAACAATGGATCTGTCTCTTCCTCTACACTGTGGGAGGCGCTTAAGCCGGTGATTTGAGTAGAGGCGATCTTATATAAAGCATAGTTACATCGGGCAGTGAGGGAGCGTTTAGTGTGAGAGATCCAGGAAACAGACCGCCGCTACTAGGAGGCTCATCCTCCGGAGCTGTTTGCTACCAGGAAGTGGCTTCAGGTGCAGTTTGACTTGCTATCCACTGGAAGGGTCGAGCAGCAGCGCCGGCGCGAGGGGCGTGGGGTATGATCACCGGGAGAAGGCAGGTCATCAGTTGGTTCCCCAGCTGAGGCAACAGGCGGTCTCTCTGGACCTAATGAAGTCCGAGTACTGGAAGGGTGGATTAGTGACAACACCGAGTGGCCAATGTGGCTTTTCAGACCTTCGCCAGGATCTGTAATGGTCAGCGCCACTGGACTGAGTGTGAGATCTGATGGAGTGTCTGGATAGGTTGCTCCCCGAGAGGAGGAGGGTTGGGAGTAGCTGGCGACCCCGCTAGTACCAGATGAGATGAGAGTGATTGGATTGATGCAGAAGAATAAAGCCCCGTGCACTGATGGGTATCCGGGTGAATTTTACAGGTAATTATATTTCGAGCTAGGACCAGCAACGGTAGATATGTCCAATGATGCTGTAGCTCGAGGTTACCTGCCAGATATGCTGATACAAGCCTCCCTCTCCCTTATTTTATGGAAAGATAAGGACACAACAGAGTGTGGTTTCTACAGGCCCATTTCACAGCTAAATGTGGATGCCAACACGGGTGGAGAAGGTAGTCAAGAAGGCATATGGTATTCTTGCCTGCATTGGCCGGGGCATTGAGTGTAGGAATTGGCAAGTCATGTTGTAGCGGTATAGAAACTCAGTTAGGTCACACTTGGAGTATAGTGTTCAATTCTGGTCGCCAAGCTACCAGAAGGATGTGGAGGCTGGAGTGTGTTTGCAGATGAGATTTACCAGGATGTTGCCTGGTATGGAGGGCATTAGCTGTGAGGAGAGATTCAATCATCTCGGTTTGTTCTCACTGGAATGACGGAGGTTGAGGGGCGACCTGATAGAGGTCTACAAAATTATGAGGGGTATAGACAGAGTGGATATTCAGATACTTTTCCCCACAGTAGAGGGGTGAATTACTCAGGGGCACATGTTTAAGGTACGAGGGGCAAGGTTTAGAGGAGATGTACGAGGCAGATTTTTTACAGAGAGAACAGTGGGTGCCTGGAACCCACTGCCGGAGGAGGTGGTGGAAGCAAGGACGATAGTGACGTTTAAGGGGCATCTTGCCAAATACATGAATAGGATGGGAATAGAGGGATACGGACCCCGGAAGTGTAGAATATTTTAGTTTAGATGACAGTAAGAAGTCTTACAACACCAGGTTAAAGTCCAACAGGTTTGTTTCAAACACGAGCTTTCGGAGCACGGCCCCTTCTTCAGGTGAATGGAAAGGCTTTCCATTCACCTGAAGAAGGGGCCGTGCTCCGAAAGCTCGTGTTTGAAACAAACCTGTTGGACTTTAACCTGGTGTTGTAAGACTTCTTACTGTGCTCACCCCAGTCCAACGCCGGCATCTCCACATCTTAGTTTAGATGGGCAGCATGGTCAGTGCAGGCTTGGAGGGCCGAAGGCCTGTTCCTGTGCTGTACTTTTCTTTGTTCTCACAGGACCATTTCACAGCTAAATATGGATGCCAACAAACTGGCTAAGTTACTTCCTTTGCGGTTGGAGCCAAGTGTCCCAGATATAGCGGTGGGGGACGAGACGGGATTTGTGAAGGGTCGGCAGCTCTTCTCTATTATACACCGGGTTCTGAATGCTGCCCTCGTGCCTTCTTTGGCAGTATGTGATTAAAGCTATGAATGCAGAGAAAGCATTCGACAGAGTGCAGTGGAAGCACCTCATTGAGGGACTTGGATTCGGGCAGAAATGTGTGTAACTGCTAGACACGAATCTCGGGGCGCGCGTTCGCTTCAAGGCAACAATGTTGTGATATTTTCCTCTGAGCAGGGGTACAAGACAGGGATGTCCATTGTCAGCGGTCCATTTCGATCTGCCGATAGAACCTCTGGCACTGAGGGATTCTGAGGGATGGAGGGGGATTGATCAGCTTTATGATGATGACCTGCTCCTTATGTCATGGATCCGGTCTGCTCTATAGACGGGTTGATGAGGCTGCTGAGCCTTTTGCTTCTTTTCGGGCGGTAAATTAATCTGGGAAAAGTCAGTACTTCCTGGTTAGTCCACCAGAAGGGCTGCTGATCTGGGGGCATTGCACTTCCGCCTGAGCAGAGGTAGTTTCTAGTATCTGGGCATGCAGGTTTCATATTATTAACATAGGTTTCATAAGTTAAACTTTCTAAGTTTGTTTGACAAAGTGAGACTTGATTTACAGAGATGTAGTAGCCTGTTTTCCCTGGTGAGCAGAGTTTAAAATGAACCTTCTGCCGATGTTTATTTTTGTGTTCCCAATTTTTCTTGCTAAATCGCTCTTTGATGGAGTGAACAAGTAAGTGAATGCCTTTATATGGCGGGCAGGGTGCCGAGAATTCACAAGGTGTACTTCCAGAGGGGCCAACAGTCGGATGGCCTAACAGTATGTAATTTCCTCATATATTACTGGGCGGACAAGGCGGAGAAGGTGTTCGGGTACGACACATACTCGGACATCATGTGGGGGAGGTTGGAGGCAAGGTCATGGAGAAGGTCGAGCCTTTCTGCCCAGTAACGACACCATTGCCACTCTGTATAACGGGATATACCACAAACCCAGTGTTTATCTCCACCTTGAAGATATGGAGACAGCTCAGACAACATTACAAGACCAGTGCCATGTCACTATTGGATCCTTTCAATGGTAACCAATTGTTTCGCCACCGGGTTTGGATCCAACATTTAAGGCCTGGGAAGGAGTTAACGTGCTTCAGAGACCTGTTCATAGATGGATGGTTCGCCAGTTGGGAGGAGTTCTCGGCAATATTCCAACTATCAAGGTCACACTTTTTTCAACAGTTCAATATTTTCAATTGCACAATTTAGTCCGCAGTCACAGCTTGCCCTATTCGGGGCAATCTTACGTTAGCAAATACTCGGGGGGGGGGGGGGGGGGGGGGGGGGGGTATATTGAACATGTCTGAACGGGCCATCACACTGGAATCTTCGTGGCTTGATCAGGTGATGGAGAAATGGGAGGAGGTGCTGGGACCATCTGAGATGAGGTTGTGTGGAATGAGGCCCTCTGTTGGGTAAATTCCACCTCACCCTGCGCGGGGTTCAGACTCATCCAACTCATGGTGGAAATGAGAGCTGAGATGTTTTTTTCCTTGCTGTTTTAGTGAGAATAAAGAAAGCAATTAAGGGTATTGAATTCACTGTGTTGAGCAGGATTGTTTAAGGAGTGATTGTACGTTATTTTCAAGTGTGATGCTAAGTATATTTTAAATCTGTGTCAGTAATAAAGTTTGTTTTAATATCCCCATTTCTTTGTGTAATCATTCCTGGAGTGAGGTAACCCATTCCTCACAGTCTTACGAAATTAAAATTGCGTATTGGAGTTTTTGATCGGTGTCTGAGTTTCTATTGGGCTCCGGTCTGGCATCGTTCAGATCGTGGTTTCCACATCTAACTTTGCTTTCAACTCGTGCATTGTATTCAGGCCTCTGCAGTCTCAGGGGAACAGAGGTACGTTGGAGAGAGCGTCAGCCCTCACTGTCACTGTCAGGGGAGCATGTGCTGGTTATTTTTGGACCATAGTTAGTTGGATCTCCTCTCAGCTGCCAGAATGAAAATTGAAACCACACCTAAACCTTGGGCTTCTGAAAAACATATCGTTGTGATCAGATACATCACTGCCTGTTGGCATATCAGGAGCGGCTGAGGACTCTGGGTCTGTACTTGATGGAAATTAGAAGGATCAGGCGGGTATCATTGAAATTGACAGAATACTGAGAAGCCTCGATAGGGTGAACGGAACAGCATGTTCCCTCTTATAGGATGGACTAAAACCCAAGGGCACAGCCTCATACTGAAGGGATGAGGGGGAATTTCTTCAGCCAGAGGGTGGTGAATCTAGGGAACTGTTTGCCGCTGAAGGCTGTGGATGCAAAATCACTGTGTCTTTAAGACAGAGATCGATTGGTTCTTGAATATTAAGAGGATCCTGGCTGATGGGGACAAGGCAGGAGAATATGCATGAGAAACATACTGGATTGAATTGAATGTGTTTATTGTCGCATGTTCCGATGTAGAGTGAAAATTGATTTTCAACAGATGATTTAGTACATGAAAAAAACACAACTTAATAGGGAAACACAAGGGATACTTTGTAAATAGATAGACACAGATATCGGAAGAATTATACAGGAGTGTAGTGTCAATCAGGTCAGTCCATAAGAGGGTCGTTTAGCTGTCTAGTAACAGCGGGGAAGACGCGGCTTTGAAAATATTCGTCTGAGTTTTCAGACTTTTGTATCTCTTGTCCGATGGAAGAGATTGGAAGTGAGTAAGCCGGGTGGGAGGGGTGTTTGACTGTACTGCCTGCTTTCCCAAGGCAGCGGGACATCTAAATAGAGTCAATGGATGGGATGTGGGTTTGTGTGATGGACGAGGAGTTGTTCATGACTTTCTGAAGTTTCTTGCGGTCTTGGGCCGAGCAGTTGCCATCGCAGGCTGTAATGCATCAGATAGGATGCTTTTTATGGTGCACCTATAATGCTTGGTAAGAGTCAATGTGGACATGCCGAATTTCCTTAGGTTCCTGAGGAAGTATCGGCGCTATTGTGCTTTCTTGGTCGGAGCTTCGACGTGGTTGTCCCAGGACAGATTTTTGGTGATGGACACACCTATGAATTTGGAGCTGTTACCCACCTCCACCTCGGTGCCGTTGATGCAGACAGGCATCTATTTTCCGACACCATTTTGCCAGAGCTGTGGGACATTACTATGGAGTGTTCACTCCTGGATTAGGTGCCGCGTGAACAGGATGAATGAGAGGATTGAAGGATGAGTAACATCAAATTTCACAGAAACACTGGCATTCCTGTTCCTGCATCACTCAATCCCCCGCCGATACTTGTTTTAAAAATAATCCAAAACACCTTCTACTTCCCGACACGTGGTGAGAGGCATTCAGTGTCCATTACCGCTCCCTCTCCTACCTGTTACAAAATAAATTAAAGTGGGTCAATTTATGACATTGCAGCTTCACGTTCACCATCACGGAAGCGTGAACATTATTTTACCTCCAGCATCAAGACTGAAAAATGTTATTTCCCAAGTCACGAATATGTATTTTATTTTTTGCTTGATGCCTCATAGGAATAGATACATGTATGGCTGGCACAGCGGCACGGCCGTTAGCATTACGACCTAACACACACGGAAACAACCCCTGTCTGATATTCCCCTCTCACACACACACAAACCCTGTCTTATATTCCCATCTCTCTCACACACAAACGCTGTCTGATATTACCCTCTCTCACACACACACAAAACCTGTCTTACATTCCCATCTCTCTCATACACAAACACTGTCTGATATTCCCCTCTGTCACACACAAACCCTGTCTGATATTCCATTCTATGTCGCACACAATCCCTATCTGATATTCCCCTCTCTCACACACAAACACTGTCTGATATTCCCACTCTCACACACACAAACCCTGTCTAATATTTACCTCTCTCACACAAACCTGTCTGACATTCCCCTCTCTCTCACACACAACCCCTGTCTGATATTCCCCTCTCTCACACACACACAAAACCTGTCTGATATTCTCATCTCTCTCATACACAAACACTGTCTGATATTCCCCTCTGTTACACACAAACTCTGTCTGACATTCCCCTCTCTCACACACAAACCCTGTCTGATATTCCCACTCTCACACACACAAACACTGTCTAATATTTCCCTCTCTCACACACAAACCTGTCTGATACTCCCCACTCTCTCACACACTAAACGCTGTCTGATACTGCCCTCTCTCACACACACACAAACACTGTCAGATATTACCCTCGCTCTCACACACAGAAACTCTGTCTGATATTCCCCTCTCTCTCACACACAAACCTATCTGATAGTACTCTCTTTCACACACTAAACCCTGTCTGATATTCCCCTCTCTCGCTCACACAAAAAACCTGTCTGATATTCCCCTCTCTCACACACAAACCCTGTCTGATATTCCCCTCTCTCTCAGACACACAACCCCTGTCTAATATTCCCCTCTGCCACACACAGACCCTGTCTGATATTCCCTTCTCTCTCTAACACACAAACCCTGCATGATATTCCCCTCTCTCACACACACAAACCCTATCTGATATTTCTCTCTCACACACACACACATGAACCGGTGCCTCCGAGCGGGGAGCAGGCTATGAGGTGATTATTGGACGGGCTGGAACTCCCGCGAGTGGAGCAGGAGAAGGTGCAGTGATTGTGGGCCCTGCTTGGCTGAGGGAAGTGCTGGATTGTGTGGGTTCAACGTAGTCGGGTAAGGCACCCGGTGTTGGTGGGTTTCCAACCGTGTTTTATCAGAAGTTTGGGTCGGAGCTGGGGCCTCTGCTTGTTGGGATGTTTAAACAGCCAATAGAGAGGAGGACCCCACGTTGTCAAGGTCATCCATATCACTGATGTTAGAAATGGACAAAGACCCGGAGCAGTGAGGGTCAAACTGTCAGATTTCACTGTTAAATGTGGACGCAAAGCTGTTCGCAAAGGTGTTGGTGTCACGGAGAGAGAATTAGGTGCTGGGCGTGGTAGGAGAGGACCAGACGGGGCCCGTGAGGCGGCAGCAGCTGTCGGCGAATGGACACAGGCTGTTCGAAATTATACTGATGCCCTCGGAGGGGCAGGAATGGGAAGTGGTGGTAATGTAGCGGGGAAGGCGGGGACCAGGTTAAATGGGAATATCTGTTGGAGGTGTTGGGTTAATTTAGTTTCGGGAGGGGTTTTGTGGATTGGGTCAGGCTGTTATCAGACAACAAAGGCTAGTGTGGGGACGAATAGGATTAGTTGGGAGTGCATTGGCCTACACCGGGGGATGAGGCACTGCTGCTTTCTGTTCTGGCTATAGAGCAGTTGGCAATGGCGGACAGGGCATTAGATGGATGAAGGGGGATTGAGCGGGAAAGGAGGAAAATACAGGGTCTCTTTGTGTGCAGATGACCTGCTGTTGCATAATCATAGAATTTATCTTCCGGTTGCGGCTGTGCGGCAGCTCCCGCTTTAATAGGACTTGTGGGCTCTTTTAAGGGCACCAAAGGGCGCTGATTCGACGATTCCCGGTGGATAAAGGGGTCTGGAACAAAACCTGAGCAGTTGAGGCAGTGGGCAGAGGAGCAGTAGGCGGCCCTTCTGCGCTATTTCACGGAGCTGAAAGGGGAGTTGTTGGAATCCCTGAAGGTGGTGACGAGTAAGCTGCTGGAGACCCAGACACCCCAGGATGCAGCGATACTTGAGTTGCAGCAGCAGGCCTCTGAGCGCGAGGATGAGGTTTCGGCCCTCGTGGGGGTGGAGATACACGAGGCGCTACACAAAAAGCGGCAAGATCAGTTTGAGGAGATGGAGTTTCGATCACGGTGGAAGAAATTGCGGATCCTGGGCATCGCGGAGGAGCTGGAGGGGTCGGACCTGCCGGTCTATGTGGCCGTAATGCTGAACTCGCTGGTGGGGGCAGAATCCTTCCATCTGCCCCTGGAGCTGGAGGTGGCTCCAGTGTACTGGCCAGGTGGCCTAAGGCGAATGAACCCCCGCGGGCGGTGCTGGTGCGTTTCCATCGGTTCAGTGAGTGACCAGGAGTGTATTCTGCGATGGGCCAAGAAAGTGAGGAATAGAAAGTGGGAGAATGCAGTAGTGCGTATCTACCAGGACTGGAGTGCGGAGGTGGCTAAGCGGAGGGCCGGGTTCAACCGGACGAAGGCGATGCTCCATAGAAAGCAGGTGAAGTTCGGCATGCTGCCTCCTGCGCGCCTGTGTGTCATCTACAAGGACCAGCATTACTATTTTGACTCCCCGGAGGAGGCGTGGGCCTTTGTGGAGGGTAAAAAGTTGGACTCGAACTAGAGATTGGGGGCTGTGGGAGTTTTTCTATTTCTGTATCACTGTTTATGCTGTTGCTGGTTATTCTGTTTGTTTCTGTTTTTTCTCTCGCTTTCGGATGATGTTGGTTATGGTTTTGTGTTTTATGGGGGGTATTGGGGTTTGTGGTTGATCTGTGTTTTTGTTTGTACGGTGTTGGTGGATGGGTTGCGACTGCTGTTTGGGAGCTGCGTTGGTGGGGGGGGTTGGTGTGGGGCAGAGTGAAAGCACGGGTTTCCTCTGGTTTCCCGTGCTGCGGGGCCAGGGTGGTGGAGCTGGTAGCAAGGGAGTGGCTATCAGATCCGTTTTCCCGCACTGAAGCAGTGCCAAGGAGCTGATGCAGGGCTGGAGGGGTGACCTAATATCGAGACAGGTCGGAGTTAGGGCGGGAGCTGCCGGGGTCAGCAGAAGTCAGCTGGCTCACGGGAGTACTATGGAAGGAACGTCGCGGCTAGGAGAGGTCCTAGCCTGGGAGGGGGGGGGGGATACCGGGTTGCTGTTGGATTGGCCAGGTAGGAGTTGGAATGGGCCGGGGGGGTCGGGGTGAGGTTTTATCGCCGTGGGGAACGGGCCGAATGGGTGCTGGCTAGGGACGAGCAGTCGATGGGCTATGGCTAGTCAACAGGGGAGGGGGGCGTGGTGCGCCCTGATCCGGCTGATTACGTGGAACGTGAGGGGGGGTTGAATAGGCCGGATAAGCGGGCCTGGGTGTTTTCGCATCTGAAGGGCCATGCTCCAGGAGACCCACCTGAAGGTGGCGGGCCAGGTCCGTCTGAGGAAGAGGTGTGTGGGGCAGGTTTTCCATTCAAGGCTCGACCCGAAGAATCGGGGGGTGGCGATCCTGGTGGGGAAGAGGGTGGTGTTTGAGACGTCTGAGTTGGTGGCTGATAGTGGCGGCAGATATGTGATGGTGAGCGGTAAGCTGCAGGGGGAGAGGGGGGGTGTTGGTGAATGTGTACGCCACAAATTGGGATGATGCTGGTTTCATGCGGCGTATGTTGGGCCACATTCCTGGCCTGGAGGTGGGGGGCTTGATCATGAGGGGGACCAATACGGTGCAGGATCCCCTACTGGATCGTTCTAGTTCAAGGACAGGCAGGAGGCCGGCGGCGGCCAAGGTGTTGAGGGGGTTTATGGACCAGATGGGAGGGGTAGATCCCTGGAGGTTTGGGAGGCCGAGGGCTCGGGAGTACTCTTTTTTTCTCCCATGTGCACAGGGTTTATTCCTGCATTGATTTCTTTGTTCTGAGTAGGGGACTGGTCCCGAGGGTGGAGCAGGCCGAGTATTCGGCTATTGCGATTTCGGACCATGCTCCGCATTGGGTGGATCTGGAGATGGGGTGGTGCGGGATCAGCGCCCGCTTTGGCATCTGGATGTGGGGTTGTTGGCTCATGAGGAGGTATGTAGGAGGGTCCGGGGATGTATCGAGAGGTACCTCGAGGTCAATGATACTGGGGAGGTCCAGGTGGGGATTGTGTGGGAGGCTCTGAAGGCAGTGACTAGGGGGGGCTGATCTCCATCCGAGCCCATAGGGAGAGGGGGAGAGGAGGGAGAGGGAGAGACTGGTGGGGTAGCTGTTGAGTGTAGATAGGAGGTACGGGGAGGCCCCGGAGGAGGGATTGCTGGGGGAGCGGCGTAGCCTGCAGGCCAGGTTTGATTTATTGCCCACCAGAAAGGCGGAGACACAGTGGAGGAAGGCGGAGGGAGCAGTCTACGAGTATGGAGAGAAGGCGAGCAGGATGCTGGCACATCAGCTTCGTAAGCGGGACGCGGCTAGGGAGATTGGTGGAGTGAAGGATAGGGGTGGGAATGTGGTGTGGCAGGGGGCAGAGGTCAATGAGGTTTTTAGGACCTTCTGCAGAGAACTGTACCAGTCGGAGCCACCGGTCGTGGGAGGGTGAATGGAGAGCTTTTTGGATAGGCTGCGATTCCCAAGGGTGCAGGAGGAGCAGGTGGATGGACTGGGGACACCGATCGAGTAGGAGGAGCTGGTCAGAGGGATTGGCCACATGCAGTCGGGGAAGGTGCCGGGAACGGATGGGTTCCCGGTTGAATTTTATAAGAAATACGCGGACCTGTTGGGCCCCCTGTTGATTAGTACCTTTAACGAGGCACAAGGGGGGTGGTTTTTTGCCCCCTTATTTCCCTGATCCTGAAGCGTGATAAGGACCCCTTGCAGTGCGGATCATACAGGGCAATTTCACTGCTGAATGTGGACGCCAAGTTGCTGGCGAAGATCTTGGCCACTAGAATAGAGAAATGAGTGCCGGGGGTGGTACATGAGGATCAGACGGGATTTGTAAAGGGGAGGCATTTGAACACTAACGTGCGAAGGCTGCTAAATGAGATAATGATGCCGGCAGCAGAAGGAGAGGCGGAGATTGTGGTGGCATTGGATGCGGAGAAGGCCTTTGACAGGGTTGAGTGGGGGTATTTGTGGGAGGTGTTGGAGAGGTTCGGGTTTGGGGTGGGGTTTCCTAAATGGGTGAGGTTGCTGTACGAGGCCCCGTTGGCCAGTGTAGTGACAAATGGGAGAAGGTCCGAGTACGTCATGCTCCACCGTGGGACGAGGCAGTGCTGCCCTCTGTCCCCCTTGCTTTTTGCGTTGGCAATTGAGCCTCTTGCCATGGCTCTCAGGTAGTCGGGGAGGTGGAGGGGTTTGGTGCGAGGTGGGGAGGAGCACCGAGTGTCGCTGTATGCATACGACTTGCTGCTGTATGTAGCAGACCAGGTGGGGGGAATGCCGGAGGTGATGGAGATTCTTGCTGAGTTTGGGAGTTTCTCGAGCTATAAATTGAACCTGGACAAGAGTGAGCTGTTTGTTGTATACCAGCGAGATCAGGAGGAGGGGATTGGTAGGCTCCCGCTAAAGAGGGCAGTGAGGAGTTTTAGGTACCTGGGGGTTCAGGTGGCTAGGAGCTGGGGGACTCTGCACAAGCTTAATTTTACTAGGTTGGTGGAGCAGATGGTGGAGGAATTTAAAAGGTGGGACATGCTGCCGTTGTCATTGGCGGGTAGAGGACAGTCCGTTAAAATGACGCTGCTCCCGAGGTTTTTGTTTTTGTTTCAGTGCTTCCCCATTTTCATTCCGAGGGCCTTTATTTGGAGGGTGAACAGCAGCATTCTGGGATTTGTTTGGGTGCCACGGGACTCCGAGGGTAAGGAGGGTCTTTTTGGAGCGGAGCAGGGATAGAGGGGGGTTGGCGCTGCCCAACCTCTCTGGGTACTATTGGGCGGCTAACGTCTCGATGGTACGTAAGTGGGTAATGGATGGGGAGAGGGCAGCATGGAAATGGATGGAGAAGGCGTCCGTGGAGGCACGAGCCTGAAGGCACTGGTAATGGCGCCGTTGCCACTCCGTCCAACGAGGTACACTACGAGCCCGGTGGTGGCGGCTACCCTCAAGATTTGGGGTTAGTGGAGGTGACACAGGGGGGATGTGGGGGGCTCGGTAGAGGCCCCGCTGCGACGGGAACCACCGGTTTGTCCTAGGTAACATGGATGGCGGCTTCCTGTGGTTGCACAGGGCGGGCATTAGGAAGTTGGGAGGCATGTTCATTGACGGGAAGTTTGCGAGCCTGGGTGAACTGGAGGAGAAGTTTGATCTCCCCCCCCGGGGAATATGTTCAGGTACCTTCAGGTCAAGGCATTTGCTAGGCGGCACGTGGAGGGGTTCCCCTCGCTGCACCCACAGGGTGTAAGGAATGGGTTGCTTTCGGGGGTGTGGGTCGGGGATGGGAAGACGTCTGACATCTACCAGGTGATGCAGGAGGTGGAGGAGGTGTCGGTAGAGGAGCTGAAGACTAGGTGGGAGGGGGATCTGCGGGAACAGATAGAGCAGGGGACATGGGCGGACGCCCTGGAGAGGGTGAACTCCTCCTCTTCATGTGCGCGGCTTAGCCTCATCCAGTTCAAGGTGCTGCACCGGACCCACATGTCCGGGTCTTGGATGAGGAAGTTTTTTGGGGGCGAAGACAGGTGAGTCAGGTGAGTCCAGCGAACCATGCCCATATGTTCTCGGCATGTCCGGTACTGGAGGAGTTCTGGAAGGCGGTGGCGAGGACGGTGTCGAGGGTGGTATGATCCATGGTCAAGCCAGGCTGGGGACTCGCGATTTTTGGGGTTGGGGTGGAGGCGAAAGAGGCCGATGTTTTGGTCTTTGCGTTCCTAGTAGCCCGGCGGAGGAGCTTGCTGCAGTGGAAATATGCGAGACATCCGAGCATGGAGACCTGGATCAATGACATGGCGGGATTCATTAAGCAGGAGAGGGTCAAATTCGCCCTGAGGGGGTCGGTACAAGAGTTCTTTAGGAGGTGGCAGCCTTTCCTCGACTTTCTGGCTCAACGATAAGGAACTAGGTCAACAGCAGCAGCAACCCGGGGGGAGGGGGGAATAGAGGGATAGTGTTTCAGTTAATTTGCTTATTGATAATTTATTTTGTTGTTTATTAGGTTTGGGGGGGAGGGGTTGTTATATGCGTTGTTACGGGTGCCGGGGGATGTTTATTATTGTTATTGTTATTATTGTTCTGTTGATATACATTTTTCAAAAAATTCCAATAAAATTATATTTTTTAACAATTCATCGAATTTACAGTGCAGAAGGAGGCTGTTCGGCCCATCGACTCTGTACCGGTCTTTGCAAAGGCCACACTAATTAACCCCATGCCTCCACCGATCCTCAGAACCCAGAAACCCCATGCCTTTTGCAGTCAAAGAGCAATTTATCCTCTACAATCCACCTATCCTGCACATCTTTGGACTGTGGGAGGAAACCGGAGCACACGGAGGAAACCCACGCAGACACGGGGAGAACGTGCAGACTCCGCACAGACAGTGACCCAGCGGGGAATAGGACCTGGGACCCTGGAGCTGGGAAGGAACAGTGCTATTGTGCACATATCTGACAGGGTGGGGCGTTTTGAGAGGATTCTGGGAATCCTGGGGGAATTTGACCGTTTCCCGGGATATAAATTGAAAATGGGGAAAAGTGACGAATTCCGGAAAAATGCCGGGTTGGGGAGATGAGGCTGGAGGAGTTGCTGTTCCGCGTCCTAAGGGTGAGTTTCTGTTCTTTCGGGTTACAGGTGCTGGTGACTTCGGCCCAGCTGCATGAGGCAAACCTGGCACAATTGGTGGAGGGATGGAGGCGGTCTTCACGAGGTGGAATGTGTTGCCCTTGACTTTGGCAGGGTGAATACAGACGGTGAAAATGACGATGCTGTCCAAGTTTGTGTTCACCCTTCACAACCTCCCCATTTTGTTCCTAGAATGGTGAATGGGGTGAGTTTGAGGTTGGTGTGGGCAGGAAAGGCCCCGGGGGAGACCAGTTTGAGGGCACTGTTGAGGTTGGTGTGGGAAGGAAAGGTCCCAGAGGGAGATCAGTTTGAGGTCACTGTTGAGGTTTTTGTGGGCAAGAAAGATCCCAGGGGGAGACCAGTTTGAGGGCACTGTTGCCGGCACCCCTGTCATTCCTGTCGCTCCGACACTCCATGATTTCGGAGGTGGTTTCGCTGTTGAGGGTTTGGAACCAGTGTAGGGAATGGGAAGACATGCCTCTGTGGGCGACAGCGGGGCTGCACACGAGTTTCCGGAGGTGGTGGCAGGTGGGGACAGAGTACTTCAGGTATTTGTTTATGGGAGGAAGGTTTGCCGGCCTGGAGGAGATTTCTCACTTGCCGAAGGGAACCAGGTTCAGGTACCTGCAGGTGATGGACATTGTTATAAAAGAGGTGCCGTCCTTTCTGCAGCTGTTACCTCCGGTGTTGCAAGACAAGACGCTGTCCGGAGATGACACTGGGGAGGGGTGATGCTGGATATATGTGGGGAGCTGATGGATAGGGAGGATGTCAGATGCCAGTGGGAGGAACAGTTGGGATGGAGTTGGGGGTGGGGTGTGGAAGGAATCCCTGTGGAGGGTGAATGCCTCCTCGTTGAGTGCGAGGTTAAGCCTCATCCCATTTAAGGTGGTGGACAGAGCACACATGACGGTCTAGAGGCTGACCCGATTCTTTCGCGGGTGGAAGATGGGTGCGTGCGGTATGTTGAGGGTAGAGGAGTGGTGAATCTGTTGCAAATGTTTTGGATGTATTCGAGTTTGTGAGGGTTTTGGATAGGGTTACCAGATGTAATGTCCGAAATTCTGAACATCGGGGTGGCTCCGAGCCCGGAGCTGACGATAATCGGAGTGTCAGAAGATGTGGCAGTTCAGATGGGGAGAGTGTCCGGTGTCTAGGCCTTTGCCTCCCCGATAGCCCGGAGACAGATTTTGTTGAGTTGCGGGGACTGGGAGCCGCCAAAGGCGACGGATTGGGTAATGGAGCTGGCAGAATCTTTGCACCTGGAAAGAGTTCAGATCGCCACACATGGAGTGGAAGAGGAGTTGACCCTGAGGTGGAAGCAGTTTATTCACTTCTTTAAAATGAATGCATGTGTCAGCAGAGGCGGGGTCTGGGGGCGGGGTGTGGGGGAAAGGGGAGAATGAGTGTTTTGTTTTGTTTCGGGGGGAAAGCAAAAGAATGAGGTGGGTTTGGTCAGACGGAGGGGTGAGGATTGGAGTGTGGTGGTGGAGGAGTGGATAGACTGTGAGAGTGAGTTGTAAGTTTGCTGAACTATTGCCCAGGTTTGTCTTTTGTCTTTTTGTAAATAAGAAAAATGCCTTCAACAAAAATATTTTTTGCAAAAAAGTTGGATGTGGGAATTCCAGTAAATATGTCTGCACAGTCGATCCACTGAATTGGAGACAAAGAAGTGAAGGGAAGATTCAAAGATGGACTGGGTGCAAGAAGTGGAGCCAAGTAAATGGAACTCACTGTTCCATTTTCATGCTCAGTGTCTAAGGGGAAATTGACACAAATGCAATCATGAATGTATCGAAAATACAGGTGGGGATTCAGATAGAATGTTGCCGATGGAAAATGAAAACCGCTTA
The DNA here is from genome assembly GCF_902713615.1 of Scyliorhinus canicula. Taxonomy (NCBI): domain Eukaryota; kingdom Metazoa; phylum Chordata; class Chondrichthyes; order Carcharhiniformes; family Scyliorhinidae; genus Scyliorhinus; species Scyliorhinus canicula. The sequence goes on from NC_052151.1 coordinate 217,218,458, forward strand.
TTGTCACGAGTAAGACTCAATGAAGTTACTGTGAAAAGCCCCTAGTCGCCACATTCCGGCGCCTGTTCGGGGAGGCTTTTACTGGAATTGAACCATGCTGCTGGCCTGCTTGGTCTCTTCCAAAGCCAGCGATTTAGCCCTGTGCTAAACAGGGTTGTCCAGCACTAGGTGTCACATTTTGAGGATGAGGGGTAAACATTTTAGGTCTGAGCTAACGAGCGTTGTCTTCACCCAGAGACTGGTGAATCTGTGGAACCTCACTACCACAGAAAGTAGTTGAGGCCAAGACGTTATATAATTCCAAGAAGGAATTAGGTATGCTCGTGGCTTAAGGAATCAAGGGGTATGGAGGGAAGGCAGGATCAGAATATTGAACTTGATGATCATTCATGACCACAATGAATGGCGTAGCAGGCACGAAGGGCCGAATGGCCTCACGCTTTTTGTATTTTCTTTGTGTGTTTCTCCGTATAACGAGGTGGCATCTGGAACCTATGTTGCTCTGAGCCGAGGAGAGATAGAGACAGATTGAACATTTTGGCTAATTCTGGACTCGATATTGAGGGACGATGCGAGGGTTTTATAACAGAGTCGATATTGATTCAGAGAAATTTCCTGGACAGCTGACCCTCAGTCACGTGTAGGGATTAAAGTAACTGGAATTGTTCTCCGTCGAAAAGAGAAAGTTGAGATGAGATTTGATAGATTTGTTCAGAATAGTGGTGGGGTTTAACGGGACAGAGATATTCACAAAGGCAGGCGTGTCAAGAACCAAAGGACACAGGGTTAATGTGATTGGCCATAGAATCAACAGCTGAATGAGCGAAATACAGTTTAACAGGGCACATGGTTAGTATCTGAAATGTGCAGTCCGTGAGTGTGGCGAAGCCAGATTCAAATCAGAAGCAAATTGAATAAGTAACAGGAGAGGCGATTTGCAGAACAATGACGAGGAGACGAAGCATTGAGATTCGTTGAGCTGATCTTGCAGCTATTTGACCCCAAATGACCAACTGCAGATTGATAAACATTCTGTGCGATTTTCATTCAATTAATTATTGAATCGAATTGCCCCAGCTAAATTGCACAGTTACATTCCAGAGTACAGAGTTTCTGAAGGAACACTCTGACATTAATGATTTAATTTGTGAATGGTCAGTCAGAGTGAATGTCATCTCTGAAACAATATGAGACTAAGGAACACTTCTACCGCTGTTTAACACAGCTTCCAATTATAATTTAATATGTAATGTAATCATACTTGAGCAGTTTATGAGGTAGGTTGTTGTTTAATTCAGTCTTAGAACCTCGCAAATTCCCAACTGGGAATTAACCCAAGGATTGTAATTTGATTGTTTAAAGTTTAAGAAAAACATCAATTTGAATAATATTGCATCGTCACTACCTCTCTGGAGAATCTCGAATGTATAAAGTTAGTGTTTTGGGAAAGTATCACCTCACATCTTACTTCAGAAACATTGTCTGCTGGATCAAGGAACGGATTCACTTCACACAGAAAATGCATCGACCAATTCAATGGGTCAGGAAAATATTCTATATGATCCTTGCCATAGTTGGTGTTCCTGGTAAGTGTTGAAAGTCCATTATCCTGAGTAAATCTATGCATCAGGTTGCTTGTGGTATTTTTCGGTGGATAATCATGTCACATTCAATCGGAATATTATTTATTTTATTCATTTACAGGATGTGGGTGTCGCTGGTTAGACCAGCACTTTTTGCCCATCCCTGGTTTCCCTTCAGAAGGTGGTGGTGAGTTGCCTTCTTGAACCGCTGCAGTCCTTGAGGTAGGTGTCGGTACATTCACCGTGCTGTTAGGGAGGGAGTTCCAGGACGTCTCCCCAGCGACAGTGAAGGAACGGCGGTATATTTCCAAGTCAGGATGGTGAGTGACTTGGAGAGGAACCTCCAGGTCGTGGGGTTCCCAGGAATCTGCTGCTCTTGTTCTTCTAGATGATAGTGGTCGTGTGTTTGGAAGGTGCTGTCTAAGGAGCCTTAGTGAGTTACTGCAGTGAATCTTGTAGATGGTACACACGGCGGCCACTGTTCGTCGGTGGTGGAGGGTTTGTATATTTGTGGAATGGGGAGAAATCAAGCAGGCTGCTTTGCCCTGGAAGGTGTTGAGTTTCATGAGTGTTGTTGGAGCTGCACTCATCCAGGCAAGTGGAGAGACTACCATCACACTCCTGACTTGTGCCATGGTGGACAAACTTTGAGGGTGGGGGGGGTGGGGGCAGGAGGTGAGTTTGCTGGCCGTCGGATTCCCACTCTTTGATCAGCCCTGGTAGCCACAATATTAATATGGCTGGTCCAGTCAATTTCTGATCAATGGTAACCCCCGGGATGTTTATTGTGCCGGAATGAGCGGTAGTGATACCATTCAGTGTCAGGAGGTGGTGGTTAGATCCTCTCCTGGAGGAGATGGCCATTGCCTGGCACTTGTGTGGCACGAATGTTGCTTGTCACTTGTCAGCCCAAGCCTGGATATTGTCCGGTACTTTCTGCGTTTGGACATGAAGTGCTTCTTTGGTTGAGCAGTCTGGAATTGTGATGAACATTGTGAAGTCATCTGTAAACATTTCCACTTCTAACCTTACGATGTAAGTAAGGTCATTGATGAAGAATCTGAAGATTGTTAGGCCGAGGACACTTGATGGATTTAACCATTCGGTTACCAGCATCACTTTGCGATTCGTGGAACTCAGTAGAAATTTGAGTTAAAACTTGTTCTGTGCAAATAGGAATTGTTTTATTTGTCTTCTATTGATTCATTTTAAAGTCCAGCTATCATATGGCTCACCAACAGGCAATTTGTAGACAATTGAACTTTCAAACAATCACAGATAAAATTGTATTTGCTCAGGCAAACAGATAGCGCCTTCATGTTACTGGGCTCTCGTCACCCCTGGATTCAGCCATTGTCCTTGGAGAAATGAAGTGAAAAGTGCTGGTTTTATCAGACTTCTGTGTTTCTTTTTTAAATTATGTATTTAAAAGTTCTGTTCGGGAAAATTATTATTGCTGTGTCATGCTGTCTTGTAAATGAAATTGCAGAATATGTGTTTTTAATCCTTAATTTAAAACTGGGGCTTGATATTGACGCTAAACAACTATCTTTTGCCTATATTAGGTGTATTAGAAATACATGGCTTCTACAATACTACCCTGAGGATCTCCTGCAGTGATGTCCCGGAGCAGAGAGGATTAAACTCCGACCACCACAAACATTTTCTTTTATGCCAGGTATGACACCAACCAGCGGAGTGTTTCCCCCCTGATACACATTCACTCCTGTTTATCTAGGCACTTTGATGTCATGGTCGGTAAAATGCTGCTTGATGTCTACGGCAGTCTCTATCACCTGTGGCATTCAGCTCTTTTCTCCATGTTTCAACCAAGGCTGTAATGAGGTCAGGAGCTGAGTGACCCTGCGGAACCCAAACCAAGCATCCGTGGGCAGATTATTGCTGAGTAAGTGCTGCTTGAAAGCACTGTTGATGTCTCCTTCCAGCAATGTGTTGATGATGGAAAATATATTTAAGGGCTGAAATTGGCTGGGTTGCATTTGCCTGTTTCTTGGCACAGAAACACCTGGACAATGTATCACCTTGCCGTTAGATGCCAGTATTGTAGTTGTATTGAAGCAGCTTGGCGAGGGGCGCGGCAATTCCTGGAGCACAAGTCTTCAGCACTATTGAGGGGATATTGTCAGGGCCCATAGCCTTTGCAGCATCCAGTGCCTTCAGCCATTACTTGATATCACGTGGAGTGAATCGTATTGCCTAAAGACTGACATCTGTGATGCTGGGGACCACCGGAGATGACCGAGATGGATCATCCACTTGGCACTTCTATCTGAAGATTGTTGCAAATGCGTCAACATTGTCATTTGTATATGTGTGCTGGTCTCCTACATCATTGAGGATGCGCATGTTTGTGGAGCCTCTGCGTCCACAGCTGGATATGGCCGGACTAGAGAGCTTAGATCCAATGGCTTTATTGGGGAATCAGTGAGCTGTCTATTACTTGCTGCTTATACTGTTTGGCACACCATTGGTCCCGTGCTGTAGCTTTATCAGGTTGACATTTCCTCTTTCGGAATGTCTAATGTTGCTTCTGGCATGCTCTCCTGCATTCTTCATTGAACCAGGGTTGATCCCCTGTCTTGCTGGTAATGGTAGCGTGCGAGATATGCCTGGCCATCGGTTTGAAAACTGTGGCTGAATGCAATTTTGCTGATGTTTCATAGCGCCTCACGGATACCGTGTCTTGGCGTTGCATGCTCTGTTTGAAGTCTATCCCATTTAGCACGGTGGTAATGCCACGGATCATGATGCAGGGTATCCTCAATGTGAAGATGGGACTTTGTCTCCACAAGGACTGTGCAGTGGTAATTTCTACCAATACTGCTGTAGACAGATACATCTGCAGCATGCAGATTGGTGAGGATGGGGTCAGGTATGTTTTCCCTCTTGTTTGACCCCTCACTACCTGCTGCAATCCCAGTCCACAGCTATGTTTTTTTGGACCCGGCCAGCTCGGTCTGTGGTGCTACTATACAGCCACTCTTGATGTTGGAAATGGAAGGCCCCCACTCAGAGCATATCCTGTTTCTTTACCACCCTCAGTGCTTCCTCCAAGTGGTGTTCAACATGAAGCTGCACTGATTCATCAGCTGATGGCGACTGGAATGTGGTAATCAGCAGGAGGTATCTTTGCCCATCTTTAACCTGAAGCCGTGAGACTTCATGGGTTAGAGAGTCGATGTTGAAGAATCCCAGGGAAACCCTCCCGAATGTATACCACTGTGCTGCCACCTCCCCTGGGTCTGTCCTGCTGGTGAGACAGGACATATCCAGGAATAGTGGTAGTGATGCCTGGGACGTTGTCAGAAAGGTATCAGGTACAAAGTTTATTTTCATTCATTCGTCCAGAAAGTAAAGTGTATTCATTACATTTCCTGGATCATCTCTGCAATTATATATCGTATACACATTTTCTAGCTCGACGACTCTCTGTGTGATTACATTGTTGTTGCATTTAGCACAATGTGGTATCCTGTTGAATCAAACATTAAACCAAGAAACTTGGTCTCACCAAGGTTATCCGTTAACATATGTTAGACCGAGTGTATGTGACGAACTGAAGTAGAAGACCTGACCCTGGTGACCATGTTGGGTATTTGTCAATATAAAATTGCCCCGAGTGTGGGTAATTAACTGGAGTCAACACCCGGCTGCAGTGACATGCAATTCCTGGACATTCTGTCATTGTACAATTGTATTCAGTGTGGGGAATCATCTAACTCTTATTCCAAGTAGAGTTGATGACAAAACTTTATGGTGCTGATTAAACTCCTTCCCCAAGGATGGTTCTGCGAATGAGTGGATTTTGAATGTTTGGTTACTGGGGTAACTGGAAATTGCATAATGGATGGTTGCTGAGGCAATGGTTGAGATTGAGTAGCCTCCGAGCCGATCGTCATCCACAATTTATTGATGTTAAATTCCATGATGCCTCTGCTCAGAAACGGAGAATTACTGTCAGTAATTTCTACTCTATTCTTCCTTCTTCATCCTTCAGTTAACGGAATGGCAATCGTGATCCTGTCCCGTGGAAATTGCGGCCTCTCCACCTGCACCACTCGATACCTGGTGGCAATGTCGGGGGCGGATCTCCTGGTCATTATTACTGAGGTTATCACTCGGCGAATCAATTATTATTATTTCGATTTCAATTTCCTGTACATCACTCCTGTGTGTCGTGTTCAATATGTTCTTATCCGTGCAGCCTTAGATTGTTCTGTCTGGTTCACCGTCGCTTTCACTTTTGATCGATTTGTTGCCATTTGTTGGCAGAAGCTGAAATATAAATATTGCACCAAGAAAACTGCGGCCGTGATTCTAGCAACAACCGGGATTTTGCTCTGTTTAAAAAACATTCCAATGTACTTCAGATTTAAACCTAGGAAGATCATCGACAATGTACCAATTGACTGTTCTAATAAGCGAAGCTATTTTACTGACCCGAGATGGATTGGATTCAGAATGTTTGAAAAGGCTTTAACCCCATTGATACCATTCGGGTTAATTATGTTGCTTAACGTTCTGACAGTCAGACACATTTTAGTGACTAGTCGAGTCCGTAAGGGACTGAGGGGCCAGAGCAAGGGAGAGAATCAGAGTGACCCAGAGATGGAGAGCAGAAAGAAGTTTATTGTTTTACTCTTCAGCATATCCGGCAGCTTTATACTTCTGTGGTTGGTGTACCTTTTATATTTCTTTGATGCTGCAGATGGGTTAGATGATGATTCTTACTATAACTTTGAAAAAATTGCATATATGCTGCGGGATTTAAGTTGCTGCACAAACACATTTATTTATGTGGTGACTCAGTCCCAATTCAGAGACCAGTTAAAGAGCGCGGTGAAATATCCAGTTACATCAATTATTAATTTGATTAATAAACGATAACATTGAAAGCAGCTCAATGATCCAATCTATAGAGCAGGAGGGGACCACCGGAGGAAGGAAAAGAAAGGGCCTGGAGGATTCAAAACCTCAATGAGCCATCAACACAGGCAAGTCATCTGATCGTCCATCCATCCATCCCTGCAGGAGGGATATCCATTCACAAACTATCGACACACACTGCTCACAAACACACAGCAACAATGCACACACACTAACTAATTATACACACATACTAACACATATGCCATAATACACACTAATAATCCCATTTAATCCTAAAACCTGCTTCAAAGTGAAACATAGCAGTCAGTGAGGCATCATGGGGTGCATGGCTAACGGACTTGACCATTTGTGAAACGTTGTTAGTTCCCAGGCACATACATGGGAATGGCTTATTCAGCGGGACATCCCTTATCAGCAGCTGTCTCTGAGGAATGCTGCTGGTAGCACAGAACCACAGAACCCAAGGACAGGCCATAAGGGGGCCTCCGCCTGTTGTTGATCCGATCACTCAGCTCCAGGATGCCTGGCAACCGATAATTGTTATTGCATTGCATACAGTCGACGTCGGCTGTGGCGCTGTTTCCATAACTGTGTAAAATGTTCATGATTTCACATATCCAGTGGACAGACGCTTGGTATTCCCAGTTTTCTGTTCCCCGATAGCGTCATAATCCATTTGATGTTGAAGCATCCCCGATTGTAGGATTCTTCTGCATTCATTGCTGCGAACAGCACCACCTTCCTGCTCTATGGGATAGATTCAGAACGCATCCACCAGCTCTGGAATGGGCATCCGTGAGGCACTTTGGTAGCAGCAGAACTGTCCTCTGCCACAGTCTCGCCGCATGGCCTGGCACAGACCCAAATCTATAATTACCACCAAGTGAGGGGATCAGACCTGAATCAATGAAGAGTATAAGAAGGCATGCTAAGAGCAGCTCCAGATATACCAAAAGGAATAGGTGTCAACCTGAAGCTACAACAGATAATTTGCATGTGAAACAACATAAGCAGCATGTGACAGACAGAGATAAGAAATCCCACAAGGAACGGATCAGATATAAGCTCTGCAGCCCTGTCCCATCCAGCCGTGAATGGTGGTGGAGAAGTAAACAACTCACTGGTGGCGGAAGCACCACAAATATCCACATCCTCAGTGATGGAGGATCCCAGCACATCTGTGCAAAAGAGGAGGTTGAAGCATTTGCACGAATCTTCAGACGGAAGTGCAGAGTGGATGATCCATCTCGATCTCTTCCAGAGATTCCCAGCATCACAGATGCCAATTTTCAGACCATTTGATGCACCTCACATGAAATCAAGTAACAGCTGAATGCACTGGATACCGCAAACACCAGGCATCCTGACAATATCACGGAATAGTACGCAAGATTTGGGCTCCAGAGATTCCCAGCCCCTAGCCAAGCTGTTCCAGTAGAGCTACAACACTAACATCTACCTGGCAATGTGGAAAATTGCAGAGGTGTGTCCTGTACACGAAACAGGGGAAACCCAACCAGCCAATTACCGTCTTCTCAGTCTACTGTCCATCATCAGCAAAGACGTTGAAGGGGTCTTGAACATTGCCATCAAGCAGCACTTAAGTGGCAATAAAGTGCTCACTGATGATCAGTTTTGGTTCCACCAGGTCACTCTGCTGCTGATCTCATTCCAGTCTTGGTTAAAACACGGACAAAAAAGCTGAATATCTGAGGTGAGGTGAGTGCATCTGCCCTTGACACCAAGATTGCATTTCGTCGTGAATAGTCTCAAGGAGACCCAGCTAACCTGGGGTCAATGGGATTCAGAGGGAAACCTCTACACTGCTCGAGTCATAACGAGGAGAAAGTAAGATGGTTCTTGTTATTGGAGGTCGTCATCTCTGTCCCAGGACTTTACCAGAGGAGCTCCTCAGGGCCGTGTCCTCGGCCCAACCATCTTTAGCTCCTTCATCAATGACCTTTCATCCAATATAATATCAACAGTGGGGATGTTTACTGATGACTGCACAATGTCCAGTACCATTCGCGACTTGTCAGACACTGACGCAGTCCACGTGCAAATGCAGCAAGACCTGGACAATATCCAGATTTGGGCTGACAAGTTGCAAATAACATTCGTGCCTCACAAGTGTCAAGCAATGAGCATCTTGAATTAGAGAGAATCCAAACATCGCTCCTTGGCTTTCGATGGCGTGACCATCACTAAATCATGGCGGTTATAAGAACCCGAACTGGACTAACCATATAAATACTGCAGCTACAAGATCAGATCAAAGGCTACAAATCATGCGGCTCTAAACTCACCTCTTCCAATACTCTTTGGTAATCTCCAAAGGGATGGAAATGAATAATTAAGGGTCGGGGTCGCTGATTGTCCCGAGACCTCAAAGAAAGGGTATGATGTTCCCTTTCTAACTAAACACGTCCAGATTTAGTATTGTGATGAATATAGGGATGTTGGATGTATTACGGGTACTTGGTGCAGTAAGCATTAAAGGTCTGGGTTAGTGTGTGTGTGACTGCTGCAGTCTTGTTTCAAAATAATCCTGGTTTGAAAGGTGGGGGAGACGAAACAAATGTAAACGTTTGGACGTTAAATTTTGTTTGGAGTAATGGGATTTGCTGTGGTGTTCATTGCATTTCAGCTTGGAAAGATTATGTCATTGCTGCCTGGAGCTAAGGCATCAGGCATTTTGGGAAAATAGTTCAGCTCTGATCTTTTGTTTTTATGCACTTTAATCAAAACATGTTTAAAACAGCAACGTATACAGTACACACTCCACCAAATCACAGTCCGCAGTATGGACAATTTTCCCCTTTTTAAGCCCTGACCTCCCATCCCGCTTCCAGCCCTACCCCCCCCCCCCCCCCCTCGCGCCTCCCCCCCCCCCCCCCAACAACAAACAGTTCCGCATACATTGCCATGAAGCCCTCCTCTGACCCCCTCAACCTAAACCTAATCTTCTCCAACCGAAGAGAGTCAGACAAGGTACCCTTCCACTCCAGAAGCTCCGGTACATTCGACACCGCAGACATTGTCACCATTGGCTCCGTCCTGATCTCCACCCCCACAATCTTAAATAGTGTCACAAACTCCACTTCCCAGAATCTCTCTAACGTCCAGCAATCCCTGAACATGTGGGTATGATGTGCACAACCTGACCCTCTCTTCTGTCAATCATCAGTCACCGCTTTGCACGACCTTAAACTGAATCAAACTCATCCTCATGGCAGGAGGAGATAGAATTCACCCTCCACATCGCCTCGCACCATAGTCCCCAGACAATTTTCGCCCAACTCCTCCTCCTATTTGTTCTTGGTCGTCACCTCTTGCGCTCCCACCTCCCCCCCCCCCCCCCCGCCACCCGCTCCCCCAACCACTGTATATATGCCAAATCCTACCATCTCCCAACTCGTCTGGGAGCAGCAGTTGCTCCAACAAGGAGCAGTCCGGCTGTCTGGGAAAAGCCCTCCACTCTATTCGCACAAAGTCCCACACCTGCAGATGTCTATATGGGCTCCCCCTCCGTAGCTCAAACCTCTCCCACAACTTATCCAGACCTGCAAACATCTATCCTGAGTACATGTCCCTCACATTCACCAGCCCTGCATCCCTCCATTTCCCGTGCATTCCATCTATCTCGCCTGTATTTCCAACACACTGCTGTCAACACCGACATGACTTCAAATTAAACTGTTTCCTCGACTGACTCCACAACCAGACCGTCAACAGAAGAACCGGGCACCTCCTACTACGTTCCCGGAGATAACGGCAGCAGAGCTGACACCATAATCGTCAGACTGTATCCCAAACAGGAATCCTCCTCCATCTTGAACCACTCCACCTCGTTCCCCATTGCCTCACATTCTCCACATTAGTTTGGTAATGCCAGCCCCCCTTTATATTCTGCATCTGTAACAGGGCCATCTCTACATGTGTCACCTCCCCGCCCATATGAACTCCCGGATTACTGTCTGCAACTTCCGGAAGACAGATCAAGAAGGTCTGGAAAACAAACGGGAACCTTGGCAGCATATTTAGCTTTACCATCTGCACCCTCCCAGCTAGTGTCAGGTGCAACATATCCCATCTCTTAAAATCTGCCCTCATCTCCTCCAAAGTTGTCAAATTCCACCTGTGCATTGTAGCCCATTCCCTCCTCGCCTGAATCCCCAAATCCCTAAACCTGTCCCTTGTTGCCTTGAACGGCAACATCTCCCAGTTGAACCCCCTCCCCGCCATGTTCACCGGAAACCCCTCACTCTCGCCGAAACTTAAATTATATCCAGAGAAATCCCCAAACCACTACAATATTCTCATGGTTCTACCCATACTCTACAAGGGGCCTGGCACAGACAACAACAGGTCGTCCGCGTACAACGACGCCCGATGCTCCCTGCTCCCCATCACAATCCCCTGCCACTGCGCAGAACCGCTAAAGACCTTGGCCAAGGGATCAATCAACAGCGCAAACAGCCAGCGGCGAGAACGGACAGCCCTGTCTCATTCCCCTCTGCAATCCAAGGTGGGAATCGAACCTGAGACCTCGGTGCTGTGAAGCAACAGGGCTAACCAATAACACTATACTACAGAATACTTTACTACATAAGACTATAATACAGAATACTATACAATATACTTCACTGCGGAATACTTTACTACATAACGCTCTACTACAGAATACTTTACCAAATACTTCCCTACAGAATACTTTACTTCATACTTCACGACAGACTACTTCACCATATGACAATATACTACAGAATACTTCACTACACAACACATGACACTGCGTATCGATGGAACTGAATGTTTCTAAACTCTTTAAAACAATAATACAATGAACTAACATTTGAAAACAGCAGGCTGGGTTGCAAGGATTGAATTCTATTGCGAAAACATCGGTCAGAAAATCGTATTTGAAAACAATGGATTGTCGAAAATTGGAAACTGATGAACGAGGTTTGACGAGACGACGAGAAAGAACAGTTTCAAATACTTACATGGGCCACAGATCAATAAGATTTGAGAATCTCGAAAGAACCGCGCAATATATATAATAGAATCATAGAATCTCCACAGTGCAGAAGGAGGCCATTCGGCCCATCGAGTCTGCACCGACACTGGGAAAGAGGATCCCACCTCGACCCACACCCCGGCCCTGTTCCCATAATACAGCAACGGACGCGGTGGGGTAATTTATCATGGCCAATTCACCTAACCTGCCCGTCTTTGGACTGTGGGAGGAAACCGGAGCACATGGAGAAAATCAACGCAGACACGGGGAAGGTGCAAACTCCACACAGACAGTGACCCAGGGTCGTAATTACGCTCGGGCTATCTGGCTTTGCCACACTCCTTAAACAATGACCTTCACTGGCTTGACTCCAATATTACAGACATAAACATTTCAGTATTCCTTCTGCAATAATCGCATGTGTTCATCGTGTCACTCTCAAATCTCAATTTGCATTGCTGCCCAGGGACTAAATTCCGAAAGACGCTTTGAAATGTCTGTCAACCCCCGCTAGCTCTTGCCCAGAGCAGGTTCACACTGCCTGTTATTTCAGAACTGTGGGAGTGAAAGTAAAACATAACAATTCTGACCAAAAGTTGTACCCAAATTCTCACAATTGATTCAGACATTGCAAGAGGTATTCAGGAGAATGAAAGAAAGCAAATTATAGAATAGAATTATACAATTCCTGCAGGGCAGACGGAGGCCATTCAGCCCATCGAGTATGTACCAATCCTCAACTTAAGCCCACACCTCCACCCTATACCAGTAATCACAGCCAACATTTTGGGTACTAAGGGGCAATTCAGCATGGCCAATCCACCTAACCTGCACATCTTTGCACTGTGGGAGCTGGAGGAAACCCACACAGACACTGGGAGAACGTACTAACACCACTTATACAGTCACCTAAGGCAGGAATTGAACTCGGGCCTCTGGCGCTGTGAGGTATCAGTGCTCACCACCGTGCTGGCCATTGTATTTAGGTCTTATGGGGTCAGCAAGAAATTGAAAAATATTAATATATGGCGATTGCTGAAGGGAAGACTGTGTGTCCACGAGATATTGCGATAGTCCAGCAGAGGGAGATTGCCAAATGTGAGACTGTATACATATGTGTGTGTGTTTGTGATACAGACAGTCCAGCAGGGCCTGATTGCTGGGGATGACAGTGTGTGTGTGAGATACACAGAGAGTCCGGCAGAGGGAGAATGCTGTAGGTGAGTCAGTATATCTGTGTGTGGGGGAGATACAAAACATCGAGGGAGATTGCTGAAGATGTGTGAGATACACAGAGATAGTCCAGCCAGAGGAAATAGCTGTAAACCAGTGTTCTTCAAACTTTCTTGACCGGGACCCATTTTTACGAAGCTCCTAACCTTCGCAATCTACGACGGACGACCTTTTCGCTCACCTTTAATGTGACAATTGAGCCTGCTCCGTCCTCACAACCTCACTTGCTTTGTTATTCAATTCAATAATACTAATAATGATTTCAGCTGACGTCTTAAGATCTCACTCCATCCATTGAAAGAGATCAAGAGGTTTGTCCTCGAACTCGCCATATTGAGTCTTGAAATCCCGATGAAGTTTTGAGTGGTTTAATCTTTCATTTGCCAGTACTTCCCTGTGTATAACACACATGGGCTTTGCATCCTGATTTCCTGTGCCACAATTAATGAACCCATACTTCAAGAAATCATCTGTATGCTGCTTTGTTCCTGATTTCAGAAACAAGGCCGCCCTTCTCATCAGAAGCCAAGCTGGGTCTTGGGGTTTGTTTGAAAGTTCTTGTGATGGGGCATCCTGCCAGGTGGCTTTGACAATCTGCTCACGGAATTATCCAACATAGTTCACCACCTCCTTTTCCCTTAGGGCCTTGAGGTCATTACGTGCAGACCACTGCTTGATCGCCTTGTGGTCAAAGATGTTGCACTGAACAAACTTTTCCACCAGGAAGGTGATACAGCCCAGTCCAGCTACTTGCAGCGTTCCACGGCAACATGGCCAGACACATTCATAGCACCAGAGACAGCTATAACTGTTCATCGTGACCCTCGGTGTTTGCACAGCTTGATCCAGCCACACACAAAGGTGGCCATGAGGATGAGGGTGACATTGAGTTCAGCTTTTCCCTCCCTTATCTGGAGATTTGTACAATGTGTTCTTTGGGACATGATCCATCTTGGATCTCCAGGTGAACTTGAAGATGCCTCTGACACTGCCCTGGCACAGGATCGGGTTATGAACCAGACCCGCACCACCTACAGCAACAATGAGAAATCCTCACACCTGGTGACCAAGTTGTTGCCTGCAATGGAGAGGGAGCGTTGCTCTCACATGCTCACTAGATCGTAGTTCTTTCGGGCAAAAATATACTTTATTTATAAAATATCTGAAAATATACATATATTTCAAATTGGCCATCACACACAGTGGAATAATATTCAGGTTCTCTACGTGCGTCATTTTGCCCTCTTGCGGGCCTTCAATGCAGTCAAAGTAACATTGCATACATTTGAAAATGGTCATAACAAAAGGTGCAAATAGTTGTGGACCTTCAGAGTTTGGGGAATAGTTCGATTAGTAGTTTCCTGTTCCTTATTTCCATGACATGCTTATCTTTTCTCTTATTATAATAAATCGTTTTTAAATGTTTTACAGACAAATCTGATGCCAGTAATTCATTGGAGCAGTCAAGGATCAAACATCTTGGGAAAATACACAAATTATTGTTTACTTCACACTTATGTCCGGGGTCTCCGGGGCTGGACATGATCTTGCACCCACCCTGGATGTGGAAACATGAGGGAGTGCTACACTGTCAGAGGGTCAGTACTGAGGGAGAGCTGCACTGTCAGAGGGTCAGTACTCTGGGAGTACTGCACTGTCAGAGGGTCAGTACTGAGGGAATGCTGCACTGTCAGAGAGTCAGTACTGAGGGAGTGCTGCACTGTCAGAGGGTCAATACTGAGTGAGTGCTGCACTGTCAGATGGTCAGTACTGAGGGAGTGCTGCACTGTAAGAGGGTCAGTACTGAGGGAGAGCTGCGCTGTCAGAGGGTCAGTACTGAGGGAGTGCTGAACTTTCGGCTACACTTCACATAAAGAGATGCAGTGAAGATTGTTTCGCTCTTTGCTGACTTATTAGATGAGGCGGTGTCTGTCCTTCAGTGTGTGGTTACTGTTTCAATGTTGGGAAAGTGTTGGAATTGTGCACAGCAGGACTCCTCAAGCATTATACAAGTGTCTCGAGACAGCGTCAAAAAGTAGCTTATTGGGGGAGGCTGGATTGAGTTAGTAAAGATGTTTCTTCACACCTGGTGTGAACTCATCCCAACTCCCAGCTCCGAGCCAGAAACCTGGAAAGAATTCCCCAGAACATGTTGGTGTTAATCGTGTCATTTTTGCTCACCCCCAGAAGTGTTTTCAATGCCAGTAAATGCTGAGGATGCAGTGGTTAGGGCACACTGAGGATATGATGCTGCCTGTTGGTCACAGCCAGTAATTACAGCGTTACCTGTTTACATGGGAAATTCCCATTCGGTGCTCACATTGATAAATGTGCTGATTGCGCAATCATGAATCTCACAACACAGGAGGGGCCATTCAGCCCAGTGTGCTTTGAAAGAGTTGCAAAGCATCGTCCCACCCATCGCATAGCCTCGATAATGATTCCTCTACAAATACTGGAACTGCTTCCAGTGCCCACTGCAGCCGTTCTGTGTGAAAATGTTCCTCCGCTCCTCCCCGAGTTCTTTTTGCCAATTATGCTAAATCTGATTTGTTTTGTTGGCAACAAAAGCAGTTTCTGTTCATTTCTTTTATTCATGTCGGACATAATTAATAGCAGGTTTGTTAAATCTCTCCTAAATATTTTCTTCTCTAATCCTCCCCTATTAAACTTCACTGGCCTATTTATTCTCCCGTTCCTTATTTCCCCTCCTCTCTCACTCTTGATTATCTCTCTGTCACTTTATTTCACTATCACTCCTGGAGGAATGGGAGGTTTGCCGAGGTGGAGCTCGGCCGCGGGCGAGGAAGTGAGACCCCACTTAATTGTGGTTCCCCCTGGCACATGTGCCATACCCTACCACCACCACCCTCAACCCCATGCTGCCCTTACACTCACCCCCCACCCACACGGCCTCCCTGGCCGCGGCCTAATCATGCGTCTTTTCTTGTGTCTTTCAGGACCTGCTGGAGCTGGGTCGGGTCCCTCTGGCATCCCCCACTCACAACCTGTGCCCAAGCCAGGCCCCCGTGAGCCGAGCAGTGACACTGAGAGCAGCTCGGACACTAGCCCTCGACCCGAGACTCAGGAGACCCCGGGTCAGAGGATGACAGTGATTTTCCATCACAACTGTCTCCAACAGGGGGGGGGGGTTAGCCGGACCCTTTGGGTGGCCCAGACGCCCCACCCACCCCTACTACGCCAAGGATTCGAGAGAACCACGTGATGGACAGGCCAGCTCGAATGCAGGGATCACCCAGTTGGAAGGTGCTACTGTGGGCAGGATTTAGACATTGTCATACGATGCAGAGTATGCAGCTCATCGCAGAGCAGGCTGTCATCATCCTCCAGACCCACTGTCACTGCCAACCCAGGGCTCGCACCCCACAGTGCAGCAGGTATGTATCTCAGAGACGGTTACAGGCGGGGGCTGGCCAGGGATGTAGGTGGTGGTGGGGGGGGGGGGTAGTGTGGGAGTGGGATGCCCCTGGCCAGTTGCCCCCTCTCCATTCTCCCCAGTCGGTGAACCCGGAGGTGATCAGAGCATCCTGTGTGCATTGGCTCTGGTGCACACGTCATGCAGCCTCTCCTGCTTGCTTGGGGGCCCCATGTCCTGCCCTCCCAAACATCCTCCTCGTCGGTCAAGGCCTGGAGTTTGTCCTGCTTGCAGCAGGCCACACGATGCGGGCCACCCTCTCAGCATCATACTGGAAAGCCCCTCCAGAGCGGTCTAGGCACCTGAACTGCATCTTCAGTAGGCGGAAGCACTGCTCGATCACGCTCTTGGTCGCTGCATGGATATCGTTGTAGTAGGTCTCCAGGTCAGTCTGGGGCCTCCGGATAGGCGTCATCAGCCACGACCGCAGTGGGTAATCCCCGTCACCCAAGAGCCAGGGCATCTAGAACATGTCAGGAATCACCGAGTGTGCCAGGATGAAGGCATTGTGCACATTGCCCGGGTATCAGGCACAGAATGGTACACAGCTTATGGTCACATCTCAGCTGCACGTTAATTGAGTGGTACCCCATTCGGTTTGTTTAGAGCTGCTGGCCATTCGCAGGAGCTTGTAGGGGGACATGCATCCTGTCGATCACCCGCTGGACCCGAGACACCCCATTAATGCCAGCAAGCCCCGCTGGCCGGGAATTCTGGTGGACAGGGTGGGGGCGGGATTGACGCCGGCCCTGGGATATTCTCCGACCCGACGGGGGGCGGGGGGTCAGAGAATCTCGCCCGATGTGTATGCCACGTGGGTGCCCTTGCACTCCGGGCTCCCCCATTGCCCAGGGGCCCACCCGGGTGGCAGCTTGCAAAGTCATCTTGGTTCCTCGCTCTGCTCCATGCCCGTCGAGGTCTGTGTCTGTCCCGTTGCCGGGCCTTATCTGTCTTTGTATTCCCTTTCTGCTCTGTGCATCCCATGTTTTTGTTCCCCCCTTCCCCTACCCCCCCCCCCCCCCCCCGTCCCCATCCCTCTGGTGTCCCCCCCCCCCCCAGTGTTCTCTCCCCCTTCTGCCCTCTTCCTCCCTCCCTTTTGGCCAGACGCTCCCTCTCCCCTGACACGTGTGCCGCGGCTTCTCTTACTGCCTGCCTTCCCGTGCAAACCCTCCTCGCTAGTCAGGTGGCTCCCCTCCAGTGCTGGTCTCGACCTGGCCCTGTTTTACCTACCCCTCTCCACCCTCTATCCCTCCAACTTGCCTGCTTCCCCTATTCTCGCTCCCCTTTCCTGTTTCCCATCTGCAAAGTGAGAAAGGGGACAAACAGGAAAACGAGGCAGCAGTCCCACTCAAAAATATAGTCCATGTTACAATCTTTCTTTCCGCTCCGTCCTCCACTCTCATTCCCTTACTTCCTCTGTCCCTGCCGCTTTCACCGCTGCCACATCTGCTCTCCCTCCAGGCTGTTCATTTTAACGAACTCATCGGCCTCCGCCAGAGTGCTGAAGTAATGTTCCTTCCTCTTGTATATTACCCAGAGTTTGCCCAGGATTAGCATGCCGAATCGCACCCCTTTTTTGTAGAGCGTCGATTTCACTCTGTTGATTTCGGCCCCATTTTTTTGCCAAGTCCATCCCACTGTCCTGGCCGACCCTGACTCTGTGCCCTTCCCACGATCATGATTTTGTCTGTCGGGCCCACCTCAGGATTTTTTCCCCATTCCTGGAATCGGAGCATCTTTGCAATTATCGCCCTTGGTTGCTCCCCAGTATTGGGGGTAGGTCGGAGCCACCTGTGTGCCCTGTCCATCTCTGGGGGATTTTGAAAGCCTTCCCTCCCAACTAGATTGCCCAGTCGGGTCCCTCCCCTCAACCCTGAGGGCAGCAGGGTAGCATGGTGGTTACCATAAATGCTTCACAGCTCCAGGATCCCAGGTTCGATTCCCGGCTGGGTCACTGTCTGTGTGGAGTCTGCACGTCCTCCCCCTGTGTGCGTGGGTTTCCTCCGGGTGCTCTGGTTTCCTCCCACGGTCCAAAGATGTGCGGGTTAGGTGGATTGGCCATGCTAAATTGCCCTTAGTGTCCTAATAAAAGTAATGTTAAGGAGGGGGGGGTTGTTGGGTTACGGGTATAGGGTGGATACGTGGGTTTGAGTAGGGTGATCATGGCTCGGCACAACATTGAGGGCCGAAGGGCCTGTTCTGTGCTGTACTGTTCTATGTTCTATCTCCTCTGGCAGTTCCACGATGCGGACGTTTTGTCACCTGCACCTATTCACCTCAAACCTCGACTTTCCCTTTTAGGTTACCCTGAGCCGCCACCATCCTCTTCATCTCGGTCTCCAAAGCCACCATCCTGTCGCTGTGGTCCGTTGATGCCTTCCTCTGGTCCAGGAGCGTGTTCTCCAGGGCCTCCACCTTCCGTCCCAGGCCCTCTATCATGTGCTGAAGGGTGGCTATCGCTTCCGTCACCATCTTCTTCATCACCACCTGGAACTCCGTTGTGTTCGCTTCCTTCATTGCGGTCAGTTCCATTTTCAAAACGTTACTCCTGTGTTGCTGCCTGCTCTTCTCCGCCGTTCAGGTCGCCGATCTTTCCTAATCCACCTAACCTGCACATCTTTGGGCTGTGGGAGGAAACCGGAGCACCCGGAGGAAACGCAGACACAGGGAGAACTTGCAGACTCCGCGCAGACAGTCACCCGAGGCCGGAATTGAACGTGGTACCCCTGGAGCTGTGAGGCAGCAGTGCTGACCGCTGTGTCGCTCATTTAGGCTGGGGAGCCAAAGAGATTTGACACATTTAACCTTTATTTAAAATCACTCGTGACTTTGATAAATCCACTCACTGTTCGCCTGTGCTCCAGGCAAATAGAAACAAACATGTAAACTGTACTAACGAAGCCATTAAAATGCAGAATGCTGCTTGGGAAGCTGCACTTTCCACTCCCAGCTCGGTAAAATCCTGTGTATTGCTCTCCTGAGGGTCTGCAGGGATATCACAAATAGGAGGAGCAGGGACATCTACTGGATGGAATGCTTCAACATTCAATATGTTCATATTAATTGTACCTTCCTGAACTGTCCTTTTTTCCCTTTGTGCTCACAGAACCCCGGGAAATCTCCCATTAATATAATCAGTGAGAATCCACAGAGCTCCCCGTGTCTAAAATACAGAAGATTCGCAAGTCTTTGATTGGGCAGTGGATATTATCCACATGGACTTCAATAAATCCTTTGACAAGGTACCCCATGGCAGACTGGTACAGAAGGTGAAGTCAAATGCGATCAGAGGTGAGCTGGCAAGATGGAAACCGAACTGACTCGATCATAGAAGACTGAGGGTGGCAGTGGAAGGGTACTTTTGTGAATGGAGGGCTGCTGTTTGCAATATCTATAAACGATTTGGAGAAAAATGTAACTGGACTGAATAGTAAATTTTTGGATGATGCAAAGGTTGGTGGGATTGCGGATAGCAATGGGGCTGACAGTGGATACGGCAGGCTATAGATCGGTTAGAGACTTGGGTGGAGAGGTGGCAGATGGAGTTTCCTCCAGACAAATGTGAGGTAATGCATTTTGGAAGGTCTAATACAGGTGGAAAATAAACAGTAAATGGCAGAACCCTTAAGAGCATTGATAGGCAGAGAGATCTGGATGTACAGGTTCACAGGTCACTTAAAGTGGCAACGTGGGTGGAGAAGGTAGTCAAGAAAGCACGCGGCATACTTACCCTCATTGGTCAGGGCATTGAGTATAAAAATTGGCAAATCATGTTGCAGCTGTAAAGAACCTTAGTTAGGCCACACTCAGAATATAGTGTTCAATTATGATCGCCACACTACAAGGATGTGAAGACTTTGGAGAGGGCACAGAATAGGTTTACCAGGATGGTATGGAGAGCATTAGCTATTTGGAGAGCTTAGATAAACTCGGTCTGTTCTGACTGGAACAATGGAGGTTGAGTGATGACCTGAAAGAAAATTATGATGGGCATGGACAGAGTAGATAGTCAAAAGCTTTTTCACAGGATGGAAGAGTGAATTACTCGGGGATATCGGTTTAAGGTGCGAGGGGAAAGTTTAGAGGAGATGGGAAAGGGAAGTTTTTTTACACAGAGGGTGGTGTGTGCCAGGAACTCGCTGCCGGAGGCGGTGTTGAAAGCAGGTACGATAGTGATGTTTTAGGGTCGTCTTGACAAATACATGAATAGGATGGGAATAGAGGGATACGGAGCCCGGAAGTGTAGAAGGTTTTAGAAGGGCAGCATGGTCGGCGCAGGCTTGGAGGGCCAAAGCGCCTGTTCCTGTGCTGTAAATTTTCCCTGTAAGAAGTCTTACAACACCAGGTTAAAGTCCAACAGGTTGGTTTCAAGTCACTTGCTTTCGGAGCACTGCTCCTTCCTCAAGTGAATGAAGTGTGTTTGTATGTGTGTGTTGGTATCTTTGAGTGCATGTGTGTTTGTATGTGTTTCAACACCATGATCCCAGCCAAGCGCATCTCAAAGCTCCAAAACCTAGGACTTGGCTCTCCACTCTGCAACTGGATCCTCGATTTTCTGACCAACAGACCACAATCAGTAAGAATGAACAACAACACCTCCTCCACAATAGTTCTCAGTACCGGGGCACTGCAAGGCTGCGTATTTAGCCCCCCTACTCTATTTCAGATCCAGAGCATGAACAGATTTAATCATTTGGACCCGTTCTACCTCGTAAGGGGCGAGCCGCGCAGTTTCAGCAGCCTGGATACAGGAGTAGCGCATGGTGGCATGTTCATGAAGCACACAGGTCTCAATGGCCGTGGAGAGAGTGAGCTGCTTTACTTTTAGTAGCTGCTGGCGCAGGGGCTCAGATTGAACACCAAAAACAATCTGGTCATGGAGGATGGAGTCGGAGGTGGACCCGTAGTTGCAAGACTGCGCAAGGACGTGGAGGTGGGTGATAAAGGTCTGGAAAGGTTAGTCCTTACCCTGAATTCGCTGCTGAAACATGTATCTCTTGAGGCTCTCATTGACCTCAACCGCAGAGTGGCTGTCGAACTTCAGAATTATGGCCTTGAACTTCGATTTGTCCTCCCCCCTCTGCGAAGGTGAGCGAGTTGTAAATGTGCAGAGCGTGGTCACCGGCTGTGAAGAGGAAGAGAGCAATCCGAGGCAACTTCCATATCCCTGACTTAGAGGTACAGCTGGAAGCGCTGTTTGAAAAGTTTCCAGTTCTAGCCCAGATTCCCTGCAATGCGGAGAGGAGGCGGCGGACGAATGGAGTCCATTCTGTACGATGGCTCGAGATTGGTGGAAGGCAGATCACTGAAAGGTAGGTCTCAGAAGTGCGAGCATCCCAGAACCTCTGGTACCATGAAGTGTTAGCTAGTGTAGACTTGAGAGATGAACAAACACTTCCAACACTGATGAAGGTTCAACTCAATTTTATTAGCTCCTTCTAACTAACTAACACACGATGACTGTGGGTCTAAATGATGCTAACTTAGACTGGAGACCTAAGCCTTGTCCGAAACAGTTGATTCAGTACGTGTTGTAAGGCTGTGCTGGGCTGGATGAGTTCTTGTTACACTCAGAGGCAGCACCTAGAATGAGCGGGATCCGTGGTGCCCTCTGCCTTTATAGTGTGTGTATTCTAACTGCTGATTGGCTGCGGTGTTTGTACATGTTGATTAGTCCCTGTGTGTGTCCATCAGTGTGTGTTTGCACCATGATATACTGGTGTATATTATGACACTACACACACGACTGCATGGCAAAATTTTGTTCCAACTCCATCGACAAGTTTGCTGACGATACGATAGTGGGCTGGATCGCGAATAATGACAAGTCAGAATACGGAAGGAAATTGAGAATCTCGTGGAGTGGTGAAGCGACAACAATCTCTCCCTCAATACCAGCAAAACTAAAGAGCTGGTCATTGACTTCAGAAAGCAAAGTACTGTCCACACCCCTGTCAGCATCAACGGGGCAGAGGTGGAGATGGTTAGCAGTTTCAAATTCCTAGTGGTGCACATCTCCAAAAATCTGTCCTGGTCCACCCACGTCGCGCTACCACCAAGAAAGCACAACAGCGCCTATACTTCCTCAGGAAACTAAGGAAATTTGGCATGTCCACATGAACCCTTACCAACTTTTACAGATGCACCATAGAAAGCATCCTATTTGGCTGCATCACAGCCTGGAATAGCAACTGCTCGGCCCAGGACTGCAAGAAACTTCAGAGAGTCGTGAACACCGCCCAATCCATCACCTGCCTCTCTTTGCGTGAGTGTGTTTTTGTGTGTGAGTGCGTGTGTGTCAGAGACGCATGGCTGGTATTCAACAAAGTGACATTTTCTGAGGAAACAATTTGACACTGCTTTCATTTTTGTAATTAATCTTTGCTTATTGAATTACCACACACACATTGTCAGATTACAGTTAGTCAGAATGGTGACCTACCCAGCTGGTGAGCAGATAGTTGAGGAACCTCAGTGGAACCTGAGTCTCCTCTCAGCGAATTGTTAAAAATCAGAACACCGTCTATTTCAGAAAAGATTCCGAGGGCACATGCGGGCTCGGTCCGTTTCTCTAACCCTCCTGAGTTGTGAATAATCTTTGCTTCACTCCACCTGGTCTCTAATATTCACGCAGCTTGGAGATCTGGGCCATGAGCGGCCGGAGAAATGCCAGGTTTTGGACAGGAGAGAAGAGGAAAATGACCAACCAGACTGGTAACAGTGGGGGAGGGACTTTGGTTAATGTGGTGAGAGCAGAGAAGCTGGGATTGTCCTCCAGGCACCGAATGTGAAGGGAAGATGTAAGAGAGGTATTCAAAATCAGGAAGAGTGTTGACAGAGTGAATAAGGAGGGATGGTTCCAGTGACATCAGGGTCTGTAACACGAGGAAACAGATTTAAGCTGACCAGAGGCGACATGAGGAAACTTGCCTCCACGCGGTGAGTTGCTGTGATCTGGAATGTGCTGCCTGACAAGGCAATGACAGCGAATTCATTCGCTAAATTCCAAACTGAAATGGATTGAATATTTGAAGGTGCAACTTCCGCAAATCTACTGGATTTGGGAAAAAATAGATTCCTTTTCACCACAGCTGGCCAGATGGGTGAAATTCCCCCTTCCTCCTCTGGAGCATTTTGTGATCACAGTTTCTGATGACATTGTGCAGATCCACTACTCTTCCAGGAAGTCACTTGGAGGCTCAGTTTGACAGATGGAAATGTAGCAGGGAGGTGACTGGAAGCCATTGCAGATAGAACAGAACAATCCTGAGCAGCAAAGAAATACTTGCAGCTACTGCCATCTCCTTGACCAGCCATAAAATGGACAGTTATCTTCAGAACATCAGAAGGTAGTGTGAGAAAGTGCAGAAGGATTAGCCATGATCCTGCTCAATTGAGGGCCATATGGGCTCCTAGTTCTTAATGTATTCTTTCCCCGCTGCCCCAATTGACATTCCAAATGCTGGAGAACATTTTAACTGAAGGGGAACATTTTCAAGATATATGACAGTTACCGAAGACCAGTTATTTGCCCTATCCACCACAAATAACCACGTTGATTCCAGCGATCGCCACACTTTCCACATTGCTGTCTGGAGGGCGAGCGAGTCATTAAACATCCAGCAGAAGGTTTCAATGGCGACTCACAGACAGCATCTGCAAATCATATTCCTTGTTCACACAATTGGATCGAGACAAATGATCCCACGGGGTGTGAAAACAAAAGTTATTGAGGAGTTTACAATACCCTCGACACAAAGGGAAATAATGCGATTTCGTGGCGTGAGAGGATTTTACCATAAATTTGTGCCAAATTTTAGCAGCGTGGTTGCTCCACTGATGGACTTGCTGAAGAAGCGCAGCAAATTTCAGTGTACAGCGGAGTTTCAACAGGCATGTGAAGGCCTGACGTCTATGCTAAACACTGCTCCTGTGTTGGAGAATTACAAGGCGCTTTGTGATCGGATTGAATGAAAGTATCTGACCTTAAAGGAAGATGCTGAAGCGTGGAGGAATGGATGGCTTGCTCGGAGACCTTCTTGTCCACAGAGACGGTTAATCAAGAGGCATTCCAGCTGCAGGAAAGCAAATAACTGAAATGCACTGTACTATTATCAATGCTGTTTGGTAAAACCCGGTTTTTGGTTTATGGGATATTGTTATTGAATTGGAACAGTTAATGGGTAATTCATTAAGGGTTATACATCGATTACTGTAGCAGTCTGGGGTCTTCATGTTTTTGGTTGATAAATAGCCTTACAGTGGGCGTTTATACAAATGTTAACAGTTCATAGAATAAAGTGTGTTTTTTTGATTAAAATTGCCTAAGAACTCTGTTGCACAACACCTGAAATACAGGCTCTCGTGCTTATCCTAGCCAAAATCATTAAACAGTTATGTGTCTGGTGAACTTCATCATGTACTTTGGTGTTTTCTAAACGCTGGCCCATAACGCAACATAAAGTTGGTATACCACAAGGAGGGCATTTGTTTCAGAGCGGTTTACCTGGCGAGTCTCCGGGCCAAGACAAAGACTTCTTTTTGAGACACCTGAAGAGGTTGAGGACTTTATCAACAAAGATGGACTGAGGTCCAAATAAATGCGAGGTGTAGTGGTGTGGATATCTTTATTTGCAGTTTCTTGTCAACGCTGCGGGCTGAAGGGGTGCTGGGTTTCACTATATATGGTTCTTGATAATCGGTTGTTGAAGTGTTTTTTCTTCCGAATTGAAGGAATAATTACATGTTGTACAGTTGATGGATCTGAATCGTTTCCCTCCCCAGACAGTTAATTCGCATTTTGGACTTGATCTTGTGGCTTTTATTGTCCTGATGGGAACTAACTTGCGAGCAACGCATAATGTAGGCAAACAGGAGAGAGGTACTGGGGAGCGGCAATGTAAAACCAGGACTAATAGGTTTGGCGTGCTTAGGGTTTGAGTTGGGAGAGGGGAAGGAGTGACCAGAAACTTAGTAACTGGAACCACATCGACTGATCTTGGAAGGGGCCTTTCGCTGTGTTTTGCAACCCAGAAATATCTGGCTCTATCGACGATTGCAACAGTGCTTCAAACTTTCATGAAGTAGGTGGGAGGGAGGGGACAAGGGGAGATTCCTACGTCCACATGATTGGGAAGTCTCGTATTTCTCACATGTACACAAGACAATCTCTGTTTTGTTTGGTAAGTCTCTGGTCCTGGTAGTGAGAGAAGTAGGATATTTGGGAATAGTGATCTCTGATCACGCTCCACATTTGGTAGACATGGAGCTGGAGACAGGCCCCATTGATACTAGATGTGGCACTATTGGCTGAGAAGGGGTTCTGCGATCGCATGGCCGGGGCCATTGAGGAGTACATCAGGTTTACCAACAATGGATCTGTCTCTTCCTCTACACTGTGGGAGGCGTTTAAGCCGGCGATTAGAGGAGAGGAGATCTTATATAAAGCATACTTACATAGGGCAGTGAGGGAGCGATTAGTGGGAGAGATCCTGGAAACAGACGGCCGCTATCAGGAGGCTTCTCCTCCGGAGCTGTTTGCTTCCAGGAAGTGGCTCCAGGTGCTGTTTGACTTGCTATCCACTGGAAGGGCCGAGCAGCAGCACCGGCCCGAGGGGCGTGCGGTATGATCACCGGGAGATGGCGTGTCGTCAGTTGGTGCCCCAGCTGAGGCAACATGCGGTCTCCCGGGACCTAACGCAGGTCGAGAACTGGAAGGGTGGTTTAGTGACAGCACCGAGAGGTCAATGTGGCTTTTGAGGCCTTCGCCAGGATCTGGACAGGTCAGAGCCACTGGACAGAGTCTGAGATCTGATGGAGTTTCAGGATTTGTTGCTCCCCGAGATTAGAGGAGGAGGGTTGGGAGTAGCTGGCAGCCCCGCTAGCCCCAGATGAGGTGATGCGGGTGATTGGATTGATGCAGAAGAATAAAGCCCAGGGCACTGATGGGTATCCGGGTGAATTTTACAGGTAATTACATCTCCAGCTAGGACCAGCAACGGTAGATATGTCCAATGATGCTGTAGCTCGAGGTTACATGCCAGATATGCTGATACACGCCTCCCTCTCCCTTATTTTAGAGAACGATCAGGACACAACGGAGTGTGGTTCTTACAGGCCAATTTCACAGCTACATGCAGATGCCAACACGGGTGGAGAAGGTAGTCAAGAAGGCATATGGCATTCTTGCCTTCATTGGCCGGGGCATTGAGTGTAAAATTTGGCAAGTCATGTTGTAGCGGTATATAACCTCAGTTAGGCCACACTTGGAGTACAGTGTTCAATTCTGGTCGCCACACTACCAGAAAGATGTGGAGGCTGGAGAGAGTTTGCAGAAGAGATTTACAAGGATGTTGCCTGGTATGGAGGGCATTAGCTGTGAGGAGCGGTTGAATAATCTTTGTTTGTTCTCACTGGAACGACGGAAGTTGAGGGGCGACCTGATAGAGGTCTACAAAATTATGAGGGGTATAGACAGAGTGGATAGTCAGATACTTTTCCCCAGGGTAGAGGGTCAATTACTTGGGGGTCACAGGTTTAAGGTGCGAGGGGCAAGGTTTAGAGGAGATGTACGAGGCAGATTTTTTTACGCAGAGGGCAGTGGGTGCCTGGAACCCACTGCCGGAGGAGGTGGTGGATGCAGGGACGATAGTGACGTTTAAGGGGCATCTTGCCAAATACATGAATAGTATGGGAATAGAGGGATACGGGCCCCGGAAGTGTAGAAGATTTTAGTTTCGACGGGCAGCATTGTCAGCGCAGGCTTGGAGGGCCGAAGGTCCTGTTCCTGTGCTGTATTTTTCTTTGTTCTTACAGGCCCATTTCACAGCTAAATGTGGATGCCAAGATACTGGCTAAGTTACTTCCTTTGCGGTTGGAGCCATGTGTCCCAGATATAGCTTTAGGAGACTTGCCGGGATATGTGAAGGGTCGGCAGCTCTCCTCTAATATACACCGGATCCTGAATGCTGTCCTCTTGCCTTCTTTGGCTCCCAAGCAGTATGTGATTAAAGCTATGAATGCAGAGAAAGCATTCGACAGACTGGAGTGGAAGCAGCTCATTGAGGGACATGGAGGGGGGGGGGGGGGGGTTGGATTCGGGCAGAAAGGTGTGTAACTACTGGACACGAATCTCGTGGTGAACGTTCACACCAAGGCAACAAGATTGGGACACTTTCCTCTGAGCAGGGGTACAAGACAGTTATGTCCATTGTCAGTGCTCCGTTTGGCTCTGCCGATAGAACCTCTGGCACTGAGGGATTCTGAGGGATGGAGGGGGACTGATCAGCTTTACGATAATGGTCCTGCTCCTTATGTCACGGATCCGGTCTGCTCTCTAGAAGGGTTGATGAGGCTGCTGAGACTTTTGCTTCTTTTCGGGAGATAAATTAATCTGGGAAAAGTGAGTACTTCCTTGTTAGGCACCCAGAAGGGCGGCTAATCTGGGGGCATTGCACATCCGCCTGAGCAGAGGTAGTTTCCAGTGTCTGGGCATGCAGGTTTCGTATTATTAACATAGGTTTCATCAGTTAAACTTTCTAAGTTTGTGTGATAAGGTGAGACTTGATTTACAGAGATGGAGTAGCCTTCTGTTGTCCCTGATGGGCAGAGTTTAAAATAACCTTCTGCCGAGGTTACTATTTGTGTTCCCAATTTTTATTGTTAAATCGCTCTTTGATGGAGTGAACAACTTAGTGAATGCCTTTATATGGGCTGGCAGAGTGCAAAGAATTCACAGGGTGTACTTCCAGAGGGGCCTGCAGTGGGGTGGCCTAACACTACGTAATTTCCTCATATATTACTGGGTGGCCAAGGCGGAGAAGGTGTTCGGGTGCGACAGAGAGTCGGACATCATGTGTGGGAGGTTAGAGGCAAGTTCATGGAGAAGGTCGAGCCTTTCTGCCCCAGTAACGGCAACACTGTCACTCTGTATAACGGGATATACCTCAAACCCAGTGCTTATCTCCACCTTGAAGTAAATGGAGACAGCTCAGACAACATTACAACCCCAGTGCCATGTCACTGTCGGCTCCTTTGTTTCCGCCATCGTGTTTGGATCCGACTTTTAAGGCCTAGGAAGACGTTAACATGCTTCACAGGCCTGTTTATAGATGGATGTTTCGCCAGTTGGGAGGAGTTCTCGGCAATATTCCAACTATCAAGGTCACACCTAGTTCAATATTTTCAATTTCACAATTTAGTTCGTAGTCACATCCTTCCCTATTGGGGGAAATCTTACCTTAGCAAATACTGGGTGGGTGTGGGTAAGATTTTGAACATGTCTGAGCGGGCCATCTCACTGGAATCTTCGTGGCTTGATCAGGTGATGGTGAAATGGGAAAAGGTGCTGGGACCATCTGAGATCAGGTTGTGTGGAATGAGGCCCTCTGTTGGGGAAATTCCACCTCACCCTGCGCGGGGTTCTGAATCATCCAACTCAAGGTGGATTGAGAGCTGAGATGTTTTTTTCCTTGCTGTTTTAGTGGGAATAAAGATAGCAATTAAGGGTACTGTTTTCACTGAGTTGAGCAGGATTGTTTAAGGAGCGATTGTACGTTATTTTCAAGTGTGACGTTAAGTATATTTTAAATCTGTGTCAGTAATAAAGTTTGTTTTAATATCCCCATTTCTTTGTGTAATCATTCCTGGAGTGAGCTAACCCATTCCTCACAGTCTCACGAAATTAAAATTAAGTATTAGAGTTTCTGATCGGTGTCCGAGATTCTATTGGGCTCTGGTCTGGCATCGTTCAGATCGTGGTTTCTACATCTATCTTTGCTTTCAACTCGTGCATTGTATTCAGGCCTCTGCAGTCTCAGGCGAACAGAGGTATGTTGGAGAGAGAGTCAGCCCTCACAGTCACTGTCAGGGGAGCATTTGCTGGATGTTTTCGGACGAGAGTTAGTTGGATCTCCACTCAGCTGCCAGAATGAAAATTGAAACCACAGCTAAACCTTGGGACTCTGAAAAACATATCGTTGTGATCAGATACATCACTGTCTCATGTCATATGAGGAGCGGCTGAGGACTCTGGGTCTGTACTTGATGGAGTTTAAAAGGATCAGGCGGGTATCATTGAAATTGACAGAATACTGAGAGGCCTCGATAGGGTGAACGGAAGTGGTTGTTCCCACTAATCGGATGAACTAAAATCCAAGGGCACAGCCTCATACTGAAGGGATTAGGAGGAATTTCTTCTGCCAGTGGGTTGTGAATCTGTGGAACCCTTTGCCGCAGAAGGCTGTGGAGGCCAAATCACTGAGTGTGTTTAAGACAGAGATAGATTGGTTCTTGAATATTATGGGGATCCTGGCTGATGGGGACAAGGCAGGAGAATAGGGATGAGAAACATACCGGATTGAATTGGATGTGTTTCTTGTCGCATGTACCGATGTAGAGTGAAAAGTGATTTTCTGCGTGTCGCTCAACAGATGATTTAGTATATGAAAAAATAAACACAACTTAATAGGGAAACACAACGGACACTTTGTAAATACATAGACACAGATATCGGGAGAAGCATACAGGAGTGTAGTGTCAATCAGGTCAGTCCATAAGAGGGTTGTTTAGCTGTCTGGTAACAGCTGGGAAGAAGCTGCTTTGAAACTATTCGTCTGAGTTTTCAGACTTTTGTATCTCTTCTCCGATGGAAGAAGTTTGAAGTTAGTAATCCGGGCGGGAGGGGTCTTTGACTGTGCTGCCTGCTTTCCCAAGGCAGCGGGAGATCTAAATAGAGTCAATGGATGGGATGTGGGTTTGTGTGATGGACGAGGAGTTGTTCACGACGTTCTGAAGTTTCTTGCGGTCTTGGGCCGAGCAGTTGCCATAGCATGCTGTGGTGCAGCCTGATAGGATGCTTTTTATCGTGCGCGTATAAAAGTTGGTAAGAGTCAATGCGGACATGCCGAATTTCCTTAGGTTCCTGAGGAAGTATCAGCGCTATTGTGCTTTCTTGGTTGTAGCTCCGACGTGGTTGGCCTAGGAAATATATTTGCTGATGGACACACCGATGAATTTGAAGCTGTTATCCACCTCCACCTCGGTGCCGTTGATGCAGACAGGCATCTATTTTCCGACACCATTTTGCCAGAGATGTGGGACATTACTATGGAGTGTTCACTGCCGCGTGAACAGGATGAATGCGAGGATTGAAGGATGAGTAACTCCACATTTCACAGAAACACTAATATTCCTGTTCCTGCATCACTCAATCCCCCGCCGATACTTGTTTTAAAAATAATCCAAAACACCTTCTTCTTCCCGACACGTCGTGAGAGGCTTTCAGTGCTCATTACTGCTCCCTCTCCTATCTGTAACAAAATAAATTAAAGTGGGTCAAGTTATGACTTTGCAGCTTCACGTTCACCATCACGGAAGCGTGAACATTATTTTACCTCCAGCATCAAGTCTAAAAATATGTTATTTCCGAAGTCAGGAAAATGTATTTTATTTTTTGCTTGATGCCTCAAATGAATACGTACGTGAATGGGCGGCACAGCGGCTCAGCGGTTAGCACTACGACCTCGCACACATACACACAGACCCTGTCTGATTTTCCCCTCTCTCTCACACGCACAAACCCTGTCTGATATTCCCCTCTCTCACACACACACAAATCCTGTCTGATATTCCCCTCTCACACACACACAAACCCTGTCTGGTATTCTCCTCTCTCACACAAAAACCCTGTCTGATATTCCCCACTCTCACACACAAACCCTGTCTGATATTCCCCTCTCACACACACACAAACCCTGTCTGGTATTCTCCTCTCTCACACAAAAACCCTGTCTGATATTCCCCTCTCTCGCACACACACAAACCCTGTCTTATATTCCCATCTCTCTCACACACACAAACCCTGTCTGATATTCCCCTCTCTCGCACACACACAAACCCTGTCTGATATTCCCCTCCCTCTCAGACACACAAACCCTGTCTGATATTCCCCTCTCTCACACACAAACCGTGTCTGATATTCTCCTCTCTCGCACACACACAAACCCTATCTGATATTCGCCCTCTATCACAAAAACCCTGTCTGATGTTCCCCTCTCTCTCTCACACACAAACACTATCTGATATTCCTCTCTCACTCACACAAACCCTGCCTGATAATCCCCTCTCTCTCACACACAAACCCTGTCTGATATTCCTCTCTCTCACACACAAACACACAAATTCCTCGCACACTCGCAAACTCTGTCTGATATTCTCCTCTCTCACACACAAACCCTGTCTGATATTCCTCTCTCTCTCTCACACACAAACCCTGTCTGATATTCCTCGCACACTCGCAAACGCTGTCTGATATTCTCCTCTCTCACACACAGACCCTGTCTGATATTCTCCTCTCTCTCACATACAGACCATTTCTGATATTCCCATCTCCCTCACACACCAACACTGTCTAATATTCCCCTCTCTCACACACACAAACCCTGTCTGATATTCCCCTCTCACTCACAAACCCTGCCTGATATTCCCCTCTTTCTAACAGACGCACAAACCCTGTCTGATATTCCCCTCTCTCTTTCACACACAAACCCTGTCTGATATGCCTATCTCTCTCACACACAGACACTGTATGATATTCCCTTCTCTCTCACACACACACAACCACTGCCTGGTATTCCCCTCTCTCTCACACACAAACCCTGTCTGATATTCCTCTAACTCACACGCAAACCTGTGATATTCCCCTCTCTTTGTCACACACAAACCCTGTCTAATATCCCCCTCTCTCTTGCTGACACAAACGCTGTCTGATATTTCCCTCTCTCACACATAGGCTCTGTCTGTTATTCCCCTCTCTCAAACACACAAACCGAATCTGATATTTCTCTCTCACACACACCCAAACACTGAATGATATTCCCCTCTCTCTCACACAAACAGACCCTGTCAGATATTCGCCTCACACACACACGAACCCCGTCTGAAACTCCCCTTCCTGAGACACACAGAACCTGTCTCATTTTGCTCTCACTCGCACACACATACCCTGTCTGATATTGCCCTCTCTCACACACATACCCTGTCTGATATTTCCCTCTCACACACAAACCCTGTCTGATATTCCCCTCTCTCAGACACAAAATCTGCCTGATATTCCTCTCTCACACACAGAAACCCTTTCTAATATTCCTCTCTCTCATACACAAGCCCTGTCTGATATTCCCCTCTCTCTCACACACACAAACCCTGTCTGATATTCCCCTCTCTCACACTCACACACACAAACCCCATCTGATAATTTTCTCCCTCACACACATACCCTGTCTGATATTCCCCACTCTCACACACAAACCCTGTCTGATATTCCCCTCTCGCACACACACAAAAACTCTGTCAGGTATTCCCCTCTCTCACACAAACACAATACGAGTGAATCGTATTGGCTGATGACTGACATCTGTAATGCTGGGGACTACTGGAGGAGACGGAAATGTAAAATGAAATGAAAATCGCTTATTGCCACGAGTAGGCTTCAATGAAGTTACTGTGAAAAGCCCCTAGTCGTCACATTCCGGCGGCTGTCGGGGCGGCTGGTATGGGAATCGAACCATGCTGCTGGCCTGCTTGGTCTGCTGTAAAAGCCAGCGATTTAGCCCAGTGATGTAAACCAACCCAAAATGGATCATCCACTTTGGAAGATTCTTGCGAATGCCTCAGCCTTGTATTTTGCACATGTGTGCTGGGTTCCTCCATCATTGAGGTTGGGGATATTTGTGGAGCCTCCTCCTCCGATCAGTTTTTACAGAATTTACAGTGCAGAAGGAGGCCATTCGGCCCATCGAGTCTGCACCGGCTCTTGGAAAGAGCACCCTACCCAAGGTCAACACCTCCCCCTATCCCAATAACCCAGTAACACCACCCAACACTAAGGGCAATTTTGGACACTCAGGGCAATTTATCATGGCCAATCCACCTAACCTGCATATCTTTGGACTGTGGAAGGAAACCGGAGCACCCGGAGGAAACCCACGCACACACGGGGAGGATGTGCAGACTCCGCACAGACAGTGACCCAAGCCGGAATCGAACCTGGGACCCTGGAGCTGTGAAGCCATTGTGCTATCCACAATGCTACCGTGCTGCCCTCAACTGCAAAATTCTGTCTCATTCTGGACACGACTTGAGGAATAAAGCGTGTGTTTTAGAAATAGTTGTTTAATAGTCCACGACCATTCACAGCTGGATGTCGCAGGACGGCAGAGTTTAGATCTAATACGTTGGTTGTGGAATCGTTTAGCTGTGTCTATTACTTACTGCTTATGCTCTGTGGCACACAATTAGACTTGCATTGTAACTTCACCAGGTTCACACCTCATTTTTCGGTGTGCCTGATGTTGTTCCTGGCATGCTCTCCTGCGCTCTTCATTGAGTCAGGGTTGATACCCTGAATTGGAGGTAATGGTAGAGTGGGGGATATGCCGCACTATGAGGTTGCAGATTGCAGTTGAATAGAATTCTGCTGCTGCTAATGGCCCTCAGCATTCATGGATGCATTGTGACACACCCTTACAAACTTACAACTCCACGAAGAACAGGGGGAGCAGATTCGAAGGGCCGAATGGCCTCCTCCTGCTTCTATTTTCTATGTATGTTTCTATGTTTAAAGAGTTGGAATGTGGAAACTATGTTGCTCTGATCTGAACATAGTTGAGGCAGATTGAAAATTCGGTCTCATTCTGGACACGACTTGAGGAATAAAGCGTGGGTTTTAGAAATAGTGCAGAATGTTGATGAAATAAATTTCCCGTGGAGCTGATCTTCTGTTACCGTGGAGGGATTGGAGAAACTGGAATTGGGCAACTTGGAGAAGAGAAAGTTGAGGAGAAATTTGAGTGTTCAGAATAGTACCGGAGTTTAACGGTACAGAGAGATATTCACAAAGGCAGACGTGTCGAGAACAAAAGGACACAGGGTTAATGTGATTGGCCATAGAATCAACGGCTGAATGAGAGACACACAGTTTAACAGGGCACATGGTTAGTATCTGAAATGTGCAGTCGGAGACTGTGGTGAAGCCAGATTCTCATCAGAAGCAAATTGAATAAGTAACAGGAGAGGCGGTTTGCAGAACAATGACGAGGAGACGGGGAATTGCGATTAGCTGAGTTGATCTTGCAGGGAACCCCCGCTGTACAGACACCCCAAATGGCCAACTGCAGATTTACAAACATTCTGTGATATTTTCGTTCAATTAATTATTGAATCGAATTGCCCCAGCTAAATAGAACAGCCATATTCCAGAGTACAGAGTATCTGAAGGAACACTCTGACATTAATTATTTAATTTGTGAATGGTCAGTCAGAGTGAATGTCATCTCTGAAACGATATGAGATCAAGGAACATTTCTACCCCTGTTTAACACAGCTTCCAATTATAATTTATGATTTAATGTAATCATACTTGAGCAGTTTATGAGGTAGGTTGTTGTTTAATTAAGTCTTAGAGCCTCGCCTATTCACAACTGGGAATTAACGCAGGTGTTGTAATTAGTCTAAAGTTGAAAAAAAAACGATTTGAACAATATTGAAACGTCACTATCTCCTTGGAGATACACAAATGTATAAAGTTAGTGTTTTGGGAAAGTACCACCTCGCATCTTACTTCAGAGGCACTGTCTGCTGGATCAAGGAACGGATTCACTTCACACATAAAATGCATCAACCAACTGATTGGATCATGAAAATATTCTATATGATTCTTGCCATAGTTGGTGTTCCTGGTAAGTGATTAAAGCCCATAATGCACAATAAATCTATGCATGAGCTTGTTTGTGGTATTATCGTGTGAATGATCGTGTTCAATTTGATCAAATTATTATTGTCATACACTCGCCGTTACAGTAAGGTATATCTCTATGGTTTCCTGAATAATTTCTGCAATTATATACTGCATACATTTTCGAGCTCAAAGGCTCTCTGTGTTCTAAAGTGATTTCAGTCAGCACAATGTGGTATCCTGTTGAATCAAACCTCAAACCTGGAAACTTCATCTTACCAAGTTTGACCATTGACGTACATTATGCAGAATGTGACTGTCTAACTGGAGCAGAAGACCTGACCCTAGCGACCATGCATTAGTATTTGTCAATATAAAATTGCACCAAGTGTGGGTTGTTAACTGGAGTCAACACTCAACTGCAGAGATATGCGGTTCTTAAACATTCTGTCACTCTAGAATTGTATTCAATGTGGGGAATCATCTTAATCTTACTCCAAGTAATGACAGCACTTTATGGCTGTGATTAATCTCCTTTCCCAAGGCTGTTCCTGAGAATCATTTGGTTGTTAATTTTTGCTTGGCGGGGGTAAAGTGGTAATCCGCGTTTTGGAAGGTAATGGTTGAGTTTGAATAGCCTCTTACCACAATATATTGATGTTAAATTCCATGCAGCCTATGCTCAGAAAGGGAGAATTACTGTCAATAATTTCTATTCTATTCTGTCTTCTTCATCCTTCAGTTAACGGAATGGCAATCGTAATCCTGTCCCGCGGAAACAGTGGCCTCTCCACCTGCACCACTCAATACCTGGTGGCAATGGCAACGGCGGATCTCCTGGTCATTATAACTGAGGTTATTACCAGGCGAATCAATGTTAGTTATTTCCAGTTAACTTTCCTGTGGATCACCTCTGTGTGCAAGGTTCAATATGTTCTTAACCGTGCAGCCCTAGACTGTTCTGTCTGGTTCACCGTCGCTTTCACATTTGATCGATTTGTTGCCATTTGTTGGCAGAAGCTGAAATGTAAATATTGTACCAAGAAAACTGCGGAGGTGGTTCTAGCAACAACTGGTAGTTTGCTCTGTTTAAAAAGCATTCCAATGTACTTTCGATTTGAACCTGCGAAGATCATTGACAATGTACCAATGCGCTGTGTCAATAAGCCAAGCTATTTTACTGACCCGAGATGGATTGGATTCAGAATGTTTGAAAAGGCTTTATCCCCACTTATACCATTCGGGTTAATTCTGTTGTTTAACGCTCTGACAGTCAGACACATTTTAGTGACCAGTCGAGTCCGTAAGGCACTGAGGGGCCAGAGCAAGGGAGAGAATCAGAGTGACCCAGAGATGGAGAGCAGAAGGAAGTCTATTGTTCTACTCTTCAGTATATCCGGCAGCTTCATACTTCTGTGGTCGGTGTACCTTTTATGTTTTTTTGGTGCTGCAGATGGGTTAGATGATGATTCTTATTATACCTTCGGAAGAATTGGAAATACGCTGCGGAATTTAAGTTGCTGCACAAACACATTTATTTATGTGGTGACTCAGTCCCAATTCAGAGACCAGTTGAAAAGCGCGGTGAAATATCCAGTAACATCAATTATTAATTTGATTAATAAACGATAATATTGAAAGCAGCTGAATGATCCAATCTACAGAGCAGGAGGGGACCACCGGAGGAAGAAAAAGAAAGGGCCTGGAGGATTCAAAACCTCAAACAGCTAATAACACAGGCAGGGAGATGGCCCATCGATATATTTATAGATACATTTTACACATTTAGTAATGCATATTGGTGAAAAAAGAGAAATTTTGAAGAATCCCGTTCGCTGTGGTCAGATTTCACAAGATTACCAGGTGAAGTTGAATGCCACGTTATTTTAAGAGAGGAGAGTTCTGATTGGTCAGCAAGTGGACATTGAGCTTTTATTCACCTCCGTAACGTCACCTGATACCCTTCCTGTGTCAGCCCAGCAGCTTCACAAACCCTCGTCCATTCCATTGTTTTCTCCAGACACGAGGATGCCAATGGAATTCTGTCCGCGCTCCCACGTTCTACCCTCCGTAAACTCGCCATCAGCAAAATCTATGACTTACCTCATCTTGAGTCGAATTCACCAATCATTACCTCAGCTCACTGACTACTTATTTTCAGACCATAAGACCAAAAGACTTAGGAGCTGAATTAGGCAACTCGGCACAGCGAGTCCGCTCCGCCATTCAATCATGGCTGCCATTTTTCTCATCCCCACTGCAATGCACTGCTCACATTTGTCCTCCCCCTCCGGGAAGAACCTGCTCATTCTGGTTCTGGTCAGCTGTGCTCTGTTCGCACCACTTTGCGCTGCATTAGGCTGATTCTTGTGCAGGATGGGGTTGGCGTTGTCCCTTCGCTTCAGAGTCCCACCCCGCTTCTGTCCCCTGTTCGTCCTCCCATTTCCGTCCGGTACAGTCCAGTGGTGTTTGGGCTCTGTCCAGAACCTTTCCATACATTTTCCAACAGAGTCTCCTTTCTTTACTGTGTGTATTCATCAGGTCCCCTCGTAATCTCGTCTCTGGGACCCCGGGGTATCCAACTGGCCCTTTGCGGAGGAAGTGCTTTCTTTGTAGATGTTTCATTTCCTGTTCAGTCAGCAATTCCCACTCCTCCGTCAGTTCGTCCAGTGCCACTAGTCTGTGCCCTACATAATAGTCCCAAACTGTCAATGTGCCGCCGTCCTATCTCCATTTCCTGAAGGAGGTGTCTAGCATGGCCGGCGGAGGGGAGGGGGATGTGATTTCCGCAGATTGGTGCCGTGTGGACATCCTTGTCAGCATGATGTGCTACCTTCATTGGGCCCACGTTTTCAGTGTGGTCGCCACCACTGGGCTTGATCTGTTTTTAGGGTAATGGGAGTGCCCAAAGCCCGGAGGATCATCCCCTTGCAGGAGGCTTCCTCCATCCACACCCACTATGAGTTGAGTTCGTTTACCCATCCCCTCAGTGGTTCCGCTGTTGCTGCCCAGTGGTGGCCCTGCAGGTTTGGTAATGCCAAGCCACATGCTATTTTCCGCTTTGCAGTGCCGGTTTGGGAACTCTCGGGATCACCCCCCCCCCCCCCCACATACACACATAGGCGCCAAGATTAAACTGTCTAAGTTTGGAAACAAGCCTTGGGGATGAATCATGGTGTGGATCAAAACAGGAAGAGGAACCTCGGCAGCACGTTGGTCTTGATGGTCTGCACTCTCCCCGCCAGGGAGATTGGGAGTGGGTACCACCTCTGTAGGTACTTTATGATTTCCTCCACCAGGCTGGTCAGGTTCCAATCTCTGGCTACCTGGATATCCAGCTATCGGAATCTGTTCTGTGCTGTTTTGAAGGGGAGCACATACAGCTCAGTCCCTCCCCCATTTCAGCTCACTGGGAATGCCTCACTTTTGCCCAGGTTGAGTTTGTACCCTGAGAAGGTTCCGAACTCTTTCTGGATCTGCATGGCTGCTTTCAGTCCCTCCTGTGGCTTTGAGACGTACAGGAGCAGGTCATCCGCTTAGGGTGAAACCCTATGCTGTCTGACTCCCCTTTGGATGCCTTTCCAGCTTTCCGCATCCCACAAGGCTATCGCCAGGGATTCGATTGCTAGCGCGAACAAGAACGGGGACAACGGACATTCCTGCCTTGTGCCTCTTTGTAGCTGGAAGTATTCAGAGCTTGTGGTGTTGGTTCGAACGTTGTATAAGGGTCTCACCGAGGTGGTGAAACCCAGTAGCCTAAACCGTTCCAGTACCGCGAGGAGTTACTTCCATTCGACTCTGTCGAAGGCCTTCTCTGCATCCAGAGAACCGATCGCCCCTGGTGTTCTCTCCCTGAAGAGGTAGGTGGGGCATCATTATTACGTTCTACAGCCGCCTCAGGTTCGCAGTGAGTTGCTTTCCCTTGACAAAGCCCGTTTGGTCCTCTGCGCCCATCTCTGGTACGCAGCTTTCCAGCCTTTTGGCCAATGTCTTGACGAGTATTGTCACGTCTACATTTAGCAATGTAATGGGTCTATATGATCCTCATTCCGTCCTGTCTTTATCCTTTTTGTGGAGATGCCGGCGTTGGACTGGGGTGAGCACAGTAAGAAGTCTTACAAAACCAGGATAAAGTCCAACAGGTTTGTTTCAAACACGAGCTTTCGGAGCACTGCTCCTTCCTCTATTCACCTGACGGTCCCCCGTGTTAGACGGAGTTGGTGCACTGCTTTCCCGGTGGATAGAAGGTTAAAGTCCATTTGTCGCCTTTTCATCTCCTGCAGCAGCTCTATGGTCGGGGCCTCGGAGTACTTTCTGTCGACCTCGAAGATGGAGTCGACCAGCTGTTGCCTGGCCGCCCTCTCTTCCCTATCTCTGCTTGCCATGGTAGGCTATTATCTCTCCTCTAATTACGACGCTTAGTGCCTCCCAGAATGTGGATGGTGAGGCCTCCCCGTTCTGGTTGTTAATAACATAATTGCCCATGGCCCGCGATGTTTTCTGGCAGAAGGCATTGTCGGCCAGGAGGTCCGTGTCCAGCCTCTATGTGGGGCGCTGGGCACATCCATGTAATGTGGAGCGTGGTCGGAGATGACGATCGCGGAGTATATCGCTCCTTTAATTACTTGAAGCACCGAGTTTCCAACTGCAAATGAGTCGATGCGGGTATATATCTTGTGTACCTGCGAAAAGAACGAGTGTTGGAACCTCCATAAGTCCACCGAACCCATCTGCTCCATGAATATTCCCAACTTCCTAGCCATGCCTGTCTTTCTCCCCGTTCTGGTGTTTGATCGATTCGCCAGTGGGTCCTGTATAGTTAATGACGCCCCCCCCCCCCCCCACCCCCCCCCCGCCCCCCCCCCACCCCCCCATAATCAGTCGGTGTGTGTCGTTGTTGGGGATTTCCGCCATGGTCTTTTTTATAAATTCTGTGTTGTCGCAGTTGGGAGTGTACACATTTACCAGTACCACCGGTCTCCTGCCAGGATACCGCTGACCATGATGTACCATCCCAATGGGTACGTAACCATCTTGGTCTCCATATACATCGCCCTCTTGCAGACCAGTACGGCTACTCCCCTAGCCCACCTCCCGTAGCACGAATGGTACATCTGTCCCACCCAGCCCTTCCTTACCAGCAGTCGGTCCTTCTCCCTCATGTGTGCCTCCTGTAGGTAGATTATGTCGGCCTTCAGGCTTCTCAGGTGGGCGAAGACTGTGGATCTTTTCTCCGGGACATTAAGTCCCATTACCTTCCAGATAACAACCCTGTTGGGGGGGGGGGGATCCTGCAGGATCAAACGTACTTACCTGGTGGACGTGTCCCTGCATTCCGGGGTCTCCCGTTGCCCAGGGGGTACCCAACACGGCCTCTAGTTACGTGTCTGCCACGTGGGTGTGCCCGTGCACTCCGAGGTCTCCCATTGCCCAGGGGCCCACCCTGGTGGCAGCTTGCAACGCCATCTTGGTTCCTCGCTCTGCTCCATGCCCGTCGAGTCCTGTGTCTGTCCCGTTGCCGACCCTTATCTGTCTTTTTGTTCCCTTTCTGCTCTGTGCATCCCCCCGTCTTTGTTCCCCCCTTCCTTACCCCCCCCGGCCCCCATCACTCTGCCACCCCCCCCCCCCCCCCCACAGTGTTCTTTTCCCTTCTGTCCTCTCCACCCCCCCTTTGGTCAGGCGCTCCCTCTCCCCTGAGAGATGCCCGCGGCTTCCCTTACTGCCTGCCTTCCCGTGCAAACCCTCCTCGCTAGTCAGGTGGCTCCCCTCGCAGTGCTGGTCTCGACCTGGCCCTGTTTTACCTACCCCTCTCCACCCCCTATCCCTCCCACTTGCCTGCTTCCCCTATTCTCGCTCCCCTTTCCTGTTTCCCATCTGCAAACTGAGAAAGGGGACGAACAGGAAAACGAGTCAGCAGTACCGCGCAAAAACATCATCCATGTTACAATCTTTTTTTCCGCTCCGTCCCCATTTTTCCCCAGTCCTGGAATCGGCGCATCTTTGCAATTATCGCCCTTGGTTGCTCCCCAGTATTGGGGTTAGGTCGGAGCGACCTGTGTGCCCTGTCCCTCTCTGGGGGATTTGGAAAGCCTTCCCTCCCAATTAGATTGCCCAGTCGGGTCCCTCCACTCAAACTCCTCTGGCAAAGGAGCCATCTTCTTCATCTCGGTCTCCAAAGCCACCATCCTGTCGCTGTGGTCCGTTGATGCCTTCCTCTGGTCCAGGAGCGTGTTCTCCTGGGCCACCACCTTCCGTCCCAGGTCCTCTATCTTCTGCTGAAGGGTGGCTATCGCTTCCGTCACCATCTTCTTCATCACCACCTGGAACTCCGTCATGTTCGCTTCCTTCATAGCGGTCAGTTCCTTCTTCAAAACGTTACTCCTGTGTTGCTGCCTGCTCTTCTCCGCCGTTCAGGTCGCCGATCTTTCCTAATCCACCTAACCTGCACATCTTTGGGCTGTGGGAGGAAACCGGAGCACCCGGAGGAAACGCAGACACAGGGAGAACTTGCAGACTCCACGCAGACAGTCACCCGAGGCCGGAATTGAACGTGGTACCCCTGGAGCTGAGAGGCAGCAGTGCTGACCGCTGTGTCGCTCATTTAGCCTGGGGAGCCAAAGAGATTTGACACATTTAACCTTTATTTAAAAACACTCGTGACTTTGATAAATCCACTCACTGTTCGCCTGTGCTCCAGGCAAATAGAAACAAACATGTAAACTGTACTAACGAAGCCATTAAAATGCAGAATGCTGCTTGGGAAGCTGCACTTTCCACTCCCAGCTCGGTAAAATCCTGTGTATTGCTCTCCTGAGGGTCTGCAGGGATATCACAAATAGGAGGAGCAGGAACATCTACTGGATGGAATGCTTCAACATTCAATATGTTCATATTAATTGTACCTTCCTGAACTGTCCTTTTTTCCCTTTGTGCTCACAGAACCGCGGGAAATCTCCCATCAATATAATCAGTGAGAATCCACAGAACTCCCCGTGTCTAGAATACAGAAGATTCGCAAGTCTTTGATTGGGCAGTGGATATTATCCACATGGACTTCAATAAAGCCTTTGACAAGGTACCCCATGGCAGACTGGTACAGAAGGTGAAGTCAAATGCGATCAGAGGTGAGCTGGCAAGATGGACACCGAACTGACTCGATCATAGAAGACTGAGGGTGGCAGTGGAAGGGTACGTTTGTGAATGGAGGGCTGCTGTTTGCAATATCTATAAACGATTTGGAGAAAAATGTAACTGGACTGAATAGTAAATTTTTGGATGATGCAAAGGTTGGTGGAATTGCGGATAGCAATGGGGCTGTCAGTGGATACGGCAGGCTATCGATCGGTTAGAGACTTGGGCGGAGAGGTGGCAGATGGAGTTTCCTCCAGACAAATGTGAGGTAATGCATTTTGGAAGGTCTAATACAGGTGGAAAATAAACAGTAAATGGCAGAACCCTTAAGAGCATTGATAGGCAGAGAGATCTGGATGTCCAGGTTCACAGGTCACTAAAAGTGGCAACGTGGGTGGAGAAGGTAGTCAAGAAGGCACGCGGCATACTTACCCTCATTGGTCAGGGCATTGAGTATAAAAATTGGCAAATCATGTTGCAGCTGTAAAGAACCTTAGTTAGGCCACACTCGGCATATAGTGTTCAATTATGATCGCCACACTACCAGGATGTGGAGACTTTGGAGAGGGCACAGAAAAGGTTTACCAGGATGGTATGGAGAGCATTAGCTATTTGGAGAGCTTAGATAAACTCGGTCTGTTCTGACTGGAACAATGGAGGTTGAGTGATGACCTGAAAGAAAATTATGATGGGCATGGACAGAGTGGATAGTCAAAAGCTTTTTCACAGGATGGAAGAGTGAATTACTCGGGGACATCGGTTTAAGGTGCAAGGGGAAAGTTTAGAGGAGATGTGAAAGGGAAGTTTTTTTACACAGCGGGTGGTGGGTGCCTGGAACTCGCTGCCGGAGGAGGTGTTGAAAGCAGGTATGATAGTGATGTTTTAGGGTCGTGTTGACAAATACATGAATAGGATGGGAATAGAGGGATACGGAGCCCGGAAGTGTAGAAGGTTTTAGAAGGGCAGCATGGTCGGCGAGGCTTGGAGGGCCCAAGGGCCTGTTCCTGTGCTGTAAATTTTCCCTGTAAGAAGTCTTACAACACCAGGTTAAAGTCCAACAGGTTTGTTTCAAGTCACTTGCTTTCGGAGCACTGCTCCTTCCTCAAGTGAATGAAGTGTGTTTTTATGTCTGTGTTTGTATCTTTGAGTGCATGTGTGTTTGTATGTGTTACAACACCATGATCCCAGCCAAGCGCATCTCAAAGCTCCAAAACCTAGGACTTGGCTCTCCACTCTGCAACTGGATCCTCGATTTTCTGACCAACAGACCACAATCAGTAAGAATGAACAACAACACCTCCTCCACAATAGTCCTTACTACCGGGGCACCGCAAGGCTGCGTATTTAGCCCCTCTACTCTATTTCAGATCCAGAGCATTAAAAGATTTAATAATTTGGACCCGTTCTACCTCGTAAGTCGCTAGCCGCGCAGTTTAAGCAGCCTGGATACAGGAGTAGCGCATGGTGGCATGTTCATGAAGCACACAG
Organism: Scyliorhinus canicula; assembly: GCF_902713615.1. Classification (NCBI taxonomy): domain Eukaryota; kingdom Metazoa; phylum Chordata; class Chondrichthyes; order Carcharhiniformes; family Scyliorhinidae; genus Scyliorhinus; species Scyliorhinus canicula. The sequence continues at coordinate 217,261,993 of NC_052151.1, forward strand.
GTCTCAATGGCCGTGAAGAGAGTGAGCTGCTTTACTTTTAGTAGCTGCTGGCGCAGGGGCTCAGATTGGACACCAAAAACAATCTGGTCATGGAGGATGGAGTCGGAGGTGGACCCGTAGCTACAAGACTGCGCAAGGACGTGGAGGTGGGTGATAAAGGACTGGAAAGGTTAGTCCTTACCCTGAATTTGCTGCTGAAACATGTATCTTGAGGCTCTCGTTGACCTCAACCGCAGAGTGGCTGTCGAACTTCAGAATTATGGTCTTGAACTTCGATTTGTCCTCCCCCCTCAGCGAAGGTGAGCGAGTTGTAAATGTGCAGAGCGTGGTCACCGCCTGTGAAGAGGAAGAGAGCAATCTTCCGTGCGTCCGAGGCAACTTCCAGATCCCTGACTTAGAGGTACAGCTGGAAGCGCTGTTTGAAAAGTTTCCAGTTCTAGCCCAGATTCCCTGCAATGCGGGAGGCAGCGGCCGGCGAATGGAGTCCATTCTGTCGGATGGCTCGAGACTGGTGGAAGGCAGATCACTGAAAGGTAGGTCTCAGAAGTGCGAGCATCCCACAACTTCTGGTACCATGAAGTGTTAGCTAGTGTAGACTTGAGAGGTGAACAAACACTTCCAACACTGATGAAGGTTCAACTCAATTTTATTAGCTCCTTCTAACTAACTAACACACAATGACTGTGGGTCAAAATGATGCTAACTTAAACTGGAGACCTAAGCCTTGTCCGAAACAGTTGATTCAGTACGTGTTGTAAGGCTGTGCTGGGCTGGATGAGTTATTGTTACACTCAGAGGCAGCACCGAGAATGAGCGGGATCCGTGGTGCCCTCTGCCTTTGTAGTGTGTGTATTCTAACTGCTGATTGGCTGCGGTGTTTGTACATGTTGATTAGTCCCTGTGTGTGTCAATCAGTGTGTGTTTGCACCATGATATACTGGTGTATATTATGACACTACACACACGACTGCATGGAAAATTTTGTTCCAACTCCATCTACAAGTTTGCTGACGATACGATAGTGGGCCGGATCTCGAATAATGACGAGTCAGAATACGGAAGGAAATTGAGAATCTAGTGGAGTGGTGAAGCGACAACAATCTCTCCCTCAATACCAGCAAAACTAAAGAGCTGGTCATTGACTTCAGAAAGCAAAGTACTGTACGCACCCCTGTCAGCATCAACGGGGCAGAGGTGGAGATGGTTAGCAGTTTCAAATTCCTAGTGGTGCACATCTCCAAAAATCTGTCCTGGTCCATCCACGTCGACGCAACCACCAATAAAGCACAACAGCGCCTATACTTCCTCAGGAAACTAAGGAAATTCGGCATGTCCACATGAACCCTTACCAACAAGAACCAGATGCACCATAGAAAGCATCCTATTTGGCTGCATCACAGCCTGGAATAGCAACTGCTCGGCCCAGGACCGCAAGAAACTTCAGAGAGTCGTGAACACCGCCCAGTCCATCACCTGCCTCTCTTTGCGTGAGTGTGTTTTTGTGTGTGAGTGCGTGTGTGTCAGAGACGCATGGCTGGTGTTGAACAAAGTGACATTTTCTGAGGAAACAATTTGACACTGCTTTAATTTTTGTAATTAATCTTTGTTTATTGAATTACCACACACACATTGTCAGATTACAGTTAGTCAGAATGGTGACCTACCCAGCTGGTGAGCAGATAGTTGAGGAACCTCAGAGAAAAAAAACAAGCTCCCCTCAGCGAATTTTTAAAAATCAGAACACCATCTATTTCAGAAAAGATTGCGAGGGCACATGCGGGCTCGGTACGTTTCTCTAACCCTCCTGAATTGTGAATAATCTTTACTTCACTCCACCTGGTCTCTAATATTCACGCAGCTTGGAGATCTGGGCCATGAGCGGCCGGAGAAATGCCAGGTTTTGGACAGGAGAGAAGAGGAAAATGACCAACCAGACTGGTAACAGTGGGGGAGGGACTTTGGTTAATGTGGTGAGAGCAGAGAAGCTGGGATTGTCCTCCAGGCACCGAATGTGAAGGGAAGATGTAAGAGAGGTGTTCAAAATCAGGAAGAGTGTTGACAGAGTGAATAAGGAGGGACTGTTTCCAGTGACAACAGGGTCTGTAACACGAGGAAACAGATTTAAGCTGACCAGAGGCGACATGAGGAAACTTGGCTCCACGCGGTGAGTTGCTGTGATCTGGAATGTGCTGCCTGACAAGGCAATGGCAATGAATTCACTCGCTAAATTCCAAACTGAAATGGATTGAATATTTGAAGGTCCAACATACGCAAATCTACTGGATTTGGGGAAAAATAGATTCCTTTTCACCACACCTGGCCAGATGGGTGAAATTCCCCCTTCCTCCTCTGGAGCATTTTTTTATCACAGTTTCTGATGACATTGTGCAGATCCACAACTCTTCCAGGAAGTCACTTGGAGGCTCAGTTTGACAGATGGAAATGTAGCAGGGAGGTGACTGGAAGCCATTGCAGATAGAACAGAACAATCCTGAGCAGCAAAAAAATACTTGCAGCTACTCACATCTCCTTGACCAGCCAGAAAAAGGACAGTTATCTTCAGAACAGCAGAAGGTAGTGTGAGAAAGTGCAGAAGGATTAGCCATGATCCTGCTCAATTGAGGGCCATATGGGCTCCTAGTTCTTAATGAATTCTTTCCCCGCTGCCCCAATTGACATTCCAAATGCAGGAGTACATTTTAACTGAAGGGGAACATTTTCAAGATATATGAAAGTTAGCGAAGACCAGTTATTTGCCCTATCCACCACAAATGACCACGTTGATTCCAGCGATCGCCACACTTTCCACATTGCTGTCTGGAGGGCGAACGAGTCATTAAACATCCAGCAGAAGGTTTCAATGGCGACTCACAGACAGCATCTGCAAATCATATTCCTTGGTCACACAATTGGATCGAGACAAATGATCCCACGGGGTGTGAAAACAAAAGTTATTGAGGAGTTTACAATACCCTCGACACAAAGGGAAATAATGCGATTTCGTGGCATGAGAGGATTTTACCATAAATTTGTGCCAAATTTTAGCAGCGTGGTTGCTCCACTGATGGACTTGCTGAAGAAGCGCAGCAAATTTCAGTGTACAGCGGAGTTTCAACAGGCATGTGAAAAGGCGTGGGAAGTCAATGCTAAACACTGCTCCTGTGTTGGAGAATTACAAGACGCTTTGTGATCGCATTGAATGAAAGTATCTGACCTTAATGGAAGATGCTGAAGCGTGGAGAAATGGATGGCTTGCTCGGAGACCTTCTTGTCCACAGAGACGGTTAATCAAGAGGCATTCCAGCTGCAGGAAAGCAAATAACTGAAATAAACTGTACTATTATCAATGTTGCCTGTTTCGTTTTTGTTTAACACATATATGTTATTGTCAATTGTATTAATGCAAGTGAAAAGGTGAAAAATGAAAACATCTTTGAAGTTGATGGGTTTTTTTTTCTTGGGGGGAGGTGTCATGGGAGGATCCTTTAAGAAAGGTTTTTGTCTTATCACATGGCTTCAGTGATGTCATTTTGTGGGTGGAGCTGGGATGTTGCTCTGAGAGTTTTTACTTTAGTTTATCAGACTTGGCTGCTGTGGACTCAGACAGAGAAGTATTTTGGCCTGTTTCTCTATTTTCAATTATAATGAGCTACTCAAAGAAAGAAATCCGATGATTAAGGTTACCTGCTGTTTGGTAAAACCCGTTTTTTGGTTTATAGGATATTGTTATTGAATTGGAACAGTTAATGGGGAATTCATTAAGGATTATACATCGATTACTGTAGCAGTCTGGGGTCTTCATGTTTTTGGTTGATAAATAGCCTTACAGTGGGCGTTTATACAAATGTCAACTAAGTTCATAGAATAAAGTGTGTTTTTTTGATTAAAATTGCCTAAGAACTCTGTTGCACAACACCTGAAATACAGGCTCTTGTGCTTATCCTAGCCAAAATCATTAAACAGTTATGTGTCTGGTGAACTTCATCATGTACTTTGGTGTTTTCTAAACGCTGGCCCATAACGCAACATAAACTTGGTATACCACAAGGAGGGCATTTGTTTCAGAGCGGTTTACCTGGCGAGGCTCCGGGCCAAGACAAAGACTTCTTTTTGAGACACCTGAAGAGGTTGAGGACTTTATCAACAAAGATGGACTGAGGTCCAATTAAACGCGAGGTGTTGTGGTGTGGATATCTTTATTTGCAGTTTCTTGTCAACGCTGCGGGCTGAAGGGGTGCTGGGTTTCACTATATATGGTTCTTGATAATCGGTTGTTGAAGTGTTTTTTCTTCCGAGTTGAAGGAATAATTACATGTTGTACAGTTGATGGATCTGAATCGTTTCCCTTTCCAGACACAGTTAATTCGCATTTTGGCCTTGCTCTTGTGGCTTTTATTGTCCTGATGGGAACTAATTTGCGAGCAACGCATAATGTAGGCAAACAGGAGAGAGGTACTGGGGAGCGGCAATGTAAAACCAGGACTAATAGGTTTGGCGTGCTTAGGGTTTGAGTTGGGAGAGGAGAAGGAGTGAGCTGAAACTTAGTAACTGGTTCCACATCGACTGATCTTGGAAGGGGCCTTTCACTGTGTTTTGCAACCCAGAAATATCTGGCTCTATCGACGATTGCAACAGTGCTTCAAACTTTCATGAAGCAGGTGGGAGGGAGGGGACAAGGGGAGATTCCTACGTCCACATGATTGGGACGTCTCGTATTTCTCACATGTACACAAGACAATCTCTGTTTTGTTTGGTAAGTCTCTGGTCCTGGGAGTGAAAGAAGTAGGATATTTGGGGATAGTGATCTCTGATCACGCTCCACATTTAGTAGACATGGAGCTGGAGACAGGCCCCATTGATACTAGATGTGGCACTTTTGGCTGAGAAGGGGTTCTGCGATCGCTTGGCCGGGGCCATTGAGGAGTACATCAGGTTTACCAACAATGGATCTGTCTCTTCCTCTACACTGTGGGAGGCGCTTAAGCCGGCGATTAGAGGAGAGGAGATCTTATATAAAGCATACTTACATACGACAGTGAGGGAGCGATTAGTGGGAGAGATCCTGGAAACAGACGGCCGCTATCAAGAGGCTCCTCCTCCGGAGCTGTTTGCTTCCAGGAAGTGGCTCCAGGTGCAGTTTGACTTGCTATCCACTGGAAGGGCCGAGCAGCAGCACCGGCCCGAGGGGCGTGGGGTATGATCACCGGGAGAAGGCGTGTCGTCAGTTGGTGCCCCAGCTGAGGCAACAGGCGGTCTCCCGGGACCTAACGCAGGTCGAGAACAGGAAGGGTGGTTTAGTGACAACACCGAGAGGCCAATGTGGCTTTTGAGGCCTTCGCCAGGATCTGGACAGGTCAGAGCCACTGGACAGAGTGTGAGATCTGATGGAGTTTCTGGATAGGTTGCTCCCCGCGAGTAGAGGAGGAGGGTTGGGAGTAGCTGGCAGCCCCGCTAGCCCCAGATGAGGTGATGAGGGTGATTGGATTGATGCAGAAGAATAAAGCCCAGGGCACTGATGGGTATCCGGGTGAATTTTACAGGTAATTACATCTCCAGCTAGGACCAGCAACGGTAGATATGTCCAATGATGCTGTAGCTCGAGGTTACCTGTCAGATATGCTGATACACGCCTCCCTCTCCCTTATTTTAGAGAACGATCAGGACACAACGGAGTGTGGTTCTTACAGGCCAATTTCATAGCTACATGCAGATGCCAACACGGGTGGAGAAGGTAGTCAAGAAGGCATATGGCATTCTTGCCTTCATTGGCTGGGGCATTGAGTGTAAAATTTGACAAGTCATGTTGTAGCGGTATATAACCTCAGTTAGGCTACACTTGGAGTACAGTGTTCAATTCTGGTCGCCACACTACCAGAAAGATGTGGAGGCTGGAGAGAGTTTGCAGAAGAGATTTACCAGGATTTTGCCTGGTATGGAGGGCATTAGCTGTGAGGAGCGGTTGAATAATCTTGGTTTGTTCTCACTGGAATGACGGAGGTTGAGGGGCGACCTGATAGAGGTCTACAAAATTATGAGGGGTATAGACAGAGTGGATACTTTTCCCCAGGGTAGAGGGGTCAATTACTTGGGGGGCACAGGTTTAGAGTGCGAGGGGCAAGGTTTAGAAGAGATGTACGAGGCATATTTTTTATGCAGAGGGCAGTGGGTGCCTGGCACCCACTGCCGGAGGAGGTGGTGGAAGCAGGGACGATAGTGATGTTTAAGGGGCATCTTGCCAAATACATGAATAGGATGGGAACAGAGGGATACGGACCCCGGAAGTGTAGAAGATTTTAGTTTAGACGGGCAGCATTGTCAGCGCAGGCTTGGAGGGCCGAAGGGCCTGTTCCTGTGCTGTACTTTTCTTTGTTTTTACGGGCCCATTTCACAGCTAAATGTGGATGCCAACATACTGGCTAAGTTACTTCCTTTGCGGTTGGAGCCATGTGTCCCAGATATAGCTTTAGGAGACTTGCCGGGGTTTGTGAAGGTTCGGCAGCTCTCCTCTAATATACACCGGGTCCTGAATGCTGTCCTCTTGCCTTCTTTGGCTCCCAAGCAGTATGTGATTAAAGCTATGAATGCAGAGAAAGCATTCGACAGAGTTGAGTGGAAGCACCTCATTCAGGGACATAGGGTGGGGGATGGGGGGGGTTGGATTCGGGCAGAAAGGTGTGTAACTACTAGACACAAATCTCGTGGTGAACGTTCACACCAAGGCAACAAGATTGGGACACTTTCCTCTGAGCAGGGGTACAAGACAGTTATGTCCATTGTCAGTGCTCCGTTTGGCTCTGCCGATAGAACCTCTGGCACTGAGGGATTCTGAGGGATGGAGGGGGATTGATCAGCTTTATGATGATGACTTGCTCCTTATGTCACGGATCCGGTCTGCTCTCTAGAAGGGTTGATGAGGCTGCTGAGACTTTTGCTTCTTTTCGGGAGATAAATTAATCTGGGAAAAGTGAGTACTTCCTTGTTAGGCACCCAGAAGGGCGGCTAATCTGGGGGCATTGCACATCCGCCTGAGCAGAGGTAGTTTCCAGTGTCTGGGCATGCAGGTTTCATATTATTAACATAGGTTTCATCAGTTAAACTTTCTAAGTTTGTGTGATAAGGTGAGACTTGATTTACAGAGATGGAGTGGACTTCTGTTGTCCCTGATGGGCAGAGTTTAAAATGAACCTTCTGCCGAGGTTACTATTTGTGTTCCCAATTTTTATTGTTAAATCGCTCTTTGATGGAGTGAACAACTTAGTGAATGCCTTTATATGGGCTGGCAGAGTGCAAAGAATTCACAGGGTGTACTTCCAGAGGGGCCTGCAGTGGGGTGGCGTAACACTACGTAATTTCCTCATATATTACTGGGTGGCCAAGGCGGAGAAGGTGTTCGGGTGGGACAGAGAGTCGGACATCATGTGTGGGAGGTTAGAGGCAAGTTCATGTAGAAGGTCGAGCCTTTCTGCCCCAGTAACGGCAACACTGTCACTCTGTATAACGGGATATACCTCAAACCCAGTGCTTATCTCCACTTTGAAGATATGGAGACAGCTCAGACAACATTACAATCCCAGTGTCATGTCACTGTCGGCTCCTTTGTTTCCGCCATCGTGTTTGGATCCGACTTTTAAGGCCTAGGAAGACGTTAACATGCTTCACAGGCCTGTTTATAGATGGATGGTTTGCCAGTTGGGAGGAGTTCTCGGCAATATTCCAACTATCAAGGTCACACCTAGTTCAATATTTTCAATTGCACAATTTAGTTCGTAGTCACACCCTTCCCTTTTGGGGGAAATCTTACCTTAGCAAATACTGGGTGGGTGTGGGGAAGATTTTGAACATGTCTTAGCGGGCCTACTCACTGGAATCTTCGTGGCTTGATCAGGAGATGGTGAAATGGGAAAAGGTGCTGGGACCATCTGAGATCAGGTTGTGTGGAATGAGGCCCTCTGTTGGGTAAATTCCACCTCACCCTGCGCGGGGTTCTGAATCATCCAACTCAAGGTGGATTGAGAGCTGAGATGTTTTTTCCTTGCTGTTTTAGTGGGAATAAAGATAGCAATTAAGGGTACTGTTTTCACTGAGTTGAGCAGGATTGTTTAAGGAGCGATTGTACGTTATTTTCAAGTGTGACGTTAAGTATATTTTAAATCTGTGTCAGTAATAAAGTTTGTTTTAATATCCCCTTTTCTTTGTGTAATCATTCCTGGAGTGAGCTAACCCATTCCTCCCAGTCTCACAAAATTAAAATTAAGTATTAGAGTTTCTGATCGGTGTCCGAGTTTCTATTGGGCTCTGGTCTGGCATCGTTCAGATCGTGGTTTCTACATCTAACTTTGCTTTCAACTCGTGCATTGTATTCAGGCCTCTGCAGTCTCAGGCGAACAGAGGTATGTTGGAGAGAGAGTCAGCCCTCACAGTCATTGTCAGGGGAGCATTTGCTGGATGTTTTCGGACGAGAGTTAGTTGGATTTCCACTCAGCTGCCAGAATGAGAATTGAAACCACACCTAAACCTTGGGCCTCTGAAAAACCTATCGTTGTGATCAGATACATCACTGTCTGTTGTCATATGAAGAGCGGCTGAGGACTCTGGTTCTGTACTTGATGGAGTTTAGAAGGATCAGGCGGGTATCATTGAAATTGAAAGAATACTGAGAGGCCTCGATAGGGTGAATGGAAGTGGATGTTCCTTCTAATCGGATGAACTAAAACCCAAGGGCACAGCCTCATACTGAAGGGATGAGGAGGACTTTCTTCTGCCAGTGGGTGGTGAATCTGTGGAACCCTTTGCCGCAGAAGGCTGTGGAGGCCAAATCACTGAGTGTCTTTAAGACAGAGATAGATTGGTTCTTGAATATTATGGGGATCCTGGCTGATGGGGACAAGGTAGGAGAATAGGGATAAGAAACATACCGGATTGAATTGGATGTGTTTATTGTCACATGTACCGATGTAGAGTGAAAAGTGATTTTCTGCGTGTCGCTCAACAGATGATTTAGTATATGAAAAAAAAACACAACTTAATAGGGAAACACAACGGACACTTTGTAAATACATAGACACAGATATCGGGAGAAGCATACAGGAGTGTAGTGTCAATCAGGTCAGTCCATAAGAGGGTTGTTTAGCTGTCTGGTAACAGCTGGGAAGAAGCTGCTTTGAAACTATTCGTCTGAGTTTTCAGACTTTTGTATCTCTTCTCCGATGGAAGAAGTTTGAAGTTAGTAATCCGGGTGGGAGGGGTCTTTGACTGTGCTGCCTGCTTTCCCAAGGCAGCGGGAGATCTAAAAAGAGTCAATGGATGGGATGTGGGTTTGTGTGATGGACTAGGCGTTGTTCACGACTTTCTGAAGTTTCTTGCGGTCTTGGGCCGAGCAGTTGTCATATCAGGCTGTGATGCAGCCAGATAGGATGCTTTTTATGGTGCATCGATAAAAGTTGGTAAGAGTCAATGTGGACAAGCCGAATTTCCTTAGGTTCCTGAGGAAGTATCGGCGCTATTGTGCTTTCTTGGTTGTAGCTTCGACGTGGTTGGCCCAGGAAAGATTTTTGTGATGGACACACCGAGGAATTTGAAGCTGTTACCCACCTCCACCTCGGTGCCGTTGATGCAGACAGGCATCTATTTTCCGACACCATTTTGCCAGAGATGTGGGACATTACTATGGAGTGTTCACTGCCGCGTGAACTGGATGCAGGAGAGGATTGAAGGATGAGTAACTCAACATTTCACAGAAACACTAATATTCCTGTTCCTGCATCACTCAATCCCCCGCCGATACTTGTTTTAAAAATAATCCAAAACACCTTCTGCTTCCCGACACGTCGTGAGAGGCTTTCAGTGCTCATTACTGCTCCCTCTCCTATCTGTAACAAAATAAATTAAAGTGGGTCAAGTTATGACTTTGCAAGGGCAGCACGGTGGCCTAGTTGTTAGCACAACCGCCTCACGGCGCTGAGGTCCCAGGTTCGATCCCGGCTCTGGGTCACTGTCCGTGTGGAGTTTGCAGGTTCTCCCCGTGTCTGCGTGGATTTCGCCCCCACAACCCAAAAATGTGCAGAGTAGGTGGATTGGCCACGCTAAATTGCCCCTTAATTGGAAAAAATAATTGGCTAATCTAAATTTATAAGAAAAAAGTTATGACTTTGCAGCTTCACGTTCACCATCACGGAAGCGTGAACATTATTTTACCTCCAGCATCAAGTCTAAAAATATGTTATTTCCGAAGTCAGGGAAATGTATTTTATATTTTGCTTGATGCCTCAAATGAATACATACGTGAATGGGCGGCACAGCGGATCAGCAGTTAGCACTACGACCTCGCACACACATACACACAGACCCTGTCTGATATTCCCCTCTCTCACACACACACAAACCCTGTCTGATATTCCCCTCTCTCACACACACACAAATCCTGTCTGATATTCCCCTCTCTCACACACACACACAAACCCTGTCTGATATTCTCCTCTCTCACACAAAAACCCTGTCTGATATTCCCCTCTCTCTCTCACACACACAAACCGTGTCTGATATTCCCCTCTCTCTCTCTCACACAAAAACCCTGTCTGATATTCCCCTCTCTCGCACACACACAAACCCTGTCTTATATTCCTACTCTCTCACACACACAAACCCTGTCTGATATTCCCCTCTCTCGCACACACACAAACCCTGTCTGATATTCCCCTCTCTCACACACAAACCCTGTCTGATATTCTCCTCTCTCGCACACACACAAACCCTATCTGATATTCGCCCTCTATCACAAAAACCCTGTCTGATGTTCCCCTCTCTCTCACACACACAAACACGATCTGATATTCCTCTCTCACTCACACAAACCCTGCCTGATATTCCCCTCTCTCTCACACACAAACACTGTCTGATATTCCTCTCTCTCTCACACATCAACCCTGTCTGATATTCCTCGCACACTCGCAAACGCTGTCTGATATTCTCCTCTCTCACACACAGACCCTGTCTGATATTCCCCTCTCTCTCACATACAGACCATTTCTGATATTCCCATCTCCCTCACACACCAACACTGTCTAATATTCCCGTCTCTCACACACACAAACCCTGTCTGATATTCCCCTCTCACTCACAAACCCTGCCTGATATTCCCCTCTTTCTCACAGACACACAAACCCTGTCTGATATTCCACTCTCTCTTTCACACACAAACCCTGTCTGATATGCCTATCTCTCTCACACACAGACACTGTATGATATTCCCCTCTCTCTCACACACACACAACCACTGTCTGGTATTGCCCTCTCTCTCACACACAAACAAAACCTGTCTGATATTCCCCTCTCTCTCTCACACACAATGTCTGTCTGATATTCCTCTCTCACACACAAACCCTGTCTGATATTCCTCTAACTCACACGCAAACCTGTGATATTCCCCTCTCTTTGTCACACACAAACCCTGTCTAATATCCCCCTCTCTCTTACTGACACAAACGCTGTCTGATATTTCCCTCTCTCACACATAGGCTCTGTCTGTTATTCCCCTCTCTCAAACACACAAACCCAATCTGATATTTCTCTCTCACACACACCCAAACACTGAATGATATTCCCCTCTCTCTCACACAAACAGACCCTGTCAGATATTCGCCTCTCACACACACGAACCCCGTCTGAAACTCCCCTTCCTGAGACACACAGAACCTGTCTCATTTTGCTCTCTCTCGCACACACAACCCCTGTCTGATATTGCCCTCTCTCACACACATACCCTGTCTGATATTCCCCTCTCACACACAAACCCTTTCTGATATTCCCCTCTCTCAGACACAAAATCTGCCTGATATTCCTCACTCGCACACACAAACCCTTTCTAATATTCCTCTCTCTCTCACACACAAACCCTGTCTGATATTCCCCTCTCTCACACACACACTCAAACCCCATCTGGTATTTTTCTCCCTCACACACATACCCTGTCTGATATTCCCCACTCTCACACACAAACCCTGTCTGATATTCCCCTCTCTCACACACACAAACCCTGTCTGATATTCCCCTCTCTCTCACACACACTCAAGCCCCATCTGATATTTTTCTCCCTCACACACATACCCTGTCTGATATTCTGCTCTCTCACACACAAACCCTGTCTGATATTCCCCTCTCATACATACAACCCCTGTCAGATATTCCCCTCTCTCACACAAACACAATACGAGTGAATCGTATTGGCTGATGACTGACATCTGTGATGCTATGGGCTACTGGAGGAGACGGAAATGTAAAATGAAATGAAAATCGCTTATTGTCACGAGTAGGTTTCAATGAAGTTACTGTGAAAAGCCCCTAGTCGTCACATTCAGGCGCCTGTCGGGGCGGCAGGTACGAGAATCGAACCATGCTGCTGGCCTGCTTGGTCTGCTGTAAAAGCCAGCGATTTAGCCCAGTGAGCTAAACAAACCCAAAATGGATCATCCACTTGGCACTACTGGCTGAAGATTCTTGCGAATGCCTCAGCCTTGTATTTTGCACATGTGTGCTGGGTTCCTCCATCATTGAGGTTGGGGATATTTGTGGAGCCTCCTCCTCCGATCAGTTTTTACAGAATTTACAGTGCAGAAGGAGGCCATTCAGCCCATCGAGTCTGCACCGGCACTTGGAAAGAGCACCCTACCCAAGGTCAACACGTCCCCCTATGCCAATAACCCAGTAACCCCACCCAACACTAAGGGCAATTTTGGACACAGGGCAATTTATCATGGCCAAGCCACCTAACCTGCATATCTTTGGACTGTGGAAGGAAACCGGAGCACCCGGAGGAAACCCACGCACACACGGGGAGGATGTGCAGACTCCGCACAGACAGTGTCCCATGCCGGAATCGAACCTGGGACCCTGGAGCTGTGAAGCCATTGTGCTATCCACAATGCTACCGTGCTGCCCTCAACTGCAAAATTCTGTCTCATTCTGGACACGACTTGAGGAATAAAGCGTGGGTTTTAGAAATGGTTGTTTAATAGTCCACGACCATTCACGGCTGGATGTCGCAGGACGGCAGAGTTTAGATCTAATACGTTGGCTGTGGAATCGTTTAGCTGTGTCTATTACTTACTGCTTATGCTGTGTGGCACACAATTAAACTTGCCTTGTAACTTCACCAGGTTGACACCTCATTTTTGCGGTGTGCCTGATGTTGTTCCTGGCATGCTCTCCTGCGCTCTTCTTTGAGTCAGGGTTGATGCCCTGAATTGGAGGTAATGGTAGAGTGGGGGATATGCCGCACGATGAGGTTGCAGATTGCAGTTGAATAGAATTCTGCTGCTGCTAATGGCCCTCAGCATTCATGGATGCATTGTGACACACCCTTACAACTCCACGAAGAACAGGGGGAGCAGATTCGAAGGGCCGAATGGCCTCCTCCTGCTTCTATTTTCTATGTATGATTCTATGTTTAAAGAGTTGGAATGTGGAACCTATGTTGCTCTGATCTGAACATAGTTGAGGCAGATTGAAAATTCTGTCTCATTCTGGATACGACTTGAGGAATAAAGCGTGGGTTTCAGAAGTAGTGCAGAATGTTGATGAAATAAATTTCCCGTGGAGCTGATCTTCTGTTACCGTGGAGGGATTGGAGAAACTGGAATTGGGCAACTTGGAGAAGAGAAAGTTGAGGAGAAATTTGAGTGTTCAGAATAGTACCGGAGTTTAACGGTACAGAGAGATATTCACAAAGGCAGACGTGTCGAGAACCAAAGGACACAGGGTTAATGTGATTGGCCATAGGATCAACGGCTGAATGAGAGAAACAGTTTAACAGGGCACATGGTTAGTATCTGAAATGTGCAGTCGGAGACTGTGGTGAAGCTAGATTCTCATCAGAAGCAAATTGAATAAGTAACAGGAGAGGCGGTTTGCAGCACAATGACGAGGAGACGGGGAATTGCGTTTAGCTGAGTTGATCTTGCAGGGAGCCCCCGCTGTACAGACACCCCAAATGGCCAACTGCAGATTTACAAACATGCTGTGATATTTTCGTTCAATTAATTATTGAATCGAATTGCCCCAGCTAAATAGAACAGCCACATTCCAGAGTACAGAGTATCTGAAGGAACACTCTGACATTAATTATTTAATTTGTGAATGGTCAGTCAGAGTGAATGTCATCTCTGAAACGATATGAGATCAAGGAACATTTCTACCCCTGTTTAACACAGCTTCCAATTATAATTTATGATTTAATGTAATCATACTTGAGCAGTTTATGAGGTAGGTTGTTGTTTAATTAAGTCTCAGAGCCTCGCCTATTCACAACTGGGAATTAACGCAGGTGTTGTAATTAGTCTAAAGTTGAAAAAAAAAACGATTTGAACAATATTGAAACGTCACTCTCTCCTTGGAGATACACAAATGTATAAAGTTAGTGTTTTGGGAATGTGCCACCTCACATCTTACTTCAGAGGCACTGTCTGCTGGATCAAGGAACGGATTCACTTCACACAGAAAATGCATCAACCAATTGAATGGATCATGAAAATATTCTATATGATTCTTGCCATAGTTGGTGTTCCTGGTAAGTGATTAAAGCCCATAATGCACAATAAATCTATGCATGAGCTTGTTTGTGGTATTATCATGTGAATGATCATGTTCAATTTGATCAAATTATTATTGTCATACACTCGCCGTTAAAGTAAGGTATATTTCTATGGTTTCCTGAATAATTTCTGCAATTATATACTGCATACATTTTCGAGCTCAAAGGCTCTCTGTGTTCTAAAGTGATTGCATTCAGCACAATGTGGTATCCTGTTGAATCAAACCTCAAACCTGGAAACTTCACCTTACCAAATTTAACCATTGACATACATTATGCAGAATGTGACTGACTAACTGGAGCAGAAGACCTGACCCCAGCGACCATGCCTTAGTATTTGTCAATATAAAATTGCACCAAGTGTGGGTTGTTAACTGGAGTCAACACTCAACTGCAGAGATATGCGGTTCTTAAACATTCTGTCACTCTAGAATTGTATTCAATGTGGGGAATCATCTTAATCTTACTCCAAGTAATGGTAGCACTTTATGGCTGTGATTAATCTCCTTTCCCAAGGCTGTTCCTGAGAATCATTTGGTTCTTAATGTTTGCTTGGCGGGGGTAAAGTGGTAATCTGCGTTTTGGAAGGTAATGGTTGAGATTGAATAGCCTCTTACCACAATTTATTGATGTTAAATTCCATGCAGCCTATGCTCAGAAAGGGAGAATTACTGTCAGTAATTTCTATTCTTCTGTCTTCTTCATCCTTCAGTTAACGGAATGGCAATCGTAATCCTGTCCCGCGGAAACTGTGGCCTCTCCACCTGCACCGCTCAATACCTGGTGGCAATGGCAACGGCGGATCTCCTGGTCATTATTACTGAGGTTATTACCAGGCGAATCAATGTTAGTTATTTCCAGTTAACTTTCCTGTGGATCACCTCTGTGTGCAAGGTTCAATATGTACTTAACCGTGCAGCCCTAGACTGTTCTGTCTGGTTCACCGTCGCTTTCACATTTGATCGATTTGTTGCCATTTGTTGGCAGAAGCTGAAATGTAAATATTGTACCAAGAAAACTGCAGAGGTGGTTCTAGCAACAACCGGTAGTTTGCTCTGTTTAAAAAACATTCCAATGTACTTTCGATTCGAACCTGCGAAGATCATCGACAGTGTACCAATGCGCTGTGTCAATAAGCCAAGCTATTTTACTGACCCGAGATGGATTGGATTCAGAATGTTTGAAAAGGCTTTATCCCCACTTATACCATTCGGGTTAATTCTGTTGTTTAACGCTCTGACAGTCAGACACATTTTAGTGACCAGTCGAGTCCGTAAGTCACTGAGGGGCCAGAGCAAGGGAGAGAATCAGAGTGACCCAGAGATGGAAAGCAGAAGGAAGTCTATTGTTCTACTCTTCAGTATATCCGGCAGCTTCATACTTCTGTGGTCGGTGTACCTTTTATGTTTTTTTGGTGCTGCAGATGGGTTAGATAATGATTCTTATTATACCTTCGGAAGAATTGGAAATATGCTGCGGAATTTAAGTTGCTGCACAAACACATTTATTTATGTGGTGACTCAGTCCCAATTCAGAGACCAGTTGAAGAGCGCGGTGAAATATCCAGCTACATCAATTATTAATTTGATTAATAAACGATAACATTGAAAGCAGCTCAATGATCCAATCTACAGAGCAGGAGGGGACCACCGGAGGAAGGAAAAGAAAGGGCCTGGAGGATTCAAAACCTCAAACAGCTAATAACACAGGCAGGGAGATCGCCCATCGATATATTTATAGATACATTTTACACATTTAGTAATGCATATTGGTGAAAAAAGAGAAATGTTGAAGCTTCCTGTTCGCTGTGGTCAGATTTCACAAGATTACCAGGTGAAGTTGAATGCCACATTATTTTAAGAGGAGAGTTCTGATTGGTCAGCAAGTGGACATTGAGCTTTTATTTACCTCCGTAACGTCACCTGATACCCTTCCTGTGTCAGCCCAGCAGCTTCACAAACCCTCGTCCATTCCATTGTTTTCTCCGGACACGAGGATGCCAATGGAATTCTGTCCGCCCTCCCACGTTCTACCCTCCGTAAACTCGCCATCAGCAAAATCTATGACTTACCTCATCTTGAGTCGAATTCACCAATCATTACCTCAGCTCACTGACTACTTATTTTCAGACCATAAGGCCAAAAGACATAGGAGCTGAATTAGGCAACTCGGCTCATCGAGTCCGCTCTGCCATTCAATCATGGCTGCCATTTTTCTCATTCCCACTGCAATGCACTGCTCACATTTGTCCTCCCCCTCTGGGAAGAACCTGCTCATTCTGGTTCTGGTCAGCTGTGCTCTGTTCGCACCACTTTGAGCTGCATTAGGCTGATTCTTGTGCAGGAGGGGTTGGCGTTGTCTCTTCGCTTCAGAGTCCCACCCCACTTCTGTCCCCTGTTCGTCCTCCCATTTCAGTCCGGTACCGTCCAGTGGTGTTTGGGCTCTGTGCAGAAACTTTCCATACATTTTCCAACAGAGTCTCCCAATACTGTGTGTATTCATCAGGTCCCCTCGTAATCTCGTCTCTGGGACCCCGGGGTATCCAACTGGCCCTTTGCGGAGGAAGTGCTTTCTTTGCAGATGTTTCATTTCCTGTTCTATCATCAGTTCCCACTCCTCCGTCAGTTCGTCCAGTGCCGCTAGTCTGTGCCCTACATAATAGTACCAAACTGTCAATGTGTCGCCGTCCCGTCTCCATTTCCTGAAGGAGGTGTCTAGCATGGCCGGCGGAGGGGAGGGGGATGTGATTTCCGCAGATGGGCGCCGTGTGGACATCCTTCTCAGCATGAAGTGCTACCTTCATAGGGCCCACGTTTTCAGTGTCGTCGTCACCACTGGGCTTGATCTGTTTTTAGGGTAATGGGGTGCCCAAAGCCCGGAGGATCATCCCCTTGCAGGAGGCCTACTCCAGCCACACCCACTATGAGTTGAGTTCGTTTACCCTGCAAGTTTTGTAATGCCAAGCCACATGCTATTTTCCGCTTTGCAGTGCCGGTTTGGGAACTCTCGGGATCACCCCCCCCCCCCCACATACACACATAGGCGCCAAGATTAAACTGTCTAAGTTTGGAAACAAGCCTTGGGGATGAATCATGGTGTGGATCAAAACAGGAAGAGGAACCTCGGCAGCACGTTGGTCTTGATGGTCTGCACTCTCCCCGCCAGGGACATTGGGAGTGGGTACCACCTCTGTAGGTACTTTATGATTTCCTCCACCAGGCTGGTCAGGTTCCAGTCTCTGGCTACCTGGATATCCAGGTATCGGAATCTGTTCTGTGCTGTTTTGAACGGGAGCCCATACAGCTCAGTCCCTCCCCCATTTGAGCTCACTGGGAATGCCTCAGTTTTGCCCAGGTTGAGTTTGTACCCTGAGAAGGTTCCGAAATCTTTCTGGATCTGCATGGCTGCTTTCAGTCCCTCCTGTGGCTTTGAGACGTACAGGAGCAGGTCATCCACTTAGAGTGAAACCCTGTGCTGTCTGACTCCCCTTTGGATGCCTTTCCAGCTTTCCGCATCCCACAAGGCTATCGCCAGGGATTCGATTGCTAGCACGAACAAGAACGGGGACAACGGACATTCCTGCCTTGTGCCTCTTTGTAGCTGGAAGTATTCAGAGCTGGTGGTGTTGGTTCGAACGTTGTATAAGGGTCTCACCGAGGTGGTGAAACCCACTAGCCTAAACCGTTCCAGTACCGCGAGGAATTACTTCCATTCGACTCTGTCGAAGGCCTTCTCTGCATCCAGAGAGACGATCGCCCCTGGTGTTCTCTCCCTGAAGAGGTAGGTGGGGCATCATTATTACGTTCTGCAGCCGCCTCAGGTTCGCAGTGAGTTGCCTTCCCTTGACAAAGCCCGTTTGGTCCTCTGCGCCCATCTCTGGTACGCAGCTTTCCAGCCTTTTGGCCAAGGTCTTGACGAGTATTTTCACGTTTACATTTAGCAATGTAATGGGTCTATATGATCCTCATTCCGTCCTGTCGTTATCCTTTTTGTGGAGATGCAGGCGTTGGACTGGGGTGAGCACAGTAAGAAGTCTTACAAAGCCAGGATAAAGTCCAACAGGTTTGTTTCAAACACGAGCTTTCGGAGCACTACTCCTTCCTCTATTCACCTGACAGACCCCCGTGTAAGACGGAGTTGGTGCACTGCTTTCCCGGTGGATAGAAGGTTAAAGTCCATTTGTCGCCTTTTCATCTCCTGCAGCAGCTCTATGGTCGGGGCCTCGGAGTACTTTCTGACGACCTCGAAGATGGAGTCGACCAGCTGTTGCCTGAACGCCCTCTCTTCCCTATCTCTGCTTGCCATGGTAGGCTATTATCTCTCCTCTAATTACGACGCTTAGTGCCTCCCAGAATGTGGATGGTGAGGCCTCCCCGTTCTGGTTGTTAATAACATAATTGCCCATGGCCCGCGATGTTTTCTGGCAGAAGGCATTGTCGGCCAGGAGGTCCGTGTCCAGCCTCTATGTGGGGTGCTGGGCACATCCATGTAATGTGGAGCGTGGTCGGAGATGACGATCGCGGAGTATTCCGCTCCTTTAATTCCTTGAAGCACCGAGTTCCCAACTGCAAATGAGTCGATGCGGGTATATATCTTGTGTACCTGCGAAATGAACGAGTGTAGGAACCTCCATAGGTCCACCGAACCCATCTGCTCCATGAATATTCCCAACTTCCTAGCCATGCCTTACTTTCTCCCCGTTCTGGTGTTTGATCGATCAGCCAGTGGGTCCTGTACAGTTAATGTCGCCCCCCCCCCCCATAATCAGTCGGTGTGTGTCGTTGTTGGGGATTTCCGCCATGGTCTTTTTTATAAATTCTGTGTTGTCCCAGTTGGGAGTGTACACATTTGCCAGTACCACCGGTCTCCTGCCAGGATACCACTGACCATGATGTACCATCCCAATGGGTACGTAACCATCTTGGTCTCCATATACATCGCCCTCTTGCTGATCAGTATGGCTACTCCCCTAGCCCACCTCCCGTAGCACGAATGGTACATCTGTCCCACCCAGCCCTTCCCTACCAGCAGTCGGGCCTTCTCCCTCAGGTGTGCCTCCGGTAGGTAGATTATGTCGCCTTTCAGGCTTCTCAGGTGTGCGAAGACTGTGGATCATTTCACCGGGACATTAAGTCCCATTACGTTCCAGATAACAATCCTGTTGGGGAGGGGGGATTTACCCCCCCCCCCCCCCCTCCCATCCTGCAGGATCAAATGTACTTACCTGGTGGACGTGTCCCTCCATTCCGGGGTCTCCCGTTGCCCAGGGGGCACCCAACACGGCCTCTAGTTACGTGTCTGCCACGTGAGTGTTCCCGTGCACTCCGAGGTCTCCCATTGCCCAGGGGCCCACCCTGGTGGCAGCTTGCAACGTCATCTTGGTTCCTCGCTCTGCTCCATGCCCGTCGAGGTCTGTGTCTGTCCCGTTACCGAGCCTTATCTGTCTTTTTGTTCCCTTTCTGCTCTGTGCATCACCCCGTCTTTGTTCCCCCCTTCCTTAACCGCCCCCCCCCCGGTCCCCATCACTCTGCCACCCCCCCCCCAGTCTTCTTCCCCCTTCTGCCCTCTCCCCCCCACCTTTGGCCAGACGCTCCCTCTCCCCTAAGAGATGCTCGCGGCTTCCCTTACTGCCTGCCTTCCCGTGCGAACCCTCCTCGCTAGTCAGGTGGCTTCCCTCCCAGTGCTGGTCTCGACCTGGCCCTGTTTTACCTACCCCTCTCCACCCCCTATCCCTCCCACTTGCCTGCTTCCCCTATTCTCGCTCCCCTTTCCTGTTTCCCATCTGCAAACTGAGAAAGGGGACGAACAGGAAAACGAGTCAGCAGTACCGCGCAAAAACATCGTCCATGTTACAATCTTTCTTTCCGCTCCGTCCCCATTTTTCCCCAGTCCTGGAATCGGCGCATCTTTGCAATTATCGCCCTTGGTTGCTCCCCAGTATTGGGGTTAGGTCGGAGCGACCTGTGTGCCCTGTCCCTCTCTGGGGGATTTGGAAAGCCTTCCCTCCCAATTAGATTGCCCAGTCGGGTCCCTCCACTCAAACTCCTCTGGCAAAGGAGCCATCTTCTTCATCTCGGTCTCCAAAGCCACCATCCTGTCGCTGTGGTCCGTTGATGCCTTCCTCTGGTCCAGGAGCGTGTTCTCCTGGGCCACCACCTTCCGTCCCAGGTCCTCTATCTTCTGCTGAAGGGTGGCTATCGCTTCCGTCACCATCTTCTTCATCACCACCTGGAACTCCGTCATGTTCGCTTCCTTCATAGCGGTCAGTTCCTTCTTCAAAACGTTACTCCTGTGTTGCTGCCTGCTCTTCTCCGCCGTTCAGGTCGCCGATCTTTCCTAATCCACCTAACCTGCACATCTTTGGGCTGTGGGAGGAAACCGGAGCACCCGGAGGAAACGCAGACACAGGGAGAACTTGCAGACTCCACGCAGACAGTCACCCGAGGCCGGAATTGAACGTGGTACCCCTGGAGCTGAGAGGCAGCAGTGCTGACCGCTGTGTCGCTCATTTAGCCTGGGGAGCCAAAGAGATTTGACACATTTAACCTTTATTTAAAAACACTCGTGACTTTGATAAATCCACTCACTGTTCGCCTGTGCTCCAGGCAAATAGAAACAAACATGTAAACTGTACTAACGAAGCCATTAAAATGCAGAATGCTGCTTGGGAAGCTGCACTTTCCACTCCCAGCTCGGTAAAATCCTGTGTATTGCTCTCCTGAGGGTCTGCAGGGATATCACAAATAGGAGGAGCAGGAACATCTACTGGATGGAATGCTTCAACATTCAATATGTTCATATTAATTGTACCTTCCTGAACTGTCCTTTTTTCCCTTTGTGCTCACAGAACCGCGGGAAATCTCCCATCAATATAATCAGTGAGAATCCACAGAGCTCCCCGTGTCTAGAATACAGAAGATTCGCAAGTCTTTGATTGGGCAGTGGATATTATCCACATGGACTTCAATAAAGCCTTTGACAAGGTACCCCATGGCAGACTGGTACAGAAGGTGAAGTCAAATGCGATCAGAGGTGAGCTGGCAAGATGGACACCGAACTGACTCGATCATAGAAGACTGAGGGTGGCAGTGGAAGGGTACTTTTGTGAATGGAGGGCTGCTGTTTGCAATATCTATAAACGATTTGGAGAAAAATGTAACTGGACTGAATAGTAAATTTTCGGATGATGCAAAGGTTGGTGGGATTGCGGATAGCAATGGGGCTGTCAGTGGATACGGCAGGCTATAGATCGGTTAGAGACTTGGGCGGAGAGGTGGCAGATGGAGTTTCCTCCAGACAAATGTGAGGTAATGCATTTTGGAAGGTGTAATACAGGTGGAAAATAAACAGTAAATGGCAGAACCCTTAAGAGCGTTGATAGGCAGAGAGATCTGGATGTACAGGTTCACAGGTCACTAAAAGTGGCAACGTGGGTGGAGAAGGTAGTCAAGAAGGCACGCGGCATACTTACCCTCATTGGTCAGGGCATTGAGTATAAAAATTCGCAAATCATGGTGCAGCTGTAAAGAACCTTAGTTAGGCCACACTCAGAATATAGTGTTTAATTATGATCGCCACACTACAAGGATGTGAAGACTTTGGAGAGGGCACAGAAGAGGTTTACCAGGATGGTATGGAGAGCGTTAGCTATTTGGAGAGCTTAGATAAACTCGGTCTGTTCTGACTGGAACAATGGAGGTTGAGTGATGACCTGAAAGAAAATTATGATGGGCATGGACAGAGTGGATAGTCAAAAGCTTTTTCACAGGATGGAAGAGTGAATTACTCTGGGACATCGGTTTAAGGTGCAAGGGGCAAAGTTTAGAGGAGATGTGAAAGGGAAGTTTTTTTACACAGAGGGTGGTGGGTGCCAGGAACTCGCTGCCGGAGGAGGTGTTGAAAGCAGGTACGATAGTGATGTTTTTGGGCCGTCTTGACAAATACATGAATAGTATGGGAATAGAGGGATATGGAGCCCTGAAGTGTAGAAGGTTTTAGAAGGGCAGCATGGTCGGCGCAGGCTTGGAGGGCCCAAGGTCCTGTTCCTGTGCTGTAAATTTTCCCTGTAAGAAGTCTTACAACACCAGGTTAAAGTCCCAACAGGTTGGTTTCAAGTCACTTGCTTTCGCAGCACTGCTCCTTCCTCAAGTGAATGAAGTGTGTTTGTATGTGTGTGTTTGTATCTTTGAGTGCATGTGTGTTTGTATGTGTTTCTACACCATGATCCCAGCCAAGCGCATTTCAAAGCTCCAAAACCTAGGACTTGGCTCTCCACTCTGCAACTGGATCCTCGATTTTCTGACCAACAGACCACAATCAGTAAGAATTAACAACAACACCTCCTCCACAATAGTCCTCACTACCGGGGCACCGCAAGGCTGCGTATTTAGCCCCCATACTCTATTTCAGATCCAGAGCCTGAAAAGATTTAATCATTTGGACCCGTTCTCCCTCGTAAGGGGCGAGCCGCGCAGTTTCAGCAGCCTGGATACAGGAGTAGCGCATGGTGGCATGTTCATGAAGCACACAGGTCTCAATGGCCGTGGAGAGAGTGAGCTGCTTTACTTTTAGTAGCTGCTGGCGCAGGGGCTCAGATTGAACACCAAAAACAATCTGGTCATGGAGGATGGAGTCGGAGGTGGACCCGTAGTTGCAGGACTGCGCAAGGACGTGGAGCTGGGTGATAAAGGACTGGAAATGTTAGTCCTTACACTGAATTCGCTGCTGAAACATGTATCTCTAGAGGCTCTCGTTGACCTCGACCGCACATTGGCTGTCGAACTTCAGAATTATGGTCTTGAACTTCGATTTGTCCTCCCCCCTCAGCAAAGGTTAGCGAGTTGTAGATGTGCAGAGCGTTGTCACCGGCTGTGAAGAGGAAGAGAGCAATCTTCCGTGCGTCCGCGGCAGCTTCCAGATCCCTGGCTTAGAGGTACAGCTGGAAGCTCTGTTTGAAAAGTTTCCAGTTCGAGCCCAGATTCCCTGCAATGCGCAGAGGCGGCGGCGGGCGAATGGAGTCTATTCTGTAGGATGGCGCAAGACTGGTGGAAGGCAGATCACTGAAAGGTAGTTCTCAGAAGTGCGAGCATCCCACAACTTCTGGTACCATGAAGTGTTAGCTAGTGTAGACTTGAGAGATGAACGGACAGTTCCAACACTGATGAAGGTTCAACTCAATTTTATTAGCTACTTCTAACTAACTAACACACGATGACTGTGGGTCTAAATGATGCTAACTTAAACTGGAGACCTAAGCCTTGTCCGAAACAGTTGATTCAGTACGTGTTGTAAGGCTGCTGGGCTGGATGAGTTCTTGTTACACTCAGAGGCAGCACCCAGAATGATCGGGACCCATGGTGCCCTCTGCCTTTATAGTGTGTGTATTCTAACTGGTGATTGGCTGCGGTGTTTGTACATGTTGATTAATCATTGTGTGTGTCCATCAGTGTGTGTCTGCACCATGATTTACTGGTGTGTATTATGACACTACACACACGACTGCATGGCAAAATTTTGTTCCAACTCCATCTACAAGTTTGCTGACGATACGATAGTGGGCTGGATCGCGAATAATGACGAGTCAGAATACGAATGGAATTGAGAATCTAGTGGAATAGTGCAGCGACAACAATCTCTCTCTCAATGCCAGCAAAACTAAAGAGCTGGTCATTGACTTCAGAAAGCAAAGTACTGTACACACCCCTGTCAGCATCAAAGGGGCCGAGGTGGAGATGGTTAGCAGTTTCAAATTCCTAGGGGTGCACATCTCCAAAAATCTGTCCTGGTCCACCCACGTCGACGCTACCACCAAGAAAGCACAACAGCGCCTCTACTACCTCAGGAAACTAAGGAAATTCGGCATGTCCACATGAACCCTTACCAACTTTTACAGATGCACCATAGAAAGCATCCTATTTGGCTGCATCACAGCCTGGAATAGCAACTGCTCGGCCCAGGACCGCAAGAAACTTCAGAGAGTCGTGAACACCGCCCAGTTCATCACCTGCCTCTCTTTGCACGAGTGTGTTTTTGTGTGTGAGTGCGTGTGTGTCAGAGACGCATGGCTGGTGATGAACAAAGTGACATTTTCTGAGGAAACAATTTGACACTGCTTTAATTTTTGTAATTAACCTTTGTTTATTGAATTACCACACACACATTGTCAGATTACAGTTAGTCAGAATGGTGACCTACCCAGCTGGTGAGCAGATAGTTGAGGAACCTCAGTGGAACCTCACAGTCTCCTCTCAGCGAATTTTTAAAAATCAGAACACCATCTATTTCAGAAAAGATTGCGAGGGCACATGCGGGCTCGGTCCGTTTCTCTAACCCTCCTGAGTTGTGAATAATCTTTACTTCACTCCACCTGGTCTCTAATATTCACGCAGCTTGGAGATCTGGGCCATGAGCGGCCGGAGAAATGCAATGGTTTGGACAGGAGAGAAGAGGAAAATGACCAACCAGACTGGTAATAGTGGGGGAGGGACTTTGGTTAATGTGGTGAGAGCAGAGAAGCTGGGATTGTCCTCCAGGCACCGAATGTGAAGGGAAAATGTAAGAGAGGTGTTCAAAATCAGGAAGAGTGTTGATAGAGTGAATAAGGAGGGACTGTTTCCAGTGACAACAGGGTCTGTAACACGAGGAAACAGATTTAAGCTGACCAGAGGCGACATGAGGAAACTTGGCTCCACGCGGTGAGTTGCTGTGATCTGAATATGCTGCCTGACAAGGCAATGGCAATGAATTCACTCGCTAAATTCCAAACTGAAATGGATTGGATATTTGAAGGTGCAACTTCCGCAAATCTACTGGATTTGGGAAAAAATAGATTCCTTTTCACCACAGCTGGCCAGATGGGTGAAATTCCCCCTTCCTCCTCTGGAGCATTCTGTGATCACAGTTTCTGATGACATTGTGCAGATCCACAACTCTTCCAGGAAGTCACTTGGAGGCTCAGTTTGACAGATGGAAATGTAGCAGGGAGGTGACTGGAAGCCATTGCAGATAGCACAGAACAATCCTGAGCAGCAAAGAAATACTTGCAGCTACTGCCATCTCCTTGACCAGCCATAAGATGGACAGTTATCTTCAGAACATCAGAAGGTAGTGTGAGAAAGTGCAGAAGGATTAGCCATGATCCTGCTCAATTGAGGGCCATATGGGCTCCTAGTTCTTAATGTATTCGTTCCCCGCTGCCCCAATTGACATTTCCAATGCAGAAGAACATTTTAACTGAAGGGGAACATTTTCAAGATATATGACAGTTACCGAAGACCAGTTATTTGCCCTATCCACCACAAATGACCACGTTGATTCCAGCGATCGCCACACTTTCCACATTGATGTCTGGAGGGCGAGCGAGTCATTAAACATCCAGCAGAAGGTTTCAATGGCGACTCACAGACAGCATCTGCAAATCATATTCCTTGGTCACACAATTGGATCGAGACAAATGATCCCACGGGGTGTGAAAACAAAAGTTATTGAGGAGTTTACAATACCCTCGACACAAAGGGAAATAATGCGATTTCGTTGCATAAGAGGATTTTACCATAAATTTGTGCCAAATTTTAGCAGCGTGGTTGCTCCACTGATTGACTTGCTGAAGAAGCGCAGCAAATTTCAGTGTACAGCGGAGTTTCAACAGGCATGTGAAGGCCTGAAGTCTATGCTAAACACTGCTCCTGTGTTGGAGAATTACAAGACGCTTTGTGATCGGATTGAATGAAAGTATCTGACCTTAAAGGAAGATGCTGAAGCGTGGAGAAATGGATGGCTTGCTCGGAGACCTTCTTGTCCACAGAGACGGTTAATCAAGAGGCATTCCAGCTGCAGGAAAGCAAATAACTGAAATGCACTGTACTATTATCAATGTTGCCTGTTTCGTTTTTGTTTAACAAATATATGTTATTGTCAATTATATTAATGCAAGTGAAAAGGTGAAAAATTAAAACATCTTTGTAGTTGATGGTTTATTTTTTTCTAGGGGGGAGGTGTCATGGGAGGATCCTTTAAGAAAGGTTTTTGTCTTGTCACATGGCTTCAGTGATGTCATTTTGTGGGTGGAGCTGGGATGTTGCTCTGAGAGTTTTTACTTTAGTTTATCAGACTTGGCTGCTGTGGACTCAGACAGAGAAGTATTTTGGCCTGTTTCTCTATTTTCAATTTTAATGAGCTACTCAAAGAAAGAAATCCGATGCTTAAGGTTACCTGCTGTTTGGTAAAACCCGTTTTTTGGTTTATGGGATATTGTTATTGAATTGGAACAGTTAATGGGGAACATTAAGGATTATACATCGATTACTGTAGCAGTCTGGGGTCTTCATGTTTTTGGTTGATAAATAGCCTTACAGTGGGCGTTTATACAAATGTTAACTAAATTCATAGAATAAAGTGTGTTTTTTTATTAAAATTGCCTAAAAACTGTTGCACAACACCTGAAATACAGGCTCTTGTGCTTATCCAAGCCAAAATCATTAAACAGTTATGTGTCTGGTGAACTTCATCATGTACTTTGGTGTTTTCTAAACGCTGGCCCATAACGCAACATAAAGTTGGTATACCACAAGGAGGGCATTTGTTTCAGAGCGGTTTACCTGGCGAGGCTCCGGGCCAAGACAAGGACTTCTTTTTGAGACACCTGAAGAGGTTGAGGACTTTATCAACAAAGATGGACTGAGGTCCAATTAAATGCGAGGTATAGTGGTGTGGATATCTTTATTTGCAGTTTCTTGTCAACGCTGCGGGCTGAAGGGGTGCTGAGTTTCACTATATATGGTTTTTGATAATCGGTCGTTGAAGTGTTTTTTCTTCCGAGTTGAAGGAATAATTACATGTTGTACAGTTGATGGATCTGAATCGTTTCCCTCCCCCAGATAGTTAATTCGCATTTTGGCCTTGATCTTGTGGTTTTTATTGTCCTGGTGGGAAGTACCTTACGAGCAACGCATAATGCAGGCAAACAGGGGTGAGGAAGGGGGGAGAGGCAGTGCAAAACCAGGACTAATAGGTTTGGCGTGCTTAGAGTTTGAGTTGGGAGAGGGGAAGGAGTGAGCTGAAACTTAGTAACTGGTTCCACATCGACTGATCTTGGAAGGGGCCTCCTACATCCACACAATTGGGAAATCTCGTATTTCTCACATGTCCATACGGTCTACTCAAGGCAATCTCTCTTTTGTTTGGTAAGTCTCTGTTCCTGGGAGTCTTTAAAGTAGAATATTTGGGGATTGTGATCTCTGACCACGCTCCAAACAGAGTGGATTGTCAGATACTTTTCCCCAGGGTAGATGGGTCAATTACTTGGGGGCACAGGTTTAGGGTGCGAGGGGCAAGGTTTAGAGGAGATGTACGAGGCAGATTTTTTACACAGAGGGCACTGTGTGCCTGGAACTCGCTGCCGGAGGGGGTGGTGGAAGCAGGGATGATAGTGACGTTTAAGGGGTATCTTGCCAAATACATGAATAGGATGGGAATAGAGGGATACGGACCCCGGAAGTGTAGAAGATTTTAGTTTAGACGGGCAGCATGGTCAGCGCAGGCTTGGAGGGCCGAAGGGCCTGTTCTGGTGCTGTACTTTTCTTTGTTCTTTGTTCTTACAGGACCATTTCACAGCTAAATATGGACAGCGACACTGGCTAATTTACTTCCTTTGCGGTTGGAGCCATGTGTCCCAGATATAGCGGTAGGAGACTAGACGGGATTTGTGAAGGGTCTGCAGCTCTCCTCTAATATACACCGGGTCCTGAATGCTGTCCTCTTGCCTTCTTTGGCTCCCAAGCAGTATGTGATTAAAGCTAAGAATTCAGAGAAAGCATTCGACAGACTGGAGTGGAAGCACATCATTGAGGGACTTGGGGGAGTTTGGATTCGGGAAGTAATGTGTGTAACTACTGGACACGAATCTCGTGGCGAACGTTCACACCAAGGCAACAAGGTCGGGATACTTTCCTCTGAGCAGGGCTACAAGACAGAGATGTCCATTGTCAGCGCTCCGTTTCGATCTGCCTATAGAACCTCTGGCACTGAGGGATTCTGAGGGATGGAGGGGGATTGATCAGCTTTATGATGATAACCTGTTTCTTATGTTACGGATCCGGTCTGCTCTCTAGACGGTTTGATGAGGCTGCTGAGCCTTTTGCTTATTTTAGGGCGATAAATAAATCTGGGAAAGGTGAGTACTTACTGGTTAGTCCCCCAGAAGGTCGGCTAATCTGGGTGCATTGCACTTCCGCCTGAGCAGAGGTAGCTTCTAGTATCTGGGCATACAGGTTTCATATAATTCACATAGGTTTCATCAGTTAAACTTTCTAAGTTTGTTTGATAAGATGAGATTTGATTTACAGAGATGGAGTAGCCTTCTGTTGTCCCTGATGGGAAGAGTTTAAAATGAACATTCTGCCGTGGTTTCTATTTGTGTTCCAAATTTTTCTTGCTAAATCGCTCTTTGATGGAGTGAACAAGTTAGTGAAAACCTTTATATGGGCGGGCAGGGTGCCGAGAATTCACAGGGTGTACTTCCAGAGGGGCCAACAGTTGGGTGGCCAAACACTATGTAATTTCCTCCAATATTACTGGGCGGCCAAGGCGGAGAAGATGTTCGGGTGGGACAGAGAGTCGGACACCATGTGGGAGAGGTTGGAGGCAAGTTCATGGAGAATGTCGAGTCTTTCTGCCCAAGTAAGGACACCATTGCCACTCTGTATAACGGGGTATACCTCAAACCTAGTGTTTATCTCCACCTTGAAGATATGGAGACAGCTCAGACAACATAACAAGCCAAGCGCCATGTCACTATTGGCTCCTTTCAATGGTCACCAATTGTTTTCGCCATCGGGTTTGGATCCGACATTTAAGTCCTCGGAAGAAGTTAACGTGCTTCAGAGACCTTTTTATAGATAGATGGTTCGCCAGTTGGGAGGATTCTCGGCAATATTCCAACTATCAAGGACACACCTCGTTCAATAATTTCAATTGCACAATTTAGTCCGCAGTCACAGCTTGCCCTTTTGGGGCAATCTTACGTTAGCAAATACTGTGGGGTGGGGGGGGGGGGGGGGGAGTGGATATTGAACATGTCTGAGCGCGCCATCTCACTGGAACCTTCGTGGCTTAATCAGGTGATGGTGAAATGGGAAGAGGTGCTGAGACCATCTGAGATGAGGTTGCGTGGAATGTGGCCCTCTGTTGGGTAAATTCCACCTCACCCTGCGCGGGGTTCAGCCTCATCCAACTCAAGGTGGATTGAGAGCTGAGATGTTTTTTTCCTTGCTGTTTTAGTGGGAATAAAGATAGCAATTAAGTGTATTGTTTTCACTGTGTTGAGCATGATTGTTTTTGGAGCCATTGTACATTATTTTCAAGTGTGATGTTAAGTATATTTTAAATCTGTGTCAGTAATAAAGTTTGTTTTAAGAACCACATTTCTTTGTATAATCTTTCCTGGAGTGAGCTAACCCATTCCTCCCAGTCTCACAAAATTAAAATTAAGTATTAGAGTTCCTGATCGGTGTCCGAGTTTCTATTGGGCTCTGGTCTGGCATCGTACATATCGTGGTTTTCACATCTAACTTTGCTTTCAACTCGTGCATTGTATTCAGGCCTCTGCAGTCTCAGGGGAACAGAGGTATGTTCGAGAGATAGTGAGCCCTAACAGTCACTGTCAGGGGAACATTTGCTGCTTATCTTTGGACCAGAGTTAGTTGGATCTCCACTCAGCTGCCAGAATGATAATTGAAACCACAGCTAAACCTTGGGCCTCTGAAAAACATATCGTTGTGATCAGATACATCACTGTCTGTTGTCATATGAGGAGCGGCTGAGGACTCTGCGTCTGTACTTGATGGAGTTTAGAAGGATCAAGCGATTATCATTGAAATTGACAGAATACTGAGAGACCTCGATAGGGTGAACGGAAGAGGATGTTCCCACTAATAGGATGGACTAAAACCCAAGGGCACAGTCTCATACTGAAGGGATGGGGAGGAATTTCTTCATCCAGCGCGTGCTGAATATATGGAACTGTTTTCCGCTGAAGGCAGTGGTTGCAAAATCACTGTGTCTTTAAGACAGAGATAGATTGGTTCTTGAATATTAAGGGGATCCTGACTGATGGGGACAAGGCAGGACAATAGGCATGGTAAACATACTGGATTGAATTGAATGTGTTTATTGTCGCATGTACCGATGTAGAGTGAAAATTGATTTTCTGCGTGTCGCTCAACAGATGATTTAGTATATGAAAAATAAACACAACTTAATAGGGAAACACAAGGGACACGTTGTAAATACATAGACACAGATATCGGGAGAAGCATACAGGAGTGTAATGTCAAACAGGTAAGTCCATTAGATGGTCGTTCAGCTGTCTGTAAACAGCTGGGAAGAAACTGCTTTGAAACTATTCGTCTGAGTTTTCAGACTTTTGTATCTCAAGTCCGATGGAAGAAGTTGGAATTGAGTAAGCCCGTGGGAGGGGTGTTTGACTATGCTGCCTGCTTTCCCAAGGCAGCGGGATCTAAATAGAGTCAATGGATGGGATGTGGGTTTGTGTGATGGACTAGGCGTTGTTCACGACTTTCTGAAGTTTCTTGCGGTCCTGGGCCGAGCAGTTGTCATACCAGGCTGTGATGCAGCCAGATAGGATGCTTTTTATGGTGCATCGATAAAAGTTGGTAAGAGTCAATGTGGACAAGCCGAATTTCCTTAGGTTCCTGAGGAAGTATCGGCGCTATTGTGCTTTCTTGGTTGTAGCTTCGACGTGGTTGGCCCAGGAAAGATTTTTGTGATGGACAAACCGAGGAATTTGAAGCTGTTACCCACCTCCACCTCGGTGCCGTTGATGCAGACAGGCATCTATTTTCCGACACCATTTTGCCAGAGATGTGGGACATTACTATGGAGTGTTCACTCCCGGATTAGGTGCCACGTGAACAGGATGAATGACAGGATTAAAGGATGAGTAACACCAAATTTCACAGAAACACTGCTATTCCCGTTGCTGCATCATTCAATCCCCCGCCGACACTTTTTAAAATATAATCCAAAACACCTTCTGCTTCCAGACACGTGGTGAGAGGCATTCAGTGTCCATTACCGCTCCCTCTCCTATCTGTAGCAAAATAAATTAAAGTGGGTCAAGTTATGACTTTGCAGCTTCACGTTCACGATCACGGAAGCGTGAACATTATTTTACCTCCAGCATCAAGACTAAGAATATGTTATTTCCGAAGTCACGAAAATGTATTTTATTTTTTGCTTGATGCATCATAGGAATAGATACATGTATGGCTGGCACAGCGGCACGGCCGTTAGCATTACGACCTAACACACACGGAAACAAACCCTGTCTGATATTCCTCTCTCTCACACACACACACAAACCCTGTCTTATATTCCACTCTCTCTCACACACAAACCCTGTCTGATATTACCCTCTCTCACACACACACAATCCCTGTGAGATATTCCCCTCTCTCTCACAGACACAAACCATGTCTGATAGTCCCCTCTCTCTCACACACGAACCTATCTGATTGTCCTCTCTCTCACACACACTAAACCCTGTCTGATATTCCCCACTCTCTCACACACACAAACCCGGTCTGATATTCCCCTCTCTCACACACAAACCCTGTCTGACATTCCCTCTCTCACACACACAAACCCTGCCTGATATTTCCCTCTCTCACACACAAACCTGTCTGATATACCCCACTCTCTCACACACTAAACCCTGTCTGATATTCCCATCTCTCACACACACACAAAACCTGTCAGATATTCCCCTCTCTCTCACACACACAAACCATGTCTAATATTCCCCTCTCTCTCACACACAAACCTATCTGATAGTCCTCTCTCTCTCACACACTAAACCCTGTCTGATATTCCCCACTCTCTCACACACACAAACCACGTCTGATATTCATCTCTCACACACACATCCTGTCTGATATTCCCCTCTCCTTCACACACAAACCATGTCTGAAAGTGCTCTCTCACACACACACAAACCCTGCCTGATATTCCTCCCTCTCACACACACAAACCCTGTGTGATATTCCACTCTCTCTCACACTCACAAACACTGCCTGATATTCCCCTCTCTCTAACACACACAAACCCTGTCTGATATTCCTCTCTCACACACACACAAACCCTGTCTTATATTCCCCTCTCTCTCTCACACAAACCCTGTCTGATATA
This sequence comes from Scyliorhinus canicula, assembly GCF_902713615.1. Lineage (NCBI taxonomy): Eukaryota > Metazoa > Chordata > Chondrichthyes > Carcharhiniformes > Scyliorhinidae > Scyliorhinus > Scyliorhinus canicula. Next base: position 217,294,781 of record NC_052151.1, read on the forward strand.
CCACTCTCTCTCACACACAAACCCTGTCTGATATTCCCCTCTCTCACACACACACAAACCCTGTCATATCTTCCCCTCTCAAACACACACACATCCTGTCTGATATTCCCCGCTCTCTGTCACACAAAACATTTATTATTCCCCTCTCTCTCTCACACAAACCTAGTGTGATATTCCCCTCTCTCACACACAGAAACCCTGTCTGATATTCCTCTCACACACAAACCCTGTCTGATATTCCTCTCTCTCTCACACAAACATTGTATGATATACCCCTCTCTGACACAAACAAACCCTGTCTTATATTCCCCTCTCTCTCACACACAAACCCTATCTGATATACCACTCTCTCTCACACACAAACCCTGTCTGATATTCCCCTCTCTCACACACACACAAACCCTGTCATATCTTCCCCTCTCAAACACACACACATCCTGTCTGATAGTCCCCGCTCTCTGTCACACAAAACATTTGATATTCCCCTCTCTCTCTCACACAAACCTAATGTGATATTCCCCTCTCTCACACACACAAACCACGTCTGATATTCCTCTCTCACACACACACCCTGTCTGATATTCCCCTCTCTTTCACACACAAACCATGTCTGAAAGTGCTCTCCCACACACACACAAACCCTGCCCGATATTCCCCCCTCTCACACACACAAACCCTGTGTGATATTCCACTCTCTCTCACACTCACAAACACTGCCTGATATTCCCCTCTCTCTAACACACACAAACCCTGTCTGATATTCCTCTCTCACACACATAAACCCTGTCTTATATTCCCCTCTCTCTCACACACAAACCCTGTCTGATATACCACTCTCTCTCACACACAAACCCTGTCTGATATTCCCCTCTCTCACACACACACAAACCCTGTCATATCTTCCCCTCTCAAACACACACACATCCTGTCTGATATTCCCCGCTCTCTGTCACACAAAACATTTGATATTCCCCTCTCTCTCACACACAAACCTAGTGTGATATTCCCCTCTCTCACACACAGAAACCCTGTCTGATATTCCTCTCACACACAAACCCTGTCTGATATTCCTCTCTCTCACACACAAACATTGTATGATATACCCCTCTCTCACACAAACAAACCCTGTCTGATATTCCTCTCTATCACACAAACCCCTCTGATATTCCTCTCTCTCTCACGCACAAACCATGTATGATATTCCCCTCTCTCAAACACACAGGCCCTGTCTGATGTTCCCCTCTCTCTCTCACACACAAAGCCTGTTTGATATTCCCCTCTCCCACACACACAAAGCCTGTCTGATATTCATCTCTCTCACACACAAATGAACCGGTGCCTCCGAGCGGGGAGGAGGTTATGAGGTGATTTTTGGATGGGCTGGATCTCCCGAGAGTGCAGCAGGAGAATATCTGTTGGAGGTGTTGGGTTGATTTAGTTTCGGGATGGGTTTGTGGATTGGGTCCGGCTGTTGTATAAGACACCAAAGGCTAGTGTGGGGTGAATAGGATTAGTTGGGAGTGCATTGGGCTACACCGGGGGATGAGGCAGTGCTGCTTTCTGTTCTGGCTATACAGCAGTTGGCAATGGTGGACAGGGCATCGGGTGGGTGAAGGGGGATTGAGCGGGAAGGGAGCAAAATACAGGGTCTCTTTGTGTGCAGATTACCTCCTGTTGCATAATCATAGAATTTACAGTGCAGAAGGAGGCCGTTCGGCCCATCGACTCTGTTCCGGTCTTTGCAAATGCCACCCTAATTACCCCCGTACCTCCACCCTATCCTCGGAAGCCAGAAACCCATCCTCATCTTTTTGCAGACAAAGAGCAATTTATCCTGTACAATCCATCTAACCTGCACATCTTTGGACTGTGGGAGGAAACCGGAGCACACGGAGGAAACCCACGCAGACACGGGGAGAACGTGCAGACTCCGCACAGACAGTGACCCAGCGGTGAATAGAACCTGGGACCCTGGAGCTGTGAAGGAACAGTGCTATTGTGCACATATCTGACACGGTGGGGCGTTTTGAAAGAATTCTGGGAATCTTTGTGGACTTTGACCGTTTCCAGGGGATATAAATTGAAAATGGGGAAAAGTGACGTATTCCGGAAAAATGCCGGGTTGGGGAGATGAGGCTGGGGGAGTTGCTGTTCCGAGTGCTGAGGGTGTTTCCGCTATTTCGGGTTACAGGTGGTGGTGAATTCGGCCCAGCTGCATGAGGTAAACTTGGCGCAATTGGTGGAGGGATGGAGGCGGACTTCAAGAGTGCAATGTGTTGCCCTCGACTTTGGCAGGGTGAATACAGACGGTGAAAATGACGGTGCTGCCCAAGTCTGTGTTCACCCATTACATCCTCCCCATTTTGTTCCTAGACTGGTGAATGGTATGAGTTCAAGGTTGGTGTGGGCAGGAAAGGTCCCAGGGGGAGACCAGTTTGAGGGCACTGTTGAGGTTGGTGTGGGCAGGAAAGGTCCCAGTGGAGACCAGTTTGAGGGCACTGTTGAGGTTGGAGTGGGCAGGAAAGGTCTCAGGGGGAGACCAGTTTGAGGACACAGTTGAGGTTGGTGTGGGCAGGAAAGTCCCCAGGGGATGACCAGTTTGAGGGCACCGTTGCCGGCACCCTGTCATTCCTGTCGCTCAGACACTCCATGATTTCGGAGGTGGTATCGGCGTTGTGGGTTTGGAACCAGTGTAGTCAACTGGAAGACATGACTCTGTGGGCGACAGCTGGGCTGGACACGAGGTTCCGGAGGTGGTGGCAGGTGGGGACAGAGAACTTCAGGTATTTGTTTATGGGAGGAAGGTTTGCCGGTCTGGAGGAGTTATCTCACTTGCCGAAGGGAACCAAGTTCAGGTACCTGCAGGTGAGGGACTTTCTTGTAATAGGGGTTCCGTCCTTTCTGCAGCTGTTACTTCCGGTGGTGCAAGGCAAGACGTTGTCCGGGGATGACACTGAGGAGGGGTGATGCTGGATATATGTGGAGAGCTGATGGATAGCGAGGAGGTCAGACACGAGTGGGAGGAAGAGATGGGATGGAGTTAGGGGCTGGAGTGTGGAAGGTATCCGTGTAGGTGAATGCTTCGTCGTTGAGTGCGAGGTTCAGCATCATCACATTTAAGTTGGTCGGCAGCTCACATGACGGTCTAGAGGATGAGCCGGTTCTTTCGGGGGAGGAGGATGGATGCGGGCGGTGTGTTGAGGGGAGAGGACTGGTGAATCTTTTGCATATGTTTTGGGCGTATTCGAGGTTGAGGGGGTTTTGGATAGGATTATCGGATGTAAGGTCCGACATTCTGAGCATCGGGGTGGCCCCGAGCCCGGAGCTGACGGTAATCGGAGTGTCAGAAGATGCGGCAGTTCAGATGGGGAGAGAGGCCGGTGTCTAGGCCTGTGCCTCCCCGATAGGCCGGAGACAGATTTTGGGGACTAGGAGCCGCCAAAGGCGAGGGTTTGGGTAATGGAGCTGGCAGAATATTTGCACCTGGAAAGAGTTCAGTTCACCACACGTGTCGTGGAAGAAGAGTTGACCCTGAGGCTGTTTAATCAATGGCAGTTTATTCACTTCTTTAAAGTGAATGGATGTGTCAGCGGAGGCGGTGGAGGGGGGCAGAAGGGAGAATGGGTGTTTTGTTTTGTTTCGGGGGGAAAGCAAAATAATGAGGTGGGTTTGGTGTGACGGAGGAGTGAGGTTTGGAGTGTGGTGGTGGGAGAGGGGGTAGACGGTGAGAGTGAGTTGTTAGTTTGCTGAACTATTGCCCAGGTTTGGCTTTTGTCTTTTTGTAAAAATGAAAAACGCCTTCAACAATAATATTTTTTGTAATACAAGTTGGGTGTGGGAATTCCAGTAAATATTTCTGCTCTGTCGATACACTGAATTGGAGGCAAAGAAGCGAAGTGAAGATTCAAAGATTGACTGGGTGCAGGCAGCAGAGCCAAAGAAATTGAACTCACTGTTCCATTTTCACGCTCAGTGTCAAAGGGGAAATTGACACAAATGCAATCATCAATGTATCGAATATAAAGGCGGTCATTCAGATAAAATGTTGCCGATGGGAGGGGAGGCCAGAACAATGGGTCATATTTTGAGGGTGAGGGGTAAACATTTTATGTCTGAGCTAACGAGCGTTGTCTTCACCCAGGGACTGGTGAATCTGTGGAACCTCACTACCACAGAAAATAGTTGAGGCCAAGACGTTATGTAATTCCAAGAAGGAATTAGGAATGGCTCTTGGAGCTTAAGGGATCATGTTGTATGGAGGGAAGGCAGGATTAGGATATTGAACTTGATGATCAGCCATGATCAGAATGAATGGCGGAGCAGGGTCGAAGGGTCGAATGGCCTTACGCTTTTTCTATTTTCTATGGATGGTTCTATGTATAAAGAGGTGGAATCTGGAACCTATGTTGCCCTCAGCCGAGGAGAGATTGAGCCAGATTGAGAATTTTGGCTAATTCTGGACACGATATTGAGGGACGATTCGAGAGTTTTTGAATCAGTATCGAAATTGATTCAGAGAAATTTGCCTGGCAGCTGACCTTCTGTCGCGTGGAGGGATTAACGAAACTGAGCTGATCTTGCAGTTAGCCCCCGCTGTACAGACATTCCAAATAGTCAACTGCAGATTTATAAACATTCTGTGAGATTTTCATTCAATTAAATATTGAATCGAATTGCCCCAGCGAAATAGAACAGTCACATTCCAGAGTACAGCGTATCTGAAAGAACACTCTGACATTAATGATTAAATTTCCGAATGGACAGTCAGAGTGAATGTCATCTCTGAAGCGATATGAGATCAAGGAAGATTTCTACCGCTGTTTAACACGGCTTCCAATTATAATTTATGATTTAATGTAATCATACTTGTTTATGAGGTAAGATGTTGTTTAATTAAGTCTCAGAGCCTCGCCTATTCACAACTGGGAATTAACGCAGGTATCGTAATTTGCTTGTCTAAAGTTTAAGAAAAACAACAATTTTAATAATACTTAAATGTCACAAACACGAGGGATAATCTGGAATGTATAAAGTTAGTGTTTTGGGAAAGTATCACCTCACATCTTCCTTCAGAGACATTGTCTGCTGGATCAAGGAACGGATTCACTTCACACAGAAAATGCATCGACCAATTCAATGGGTCACGAAAATATACTACATGATCCTCGCCATAGTTGGTGTTCCTGGTAAGTGTCGAAAGTCCATTATCCTGAGTAAATCTATGCATCAGGTTGCTTCTGGTATTTTGCGGTGAATGATCATGTTACGTTCAATCAGATTATTATTTATTTTATTCATTTACAGGATGTGGCTGTCGCTGGTTAGACCAGCACTTTTTGCCCATCCCTGGTTTCCCTTCTGAAGGTGGTTGTCAGTTGCCTTCTTGGACCGCTGTAGTCCGTGAGATAGGTGTCTGTGCACTCACAGTGCTGTTAGAGAGGGAGTTCCAGGACGTCTCCTCAGCGACAGTGAAGGAACGGCGATATATTTCCAAGTCAGGATGGTGAGTGACTTGGAGGGGAACCTCCAGGTGGTGGGGTTCCCATGAATCTGCTGCTCTTGTCCTTCTAGATGATAGTGGTCGTGGGTTTGGAAGGTGCTGTCAAAGGAGCCTTAGTGACTTACTGCAGTGAATCTTGTAGATGGTACACACGGCTGCCATTGTTCGTCGGCGGTGTAGGGTTTGTATATTTGTGGAATGGGGAGCAATCAAGCGGGGCTGCTTTGCCATGGATGGTGTTGAGCGTCTTCAGCGTTGTTGGAGCTGCACTCATCCAGGCAAGTGGAAATACGTCCATCACACTCCTGACTTGTGCCATGGTGGACAAACTTTGCGGGGCCAGGAGGTGAGTTGCTGGCCGTAGGATTCTTAGTGTTTGACCTGCTCTGGTAGCCACAGTATTAATATGGTTGATCCAGTCAATTTCTGATCAATGGTAACCCACAGGATGTTTATTGTGCCGGAATGAGCGATAGTAATGTCATTGAATGTCAGGAGGTGGTGTTTAGATCCTCTCCTGTAGGAAGTGGCCATTGCCTGACACTTGTGTGGCACGAATGATCCTTGTCACTTGTCAGCCCAAGCCTGGATATTGTCCATGTCTTGCTGCATTTGGATATGAAGTGCTTCATTATCTGAGCAGTCTAGAATTGTGATGAACATTGTGAAGTCATCTGTAAACATTTCCACTTCTAACCTTACGATGGAAGTGAGGTCATTGATGAAGCAGTTGAAGATTGTTGGGCCGAGGACATTACACTGAGGAACTCCTGCAGTGATGTCCTGGAGCAGAGAGGATTAAACTACGACCACCATAACCTTTTCCTCTATGCCAAGTATGACAACAACCAGCGGAGTGTTTTCCCCCTGATACTCATTCACTCCTGTTTCGCTAGGGCTCTTTGATGTCATACTCGGTTAAATGCTGCTTCATTTCAACGACAGTCTCTATCACCTCTGGCATTCAGCTCTTTTGTCCATCTTTGAACCAAGGCTGTAATGAGGTCAGGAGCTGAGTGACCCTGGCGGACCTCAAACTGAGCGTCCACGAGCAGGTTATTGCTGAGTAAGTGCCGCTTGATAACACTGTTAATGTCTCCTTCCAGCAATGTGTTGATGATGCAAAATTTTGAAGAGCGGTAATTGGCTGTGTTCGATTTGCCTGTTTCTTGGCACAGACACCTGAGCAATATATCACCTTGCCAAATAGATGCCAGAATTCCAGCTTTACTGAAACAGTTTGGCTAGGGGCTCGGCAATTCCTGGAGCACAAGTCATCAGCACTATTGAGGGGATATTGTCAGGGCCCAGAGCCTTTGCAGTATCCAGTCCCTTCAGCCTTATCTTGATACCACGTGGTGTGAATAGTATTGCCTGAAGACGGACATCAGTGATGCTGAGGACCACTGGAGAAGACCGAGAGGAATTGTCCACTTCGTACTTCTGCCTGAAGATTGTTACAAATGCCTCAACCATGTCATTTGTATAAGTGCTCGGGTCTCCTACATCATTGAGCATGCACATATTTGTGGAGCCTCTCCCTCCATGGCTGGATGTGGCCGCACTACAGAGCTTAGATCCAGTGGGTTTATTGGGGAGGCAATGACCTCTCTCTATTCCTTACTGCTTATATTGTTTGGCACACCATTGGTCCCGTCTTGTAGCTCCACCAGGTTGACATCTCATTGTTCGGAATGTCTAATGTTGCTCCTGGCATGCTCTCCGGCATTCTTCATTGAACCAGGGCTGATCCCCTGACCTGCTGGTAAAGGTAGCGTGCGCGATATGCCTGGCCATCTGTTTGAAAATTGTGGTTGAATACAATTCTGCTGATGTTTCACAGCCCCTCATGGATGCACTGTCTTGGAGTTGCATAGTGTGTTTGAAGTATATCCCATTTTGGTGTTAATGCCACAGATCATGATGCAGGGTATTCTCAATGCAAAGAATGGACTTTGTCTCCACAAGTACTGTGTGGTAGTAATTTCTACCAATACTGTCGTGGACAGATATATCTGCAGCATGCAGATTGGTGAGGATGGGGACAAGTATGTTTTCCCTCTTGTTGGACCCCCCACTACCTGCTGCAGTCCCAGTCCACAGCTATGTTTTTAGGACTCGGCCAGCTCGGTCTGTGGTGCTACTATCGAGCAATTATGACAATGAAGTCCCCCACTCAGAGCATATCCTGTTTCTTTACCACCCTCAGTGCTTCCTCCAAGTGGTGTTCAACATGAAGCTGTACTGATTCATCAGCCGGTGGTGACTGGAATGTGGTAATCAGCAGGAGGTATCTTTGCCCATCTTTAATCTGAAGCCAGGAAACTTCATGGGTTAGAGAGTCGATGTTGAAGAACCCCAGGGAAACTCCCTCCCCACTGTATAACACTGTGCTGCCACCTCCCCTGGGTCAGTCCTGCTGATGAGACAGGACATATCCAGGAATAGTAGTAGTGATGCCTGGAACATTGTCAGAAAGGTATCAGGTATAAAGTACATTTTGATACACTCGTCCGTACAGGAAAGTGTATTCATTACATTTCCTGCATTATCTCTGCAATTATATACCGTATACACACTTTCAAGCTCGAAGACTCTCTGTGTGATAAAGTTGTTCCATTTAGCACAATGTGGTATCCTGTTGAATCAAACATTAAACCAGGAAACTTGGTCTTACCAAAGTTACCCGTTAACAAAAATTATACAGAGTGTATGTGACGAACTGAAGTGGAAGACCTGACCCCATTGACCATGTTTGGTATTTGTCAATATAAAATTGCCCCGAGTGTGGGTAATTAACTGGAGTCAACACCCGGCTGCAGTGAGATGCATTTCCTGGACATTCTGTCATTGTACAATTGTATTCAGTGTGGGGAATAATCTAACTCTTATTCCAAGTAGAGTTAATGTCAGAACTTTACGGTGCTGATTAATCTCCATCCCCAAGGATTGTCCTGAGAATGAGTTGATTTTGAATGTTTGGTTGCGGGGGTAACTGGAAATCTGCTTTTTGGATGGTAGCTGAGGTAATGGTTGAGATTGAGTAACCTCCGAGCCGATCCTAACACACAAGTTATTGATGTTAAATTCCATGCTGGCTGTGCTCAGAAACGGAGAATTACTGTCAGAAATTTCTACTCTATTCTCCCTTCTTCATCCTTCAGTTAACGGAGTGGCAATCGTGATCCTGTCCCGTGGAAACAATGGACTCTCCATCTGCACCACTCGATACCTGGTGGCAATGTCAACGGCGGATCTCCTGGTCATTATTACTGAGGTTATCACCAGGCGAATCAATAATTATTATTTCGAAATACATTTCCTGGACATCACTCCTGTGTGTAGTGTTCGATATGTTCTTATCCGTGCAGCCTTAGATTGTTCTGTCTGGTTCGCCGTCGCTTTCACTTTTGATCGATTTGTTGCCATTTGTTGGCAGAAGCTGAAATATAAATATTGCACCAAGAAAACTGCGGCCGTGGTTCTAGCAACAGCCGGTATTTTGCTCTGTTTAAAGAACATTCCCATGTACTTCAGAATTAAACCTAGCAAGATCATCCACAATATACCTATGTACTGTTCTAGTACGCCAAGCTATTTTACTGACCCGAGATGGATTGGATTCAGAATGTTTGAAAAGGCTCTAACCCCATTGATACCATTCGGGTTAATTCTGTTGCTTAACGTTCTGACAGTCAGACACATTTTAGTGACTAGTCGAGTACGTAAGGGACTGAGGGGCCAGAGCAAAGGGAGAGAATCACAGTGACCCAGAGATGGAGAGCAGAAGGAAGTCTATTGTTTTACTGTTCAGCATATCCGGCAGCGTCATACTTCTGTGGTTGGTGTACCTTTTATATTTTTTTGGTGCTGCAGATGGGTTAGATGATGATTCTTTTTATAACTTTGAAGAAATTGCATATATGCTGAGGGATTTAAATTGCTGCACAAACACATTTATTTATGTGGTGACTCAGTCCCAATTCAGAGACCAGTTAAAGAGCGCGGTGAAATATCCAGTTACATCAATTATTAATTTGATTAATAAACGATAACACTGAAAGCAGCTCAATGATCCAATCTACAGAGCAGGAGGGGGCCACCGGAGGAAGGAAAAGAAAGGGCCTGGAGGATTCAAAACCTCAATGAGCCATCAACACAGGCAAGTCATCTGATCGTCCATCCATCCATCCCTGCAGGAGGGATTATCCATTCACAAACTATCGACATACACTGCTCACAAACACACAGTAACAATGCACACACACTAACTATAATTATACACACTTACTAACACATATACCATAATACACACTAACAAACCCATTGAATCCTAAAACCTGCTTCAAAGTGAAACATAGCAGTTAGTGAGGCATCATGGGGTGCAAGGCTAACGGACATGACCATTTGTGAAACCTTGTTAGTTCCCAGGCACATACATGGGAATGGCTTATTCAGCCGGGACATCCCTTATCAGCAGCTGTCTCTGAGGAATGTTGCTCGACGCACAGAACCACAGAACCCAAGGACAGTCGATAAGGGGGCCTCCGCCTGTTGTTGATCACATCACTCAGCTCCATGCTGCCTGGCAACCAACAATTGTTATTGAATTGTATAAAGCCGACATGGGCTGTGTAGCTGTTTCCATAACTGTAGAAAATGTTCATGATTTCACATGTCCAGTGGACAGACGCTTGGTTTTCCCAGCTCACTTTTACCCGACAGCATCATAAACCATTTGATGTTGAAGCATCCCCGATTGTAGAAGGATCCTTCTGCATTCATTCCTGCGAACAGCACCACCATCCTGCTCAATGGGATAGATTCAGAACACATCCACCAGCTCAGGACTGGGCATCCGTGAGGTACTTTGGTAGCAGCAGTACTGTACTGAGCCACAATCTAACCTCATGGCCTGGCCGAGACTCAACTCTATAATTACCACCAAGTGAGGGGATCAGACCTGATTCAATGATGAGTACAAGAGGGAATGCACAGTGCAGCTCCAGATATACAAAGAAAATATGTGTCAACATAAAGCTACGTCAGAGAATTTGCATGTGAAACAGCATAAGCAGCAAGTGACACACAGAGATCAGCAATCCCACAACGAACGGATTACATATAAGATCTGCATCCCTGTCCCATCCAGCCCTGAATGGTGGTGGACAAGTAAACAACTCACTGGTGGAGGAAGCACCACAAATATCCATATCCTCAGTGATGGAGGATCCCAGCACATCTTTGCAAAAGAGGAGGTTGAAGCATTCGCACGAATCTTCAGACGGGTGCTGAGTGGATGATCCATCTCGGTCTCCTCCAGAGATCCTCAGCATCATGGATGCCAATCTTCAGACTATTTGATGCACCTCACCTGAAACGAAGTAACAGCTGAAGGCACTTAATACCGCAAACACCATGTATCCTGACAATATCACAGAATAGTACGCAAGACTTGGCTCCAGAACTTGCCCAGCCCCTAGCCAAGCTGTTCCAGTTCAACTACAACACTGACATCTACCTGGAAATGTGGGACATTTCCTCGGTGTGTCCTGTACATGAAACAGGACTAATCCAAACCAGCCGATTGCAGCCTCGGTTAAAACACGGACAAAAGAGCTGAACACCAGAGGTGAGGTGAGTGCATCTGCCCTTGACACCAAGGCAGCATTTAATCGAGAATAGTCTCAAGGAGACGCAGCTAAACTGGGGTCAATGGGATTCAGAGGGAAACCTCTCCACTGCTCGAGTCATACCGAGCAGAAAGTAAGATGGTTCATGTTGTTGGAGGTCGTCATCTCTGTCCCAGGACTTTACCACAGGAGCTCCTCAGGGTCATGTCCTCGGCCGAACCATCTTTAGCTGCTTCATCAATGGCCTTCCTTCCAATATAATGTCAGCAGTGGGGATGTTTACTGATGACTGCACAATGTCCAGCACCATTCGCGACATGTCAGACACTGATGCAGTCCACGTGCAAATGCAGCAAATCCTGGACAATACCCAGATTTGGGCTGACAAGTTGCAAATAACATTCGTGCCACACAAGTGCCAGGCAATGAGCATCTTCAATAAGAGAGAATCCAAACATCGCCCCTTGGCATTCGATGGCATTACCATCACTAAATCCTGGCGGTTATAAGAAACCGAACTGGACTAACCATATAAATGCTGCGGCTACAAGATCAGGTCGAAGCCTGCAAATCCTGCGGCTTTCAACTCACCTCTTCCAATTCTCTTTGGTAATCTCCAAAGGAATGAAAATGAATAATTACGGGTCGGGGTCGCAGATGGTCCCGAGGCCTCAAAGAAAGTGTATGATGTTCCCTTTCTAACTAAACACGTCCAGATTTAGTATTGTGATGAATATAGGGATGTTGCATGTATTACGGGTCCTTGGTGCAGTGAGCATTAAAGGTCTGGGTTAGTGGGTGTGTGACTGCTGCAGTCTTGTTTCAAAATAATCCTGGTTTGAAAGGTGGGGGAGACGAAACAAATGTAAAAGTTTGAACCAACAGAATTCTGTTTGGAGTAATGTGACTCGCTGTCGAGTTCATTGTATTTCAGCTTGGAACGTTTATGTCCCTGCTGGCTGGAGCTAAGGCATCAGGCATTTTGGGAATACAGTTCAGCTCTGATCTTTAGTTTTAATGCACTTCATGCCAAACATGTGTAAAACAGCAACATATACAATACACACTCCATCAAATCACAGTCCACAGTATGGACAATTTCCCCCTTTTTAAGTGCTAACCTGCCGTCCCGCTTCCAGCCCTACCCCTACCAATCCCCCCCCCCCACAACAAACAGTTCCACATACACCGTCATGAAGCCCTCCTCCGACCCCCTCAACCTGAACCTAATCTTCTCCATCCGAAGAAAGTCAGACAAGGTGCCTTTCCCCTCCAGAAGCTCCGGTGATTACGACGCCCCAAACATTGCTACCATAGGGTCCGGCCTAATCTCCACCCCCACAATCTTAAATAGTGTCCAAACCTCCACGTCCCAGAATCTCTCTAACTTCCAGCAATCCCAGAACATGTGGGTATGATGTGCACAACCTGACGCTCTCTTCTGTCAATCATCAGTCACCGCCTGGATGAACCGACTCATCCTCGCCTGAGTCATATGTACGCTTTGCACTGCCTTGAACTGAATCAATCTCATCCTCGTGCAGGAGGAGTAGAATTCACCCTCCACATCGCCTCGTACCATAGTCCCGAGACAATTACCCCCAACTCCTCCTCCCATTTGTTCCTGATCGTCACCTCTTGCGCTCCATAACCCCACCCCCCGCGCTTCCCCAACCACTGTATATATGCCAAATCCTACCCTCTTCCAACTCGTCTGGGAGCAGCAGTTGCTCCAACAAGGAGTAGTCCGGCAGTCTGGGAAACACCCTCCACTCTATTCGCGCAAAGGCCCACACCTGCATATGTCTAGATGGGCTCCCCCTCCGTAACTCAAACCTCTCCCACAACTTATCCAGACCTGCAAACTTCTCTTCTGAGTACATGTCCCTCATCCTCGCCAGACCTGCATCCCTCCATTTCCCGTACATTCCATCTATCTCGCCTGTATCTACAACACACTGCTGTCAACACCGACATGCACTTCAAATTAAACTGTTTCCTCGGCTGACTCCACAACCAGACCGTGAACAGCAGCACCGGACACCCCGTGTACGTCCCCGGAGATAACGGCAGCAGAGCTGACACCGTAATCGTCAGATTGTATCACAAACAGGAATCCTCCTCCATCTTGAACCACTCCACCTCGTTCACCATTGCCTCACATTCTCCACATTAGTTTGGTAATGCCAGCCCCCCTTTATATCTCTGCATCTGTAACAGGGCCATCTCTACATGTGGCACCTCCCCGCCCATATGAACTCCCGGATTACTGTCTGCAACTTCCGGAAGACAGATCAAGAGAGTCTGGAAAACAAACGGGAACCTTGGCAGCACATTTATCTTTACCATCTGCACCCTCCCTGCCAGAGTCAGGTCCAGCATATCCCATCTCATAAAATCTGCCCTCATCTCCTCCAAAGTTGTCAAATTCCACCTGTGCATTGTAACCCATTCCCTCGTCACCTGAATCCCCAAATCCCTAAACCTGTCCCTTTCTGCCTTGAACGGCAACATCTCCCAGTTGAACCCCCTCCCCGCCATTATCACCGGACACACCTCACTCTTCCCGACATTTAAATTATATCCAGGGAAAGCCCCAAACCACTACAATATTCTCATTGTCCTACCCATACTCTACAATGGGTCTGGCACAGACAACAACAAGTCGTCCGCGTACAACGACGTCCGATGGTCCCTGCTCCCCATCAAAATCCCCTGCCAGTCCGCAAACCCCCTGAGGGCCTTGGCCAAGGGATCAATCACCAGCGCAAACAGCCAGCGGCGAGAACGGACAGCCCTGTCTCAATCCCCTCTGCAATCCAATGCGGGAATCGAACCTGAGACCTTGGTGCTGTGAAGCAGCAGGGCTAACCAATAACACTATACTCCAGAATATTTGACTGCATAACACTGCACTACAGAATACTTTGCATGTACTTCACAACAGAGAACATTACAACACAACACTATATTACAGAATACTGTACTATATACTTCACGACAGAATACTTTACTACATAACGCTCTACTACAGAACACTTTACCAAATTCTTGCCTACAGAATACTTTACTTCATACTTCACCGCAGACTACTTCACGATATAAAACTATACGACAGAATACTTATCTACATAACACATGACACTGCGTATCAACGGAATTGAATGTTTATAAACTCTTTAAAACAATAATACAATCAACTAACATTTGAAAACAGCAGGCTGGGTTACAAGAATTGAATTCTATTGAGAAAACATCGGCCAGAAAATCGTATTTGAAAACAATGGACTGTCAAAAATTGGAAACTCATGAACGAGGTTTGACGAGACCACGAGAAAGAACAGTTTCAAATACTTCTATCGGCGACAGAACAATAAGATTTGAGAATCTCGAAAGAACCGATCAATATATATAATAGAATCATAGATCTCAACAGTGCAGAATGAGGCCATTCGGCCCATCAAATCTGCATCGAGACTGGGAAAGAGCATCCCAGCTCGATCCACACCCCGACCCTGTCCCCATAATACAGCAACGGACACTATGGGGTAATTTATCATGGCCAATAGACCTAACCTGCCCGTCTTTGGAATGTGGGAGGAAACCGGAGCACCCAAAGGAAATCCACGCAGACACGGGAAGGTGCAAACTCCACACAGACAGTAACCCAAGGCCGTAATTATGCCCGGGGTATCTGTGCTTTGCCACATCCCCTTAAACAATGACCTTCACTGGCTTGTCTCCAATATTACATTCCTAAACATTTCAGTATTCCTTACGCAAAAATCCCATCTCTTCAACTTGTCACTCTCAAATATCAATTCTCATTGCTGCCCAGGGGCTTAATTCCCAAAGACGCTTTGGAATATCTGTCAAGCCCCGCCAGCTCCTTGCCCAGACCAGCTACGCACTTCTTCACACGGCCTGTTATTTCAGAACTGTGGGAGTGAAAGTAAAACATAAAAATTCTGGCCAAAAGTTGTACCCAAATCCTCACATTTTATTCAGACATTGCAAGAGTTATTCAGATAAATGATATAAAGCAAATTATAGAATACAATTATACAATCCCTGTAGGGCAAACGGAGGCCATTCAGCCCATCGAGTCTGTACCAATCCTTGGAAAGAAGCCCACACCTCCACCCTATCCCAGTAATCCTATTCCCGTAACAACCTCCCCGAACAGGCGCCGGAATGTGGCGACTAGGGGATTTTCACAGTAACTTCATTGAAGTCTACTCGTGCCAATAAGCGATTTTCATTTCATTTTTCATTTCATAATCACAGCTAACCTTATTGGCACTAAGGGGCAATTCAGCATGGCCAATCCACCTAACCTGCACATATTTGGACTGTGGGAGGAACCACAGCCGGAGTAAACCCACGCAGACACAGGGAGAAAGTGCAAACACCAGTTAGACAGTCACCTAAGGCAGGAATTGAACTCGGGTCCCTGGCGCTGTGAGGTATCAGTGCTCGCCACCATGCTGCCCATTATATTTAGGTCTTACGGGGTCAGCAAGCAATTGAAAAATATTCATATATGGCGATTGCTGAAGGGAAGACCGTGTGTCTATGAAATATTGCGATAGTCCAGCAGAGGGAGATTGCCAAATGTGAGACTGTATATCTATGTGTGTGTGTGTTTGTGATACAGAGAGTCCAGCAGAGCCTGATTGCTGGAGATGACAGTGTGTGTGAGAGATACAGAGAGAGTCCAGCAGAGGGAGAATGCTGTAGGTGAGTCAATATATCTGTGCATGGGGGAGATACAAAACATCGAGGGAGATTGCTGAAGATGTGTGAGAGACACAGAGAGAGTCCAGCAAGAAGAAATTGCTGTAAATCAGTGTTCTTCAAACTTTCTTGATCGGGACCCATTTTTACGAACCTCCTAGCCTTCGCAATCCACGCCGGACGAACTTTTCGCTCACCTTTAATGTGACAGTTGAGCCTGCTCCGTCCTCACAACCTCACTTGCTTTGTTATTCAATTCAATAATACTAATAATGACTTCAGCTGATGACTTAAGATTTCACTCCATCCATTGAAAAAGATCAAGAGGTTTGTCCTCGAACTCGCCATGTTCAGTCTTGAAATCCCTATGAAGTTTTGAGTGTTTTAATCTTTCATTTGCCAGTACTTCCCTGTGTATACCACACATGGGCTTTGCATGCTGATTTCCATTGGCACAATTAATGAACCCATACTTCAAGAAATCATCTGTATGCTGCTTTGTTCCTGATTTTAGGAACAAGGCCACCCTTCTCATGACCAACCAAGCTGGGTCTTGGTGTTTGTTTGAAAGGTCTGGTGATGGGGCATCCTGCCAGGTGGCTTTGACAATCTGCTCACGCAATCATCCAACATAGTTCACCACCTCCTTTTCACTTAGGGCCTTATAGAATATAAAACAGTACAGCACAGAACAGGCCCTTCGGTCCTCATTGTTGTGCCGAGCCATGATCACCCTACTCAAACCCACGTATCCACCCTATACCCATAACCTAACAACCCCCCCCCCCTTAACCTTACTTTTATTAGGACACTACGGGAAATTTAGCATGGCCAATCCACCAAACCCGCACATCTTTGGACTGAGGGAGGAAACCGGAGCACCCGGAGGAAACCCACGCACACAGGGGGAGGACGTGCATACTCCACACAGACAGTGACCCAGCCGGGAATCGAACCTGGGACCCTGGAGCTGTGAAGCATTTATGCTAACCACCATGCTACCCTGCTGCCCCATGGCCCCAT
This sequence comes from Scyliorhinus canicula, assembly GCF_902713615.1. Lineage (NCBI taxonomy): Eukaryota > Metazoa > Chordata > Chondrichthyes > Carcharhiniformes > Scyliorhinidae > Scyliorhinus > Scyliorhinus canicula. The sequence goes on from NC_052151.1 coordinate 217,311,674, forward strand.
CGCCTTGAGGTCATTAGGTGCAGACCACTGCTTGATCGCCTTGCGGTCAAAGATGTTGCACTGAACAAACTTTTCCACAAGGGACAGGTGTACAGCCCAGTCCAGCTACTTGCAGCGTTCCGCAGCAACGTGGACAGACTCATTCACAGGACCAGGGACGGGGAGAACCGCAGTTCATAGTGACCCACGGTGTTTGCTAACCGAGGAACGGTGCACAACTTGATCCAGCCACACACAAAGGTGGCCATCAGGATGAGGGTGACGTTGAGTACAGTTTACCCTCCCTTTTCTGGAGATTTGTACATGGTGTCCTTTTGGACACGATCCATCTTGGATCTCCAGGTGAACTTGAAGATGCCTCTGACACTGCCCTGGCACAGGATCTGGTTATGAACCAGACCCGCAACACCAACAGCAACAATGAGAAAACCTCACACCTGGTGACCAAGTTTTTGCCTGCAACGGACAGGGAGCGTTGTTCTCCCATGCACACGCGAACATAGTTTTTTCGGGAAAAAATATACTTTATTTATAAAATATCTCAAAATGCACAATCATTTCAAAATGGCCATCACACACGATGCAATAATATTCAGGTTCTCTACGTGTTTCATTTTGCCTTCTTGAGGGCCTCCAATGCTGGCAAAGTAACATTGCAGACATTTGGAAATGATCAAAACAAAAGGTGCAAATAGTTGTTGTGGACCCTCAGAATTAGGGGCATAGTTAGATTAGTAGTCTCCTGTTCTATTATTTCCATGACATGCCTATCTTTTCTCATTATAATAAATAGTTTTTAAATCTGGTGCCAGTAATTCATTAGAGCGATCAAGGGTCAAACATCTCGGGAAAATACACAAATGATTGTTTACTTCACACTTACGTCCGGGGTCTATGGGGCTGGACATGATCTTGCACACACCCAGGGTGTCGTAACATCATGGAGTGCTGCACTGTCAGAGGGTCAGTGCTGAGGGAGTGCTGCACTGTCAGAGGTTCTGTACTGAGGGAGTGCTGCACTGTCAGAGGGCCAGTACTGAGGGAGTGCCGCACTGTCAGAGGGTCAGTACTGAGTGAGTGCTGCACTGTCAGAGGGTCAGTACTGAGGGAGTGCTGCACTGTCAGAGGGTCAGTGCTGAGGGAGTGCTGCACAGTCAGATGGTCAGTACTGAGGGAGTGCTGCACTGTGAGAGGGTCAGTACTGAGGGAGTGCTGCACTGTCAGAGGGTCAGTACTGAGGGAGTGCTGCACTGTCAGAGGGTCAGTACTGAGGGTAAGCCGCACTATCAGAGGGTCAGTACTGAGAGAGTGCTGCACTCTCAGAGGGCCAGCACTGAGGGAATGCTGCACTGTCAGAGGGTCAACACTGAGGAAGTGCTGCACCATCAGAGGGGCAGTACTGAGGGAGTGTTGCAATGTCAGAGGGTCAGTGCTGAGGGAGTGCTGCACAGTCAGATGGTCAGTACTGAGGGAGTGCTGCACTGTCAGAGGGTCAGTACTGAGCCTGCGCTGCACTGTCACGGTCAGTACTGAGGGAGTGCTGTACTGTCAGAGGGTCAGTAATGAGGCTGCGCTGCATTGTCAGAGGGTCAGTGCTGAGAGATTGCTGCACTCAGGCGGCCCCTACTCAGGGAGTGCTGCACTGTCAGAGGTTCTGTACTGAGGGAGTGCTGCACTGTCAGAGGGCCAGTGCTGAGGGAGTGCCGCACTGTCAGAGGGTTAGTACTGAGTGAGTGCTGCACTGTAAGAGGGTCAGTACTGAGGGAGTGCTGCACTGTCAGAGGGTCAGTGCTGAGGGAGTGCTGCACAGTCAGATGGTCAGTACTGAGGGAGTGCTGCACTCTCAGAGGGTCAGTACTGAGCCTGCGCTGCACTGTCAGAGGGTCAGTACTGAGGGAGTGCTGCACCGTCAGAGGGTCAGTACTGAGACTGCGATGTACTGTCAGAGGGGCAGTACTGAGGGAGTGTTGCAATGTCAGAGGGTTAGTGCTGAGGGAGTGCTGCACTCAGAGTGTCAGTAGTGAGGGAGTGTTGCACTGTCAGAGGGGCTGTACTGAGGGAGTGCTGCACAGTCAGAGGGTCAGTACTGAGGGAGTGCCGCCCTGTCAGAGGGTCAGTACTGAGGGAGTGCTGCACTGTCAGAGGGTCAGTACTGAGGGAGTGCAGCACTCAGAGAGTCACGACTGAGGGAGTGCTGCACAGTCAGAGGGTCAGTACTGAGGGAGTGCTGCACTGTCAGAGGTTCTGTACTGAGGGAGTGCTGCACTGTCAGAGGGTCGGTACTGAGGGAGGTCTGCACTGTCAGAGGGTCAGTTCTGAGGGAGTGCTGCACCTTCATAGGGTCGGTACTGAGGGAGTGCTGCACTGTCAGATGGTCAGTACTGAGGGAGTGCTGCGTTTGGCTGAGGATATGATGCTTCCTGTTGGTCGCAGCCAGTAACTACAGCGTTACCTGTTTACATGGTAAATTCCCATTCGTTGCTCACATTGATAAATGTAGTGATTGCGCAATCATGAATCTGACAACATAGGAGGGGCTATTCCGCCCATTGTGCTTTGAAAGAGTTGCCAAGCTTTGACCCACATATTCCATAGCACAGAAAATGATTCCTCTACAAATAGTGAAACTGCTTCCACTGCCAATTACAGCCGTTCTGTATGAAAATGTTCCTCAGCTCCTCCCCGAGTTCTTTTTGCCAATTATGCTAAATCTGTGTTATTTGGTTGGCACCAAAAGCAGTTTCTGTTCATTTCTTCTATTCATGTCTGACATAATTAATAGCAGATTTATTAAATCTGTACTAAATATTTTCTTCTCAATCCTCCCCTACTAAACTTCACTGGCCTATTTATTCTCCCGTGTTCCTTATTTCCCCTCCTCTATCCCTCCTGATTATATCTCTGTCACTTTATTTCACTATCACTCCTTCAATCCCCTCTCTGTTTCCAATTCCTCTTTTTAACCCCTCCCAGGTCTCCCTCCCATCCCCTTAACCCTTCCCCATTACCCCTCCCTCTCATCCCTCCCTATTCTCGTCCATTACCATTCCCACTCACCTCCTCCCAATTATCCTGCCCATTCCCTCCTTCCCCATTTCCCCCTCTCATCTCCCCATTCCCCCCTCCTCATCGCTCCCCATTCTCCCTCCGCATTTCCCCTCCCCCTTCCCTCTCCCAATGCCCCTCCTACTTAATTCTGTCACAATTAACCCTCCACATCCATCGCACCTCACGTTATAAACTGCCTCTTTGAGCAGGACATTTTACATGTGCAGAGCGGGAATCCCAGTGACCTGGGGAACGCATGCTCAGTGTGTGGATCCGTGTGGCATAATGCGTACATATAGGCCGTCCGTGTTTTGACATTCCTTTTGTTTTTTTGCACCTCACAAAGATGGTGACCGCAGCGCGTAAATTGGCCGCGATTATTAACAAGAAGTCTTACAACACCAGGTTAAAATCCAACAGCTTTGTTTTGAATCACTAGCTTTTGGAGCGCAGCTCCTTTATCAGGTGAGGAAAGAGCTACGCTCCGAAAGCTAGTGATTCAAAACAAACGTGTTGGACTTTAACCTGGTGTTGTAAGACTTCTTGTTAATAATGGCGGCCAATTACGTGCAGCAGTCGCCATCTTTGTGCCCAGCCCAATCCAACGCCAAAATTTCTGCATCATTATTAACAAGGATCATAGGAGCGGGAAGAAGAGTGAACCACAGGGAGCTTTCACTTCCTACACTGCCAGTGGGAGAGTCTGGCCACCATAGAGGACCTCCAGTGTGGAAGGAGGCCATTCAGCCGATGGCATCTGCACTCACCCTCTGAAAGAGTATTCGACCGAGGCAACCCCATCTTGCAAAATTACCTCTATCGTGAAGAGTTATCGTTGACACACACTGGAGATTGGGGAGATTATCCCACGTGGGCAGCACGGTAGCACAGTGGTTAGCACAATTGCCTCACAGCGCCAGGTTCCCAGGTTCGATTCCAGGCTGGCTCTGTGCGGAGTCTCCACGTTCTCCTCGTGGCTGCGTGGGTTTCCTCCGGGTGCTCTGGTTTCCTCCCACAGTCCAAAGATGTGCAGGTCAGGTGGATTGCCCATGCTAAATTGCCCTTAGTGTCCAAAATTGCCCTTAGTGTTAGCTGGGGTTACTGGGTTATGGGGATAGGGTGGAGGTGTGCGGTTGGGTGGGGTGCTCTTTACAAGAGCCAGTGCAGACTCGGTCTGCCGAATAGCCTCCTTCTACACTGTAAAGTCTGTGTTATATATTGTATGTGGTCTCGTAGCAGGTTAATGGGTGAACAATATCTGGATCATCGGCCGCTGAGATCCTCACCCTCTGCCTTTGTCATCTTCACCTTTTGAAGGACTGGGCTCTGAAAGCTCGTGATTCCAAAACAACCTGTTGTACTTGGAGCTGGTGAAGATTTTTCACTGTGCCCAGCCCAGTTCAACGCCGATATCTCCACATCATCATTATCTTCAAACTGGATTATTCTGCCAATCACCTGACTGGCCTCTCATTTTACAGGACTTTATGAACTCCAGCTGATGCTAAACTCTGCTAGTTGACATCCTACCTGGTAGCAGCAGCCATTGCCGCATCTCCCATGTGTTCAATGACCAACATTGGACGCCAGCCCAGGCCCCAACTTTCAAATGGCTCCGAACTACATTACCCAGGAGGCAGCAGATGCTGTGCGCATGCGCAGGGGGAGGGCCGCGGTGCTGACGGGAGCTGCAGTCCCAGCCGCACGCGGCGGCGGTTGGGGTTTTTAATCTGAGGGAGCGGCTGGGATTGGGAACCGAACCTGGGACCCTGGAGCTGTGAAGCATTTATGCTAACCACCATGCTACCGTGCTGCCCACAGTCATTTATACCGTGCTCATTTATATGCATTTTAAGATGCTGGGGGGACCAAAAGGTGTGGGTTTGGCGTTTGGACGCAAGGGACATATAATACTTTCCAAATTGGCAGAAAAAAAAAACATTTTTAAGAGAGTGTTTTGAGGCACGACCCCGGAGTCTCACCCCATCAGCACGTTGCCCTGGAGGAGACTGTGGTGGAGGTGAGTATGTTGTCCACCTCCAGTCGAATGTGCCTTTAGAACATAGAACATAGAACAGTACAGCACAGAACAGGCCCTTCGGCCCTCAATGTTGTGCCGAGCCATGATCACCCTACTCAAACCCACGTATCCACCCTATACCCGTAACCCAACAAGCCCCCCTTAACCTTACTTTTATTAGGACACCGGGCAATTTAGCATGGCCAATCCACCTAACCCGCACATCTTTGGACTGTGGGAGGAAACCGGAGCTCCCGGAGGAAACCCACACACACAGGGGGAGGACGTGCAGACTCCACACAGACAGTGACCCCGCCGGGAATCAAACCTGGGATCCCGGAGCTGTGAAGCATTTATGCTAACCACCATGCTACCCTGCTGCCCCTTTGTAAACAAGGCATGGAGAGACAGAGTGATAAGGCGTTTTTTTTCTTGTTGAGGTTCATCCCGAGCTGCTCCATGATGCAGGACTCTGTGCTCTACGGTCTATTCCCTCGGACGCACACCGAGACAAAGATCATCTGCTGCTGGAAGATGGCCAACTCAGTGACAGATGTTCTTTGGTCTGATCGAAACTTGTCGATCTTCCAGTGAAAAGAGTTGCCTCTGACTGAGTTTTGCAGACTGGTACATTCCAAAGCCCGTGTCTACGTGCTGAGGGACACACTAAAGCTCGGGGCAGCTGCAATAGAGGAGGGTCGCTGTCTCATACCTTTCAGCCTTTGTGCACCAATGAGGGGAGGAATTACCCACTCAGGCTGTGTGAATACAGTGAATATTATTATATTGTCAGAGACTTCCTTTGGATTTCATTGGCAGACCTCTCTATTTCTGAGACTAAAGTGTTGATATCAACTCAGAATTTGTAGACCTGGGTGGCAAGTTGGTGCAGTGGTTAGCACTGAAGCCTACAGTGCTGAGGATCCGGATTCGATCCCAGCCCCGGGGCACAGTCTGTAAGGAGTTTACATATTCTCCCTGTGTCTGCCTGGGCTTCACAACCACGGCCCAAAGATGTCCAGGTTAGGTGGATTTGCGACGCTAAGTTGCCCCTTAATTGGAAAATAATAATAATTCGGCTCTCTAAATTTGTAAAAAAAAAAGAAAATAATTTTTGCTCCTTTAGGACAAAAGCTGGCGCCGCACCCGGACTGATTCTACTACTGCGAAGGGGCTAGCACCAGCGCCACGTGGAACACAATCGATTCTAATGAGAAATGGTGACATACTCACTGGTTTCGCGATTCACACTCAAAGAAGGAGGGTGTCAGCTGCCGCTGATCGCTGTGCATGGGTGCAGGGGGCAGAGGCGATGAGCACCGTGGGCAGCACGGTCCGGAGGGGCCAGCAACGCCAGATAAAACTGCACAACCTCCTCAGGACGGCCAAGGTGAGTAGGCAGCACTGTGCCCCTGGCAATAACACCCATCCCTCACACCCGTAATCCTACCCCCCCCCCCCCACACCACAGGGAGGGAAGGCGAGACCACACCCTGCCCCACAGGCCGATACCCACACCGACCGCCATGGCCGTGTGCCCTGGTCGCTGAGGCCAGCAGCAACCCGCCCCCTGGGCTGCACGCGCAGGACTGCCTGACTGTTGTTTTCAGTTACTCCACCCACCCCTCCAGGAGAAGGCAGCGCACAACTGCCGGGAGCGGAAGAAGACAAGAGGGGATCCGCCAGGCCTGCGGCCCCTCACCACGAGTGAGCACAGGGCCATGGACGTGGTTGGTGGCCCGGAGGAATTGGAGGTTGCCGAGGTGGAGCTCGGTCGCGGGCGAGGAAGTGAGACCCCACTTAGTTGTGGTTCCCATGGCACATGTGCCAAACCCCACCACCACCACACTGAACTCCATGCTGCCCTTACACCCACCCCCACCCTCACGCCCACCCTGGCAGCGGCCTAATCATGCGTCTTTTCTTGTGTCTTGCAGGACCTGCTGGAGCTGGGTCGGGTCCCTCTGGCATCCCCCGCTCCCAACCCGTGCCCAAGCCAGGCCCCCGTGAGCCGAGCAGTGACACTGAGAGCAGATCGGACACTAGCCCTCGACCCGAGACTCAGGAGACCCCGGGTCAGAGGATGACAGTGATTTTCCGTCACAGCTGTCTCGAACAGCGGGGTCTGGGGGGGGGGGGGGATTGGGTTGCCCAGACGCCCCACTCACCCCTACTACGCCAAGGATTCGAGGGAACCATGTGATGGATAGGCCAGCTCGATTGCAGGGAACACCCAGGTGGAAGGTGCTACTGTGGGCAGAAGTTAGACATTGTCATACGATGCAGAGTATGGAGCTCATCGCAGAGCAGGCTGTCATCATCCTCCATCCCATGGACCAGACCCGCTGTCACTGCCAAAGCAGGGCTCTCACCCCACAGTGCAGCAGGGGGCAGCACGGTAGCATGGTGGTTAGCATAAATGCTTCACAGCTCCAGGGTCCCAGGTTCGATTACCGGCTGGGTCACTGTCTGTGTGGAGTCTGCACGTCCTCCCCATGTGTGCGTGGGTTTCCTCCGGGTGCTCCGTTTCCTCCCACAGTCCAAAGATGTGCGGGTTAGGTTGATTGGCCATGCTAAATTGCCCGTAGTGTCCAAAAAAGTAAGGTTAAGGGGGGGGGGGGGTTGTTGGGTTATGGGTATAGGGTGGATACGTGGGTTTGAGTGGGGTGATCATTGCTCGGCACAGCATCGAGGGCCGAAGGGCCTGTTCTGTGCTGTACTGTTCTATGTATGTATCACAGAGGGAGTTACAGACTGGGGGTGGCCAGGGATGTGTGTGGTGGTCGCGGGGGGGGGGGGGCAGTGTGGTAGTGGGATGCAGTGTCCGTGCCCCTGGCCAGTTGCCCCCCTCCATTCCCCCCAGTCGGTGAACCCGGAGGTGATCAGAGCATCCTGTGTGCATTGGCTCTGGTGCACACGTCATGCAGCCTCTCCTGCTTGCTTGGCGACCCCATGTCCTGCCCTCCCCAACATCCTCCCCGTCGGTCGAGGCCTGAAGTTTGTCCTGCTTGCTGCAGGCCACACGATGTGGGCGACCCTCTCAGCATCATACTGGAAAGCCCCTCCAGAGCGGTCTAGGCACCTGAACTGCATCTTCAGTAGGCGGAAGCATTGCTCGATCACGCTCTTGGTCGCTGCATGGATATCGTTGTAGTGGGTCTCCAGGTCAGTGTGGGGCCTCCAGATAGGCGTCATCAGCCACGACCGCAGTGGATAATCCCCGTCACCCAAGAGCCAGGGCATCTAGAACATGTCCGGAATCAGCGAGTGTGCCAGGATGAAGGCATTGTGCACATTGCCCGGGTATCGGGCACAGAATGGTACACAGCTTATGGTCACATCTCAGCTGCACGTTAATTGAGTGGTACCCCATTCGGTTTGTTTAGAGCTGCTGGCCATTCGCAGGTGCTTGTAGGGGGACATGCATCCTGTCGATCACCAGCTGGACCCGAGACACCCCATTAATGCCAGCAAGCCCCGCTGGCCGGGCATTCTGGTGGACACGGTGGGGGCGGGATTGACGCCGGCCCTGGGATATTCCCGACCCGAGGGGGGGGGGGGGCGGTCAGAGAATCACGCCCTGTGTGCATGCCACGTGGGTGCCCTTGCACTCTGGGCTCTCCCATTGCACAGAGGCCCACCCGGGTGGCAGCTTGCAAAGTCATCTTGGTTCCTCGCTCTGCTCCATGCCCGTCGATGTCTGTGTCTGTCCCGTTGCCGGGCCTTATCTGTCTTTGTATTCCCTTTCTGCTCTGTGCATCCCCTGTTTTTGTTCCCCCCTTCCCCTACACCCCCCCCGGTCCCCCATCCCTCTGGTCGCCCCCCCCCCCCCCAGTGTTCTCTCCCCCTTCTGCCCTCTTCCCCCCTCCCTTTTGGCCAGACGCTCCCTCTCCCCTGACAGGTGCACCGCGGCTTCTCTTACTGCCTGCCTTCCCGTACGAACCCTCCTCGCTAGTCAGGTGGCTCCCCTCCCAGTGCTGGTCTCGACCTGGCCCTGTTTTACCTACCCCTCTCCACCCCCTATCCCTCCCACTTGCCTGCTTCCCCTATTCTCGCTCCCCTTTCCTGTTTCCCATCTGCAAAGTGAGAAAGGGGACGAACAGGAAAACGAGGCAGCAGTCCCACTCAAAGATATAGTCCATGTTACAATCTTTCTTTCCGCTCCGTCCTCCACTCTCATTCCCTTACTTCCTCTGTCCCTGCCGCTTTCACCGCTGCCACATCTGCTCTCCCTCCAGGCTGTTCATTTTAACGAACTCATCGGCCTCCGCCAGAGTGCCGAAGTAATGTTCCTTCCTCTTGTATATTACCCAGAGTTTGCCCAGGATGAGCATGCCGAATCGCACCCCTTTTTTATAGAGCGTCGATTTCACTCTGTGGATTTCGGCCCCATTTTTTTGTCAAGTCCATCCCACTGTCCTGGTCGACCCTGACTCTGTGCCCTTCCCACGATCATGATGTTGTCTGTCGGGCCCACCTTAGGATTTTTTCCCCATTCCTGGAATCGGCGCATCTTTGCAATTATCGCCCTTGGTTGCTCCCCAGTATTGGGGGTAGGTCGGAGCCACCTGTGTGCCCTGTCCATCTCTGGCGGGTTTGGAAAGCCTTCCCTCCCAACTAGATTGCCCAGTGGGGTCCCTCCCCTCAATCTCCTGTGTATTGCGCTCCTGAGGATCTGTAGGGATATCACAAATAGGAGCAGCAGGAACATCTACTGGATGGAATACTTCAACATTCAATATGTTCATATTAATTGTACATTCCTGAACTGTCCTTTTTTCCCTTTATGCTCACAGAACCGCGGGAAATCTCCCATCAATATAATCAGTGAGAATCCACAGAGCTCCCCGTGTCTAGAATACAGAAGATTCGCAAGTCTTTGATTGGGCAGTGGATATTATCCACATGGACTTCAATAAAGCCTTTGACAAGGTACCCCATGGCAGACTGGTACAGAAGGTGAAGTCAAATGCGATCAGAGGTGAGCTGGCAAGATGGACACCGAACTGACTCGATCATAGAAGACTGAGGGTGGCAGTGGAAGGGTACTTGTGTGAATGGAGGGCTGCTGTTTGCAATATCTATAAACGATTTGGAGAAAAATGTAACTGGACTGAATAGTAAATTTTTGGATGATGCAAAGGTTGGTGGGATTGCGGATAGCAATGGGGCTGACAGTGGATACGGCAGGCTATAGATCGGTTAGAGACTTGGGTGGAGAGGTGGCAGATGGAGTTTCCTCCAGACAAATGTGAGGTAATGCATTTTGGAAGGTCTAATACAGGTGGAAAATAAACAGTAAATGGCAGAACCCTGAAGAGCATTGATAGGCAGAGAGATCTGGATGTACAGGTTCACAGGTCACTAAAAGTGGCAACGTGGGTGTAGAAGGTAGTCAAGAAGGCACACGGCATACTTGCCCTCATTGGTCAAAGCATTGAGTATAAAAATTCGCAAATCATGTTGCAGCTGTAAAGAACCTTAGTTAGGCCACACTCAGAATATAGTGTTCAATTATGATCGCCACACTACCAGGATGTGAAGACTTTGGAGAGGGCACAGAATAGGTTTACCAGGTTGGTATGGAGAGCATTAGCTATTTGGAGAGCTTAGATAAACTCGGTCTGTTCTGACTGGAACAATGGAGGTTGAGTGATGACCTGAAAGAAAATTATGATGGGCATGGACAGAGTAGATAGTCAAAAGCTTTTTCACAGGATGGAAGAGTGAATTACTCGGGGACATCGGTTTAAGGTGCGAGGGGAAAGTTTAGAGGAGATGTGAAAGGGAAGTTTTTTTACACAGAGGGTGGTGGGTGCCAGGAACTCGCTGCCGGAGGAGGTGTTGAAAGCAGGTACGATAGTGATGTTTTAGGGTCGTCTTGACAAATACATGAATAGGATGGGAATAGAGGGATACGGAGCCCGGAAGTGTAGAAGGTTTTAGAAGGGCAGCATGGTCGGCGCAGGCTTGGAGGGCCAAAGCGCCTGTTCCTGTGCTGTAAATTTTCCCTGTAAGAAGTCTTACAACACCAGGTTAAAGTCCAACAGGTTGGTTTCAAGTCACTTGCTTTCGGAGCACTGCTCCTTCCTCAAGTGAATGAAGTGTGTTTGTATGTGTGTGTTGGTATCTTTGAGTGCATGTGTGTTTGTATGTGTTTCAACACCATGATCCCAGCCAAGCGCATCTCAAAGCTCCAAAACCTAGGACTTGGCTCTCCACTCTGCAACTGGATCCTCGATTTTCTGACCAACAGACCACAATCAGTAAGAATGAACAACAACACCTCCTCCACAATAGTTCTCACTACCGGGGCCCTGCAAGGCTGCGTATTTAGCCCCCCTACTCTATTTCAGATCCAGAGCATGAATAGATTTAATCATTTGGACCCGTTCTACCTCGTAAGGGGCTAGCCGCGCAGTTTCAGCAGCCTGGATACAGGAGTAGCGCATGGTGGCATGTTCATGAAGCACACAGGACTCAATGGCCGTGGAGAGAGTGAGCTGCTTTACTTTTAGTAGCTGCTGGCGCAGGGGCTCAGATTGAACACCAAAAACAATCTGGTCATGGAGGATGGAGTCGGAGGTGGACCCGTAGTTGCAAGACTGCGCAAGGACGTGGAGGTGGGTGATAAAGGACTGGAAAGGTTAGTCCTTACCCTGAATTCGCTGCTGAAACATGTATCTCTTGAGGCTCTCATTGACCTCAACCGCAGAGTGGCTGTCGAACTTCAGAATTATGGCCTTGAACTTCGATTTGTCCTCCCCCCTCTGCGAAGGTGAGCGAGTTGTAAATGTGCAGAGCGTGGTCACCGGCTGTGAAGAGGAAGAGAGCAATCTTCCGTGCGTCCGAGGCAACTTCCATATCCCTGACTTAGAGGTACAGCTGGAAGCGCTGTTTGAAAAGTTTCCAGTTCTAGCCCAGATTCCCTGCAATGCGGAGAGGAGGCGGCGGGCGAATGGAGTCCATTCTGTACGATGGCTCGAGATTGGTGGAAGGCAGATCACTGAAAGGTAGGTCTCAGAAGTGCGAGCATCCCAGAACCTCTGCTACCATGAAGTGTTAGCTAGTGTAGACTTGAGAGATGAACAAACACTTCCAACACTGATGAAGGTTCAACTCAATTTTATTAGCTCCTTCTAACTAACTAACACACAATGACTGTGGGTCTAAATGATGCTAACTTAGACTGGAGACCTAAGCCTTGTCCGAAACAGTTGATTCAGTACGTGTTGTAAGGCTGTGCTGGGCTGGATGAGTTCTTGTTACACTCAGAGGCAGCACCTAGAATGAGCGGGATCCGTGGTGCCCTCTGCCTTTATAGTGTGTGTATTCTAACTGCTGATTGGCTGCGGTGTTTGTACATGTTGATTAGTCCCTGTGTGTGTCCATCAGTGTGTGTTTGCACCATGATATACTGGTGTATATTATGACACTACACACACGACTGCATGGCAAAATTTTGTTCCAACTCCATCGGCAAGTTTGCTGACGATACGATAGTGGGCTGGATCGCGAATAATGACGAGTCAGAATACGGAAGGAAATTGAGAATCTCGTGGAGTGGTGAAGCGACAACAATCTCTCCCTCAATACCAGCAAAACTAAAGAGCTGGTCATTGGCTTCAGAAAGCAAAGTACTGTCCACACCCCTGTCAGCATCAACGGGGCAGAGGTGGAGATGGTTAGCAGTTTCAAATTCCTAGTGGTGCACATCTCCAAAAATCTGTCCTGGTCCACCCACGTCGCGCTACCACCAAGAAAGCACAACAGCGCCTATACTTCCTCAGGAAACTAAGGAAATTTGGCATGTCCACATGAACCCTTACCAACTTTTACAGATGCACCATAGAAAGCATCCTATTTGGCTGCATCACAGCCTGGAATAGCAACTGCTCGGCCCAGGACTGCAAGAAACTTCAGAGAGTCGTGAACACCGCCCAATCCATCACCTGCCTCTCTTTGCGTGAGTGTGTTTTTGTGTGTGAGTGCGTGTGTGTCAGAGACGCATGGCTGGTGTTCAACAAAGTGACATTTTCTGAGGAAACAATTTGACACTGCTTTCATTTTTGTAATTAATCTTTGTTTATTGAATTACCACACACACATTGCCAGATTACAGTTAGTCAGAATGGTGACCTACCCAGCTGGTGAGCAGATAGTTGAGGAACCTCAGTGGAACCTCACAGTCTCCTCTCAGCGAATTTTTAAAAATCAGAACACCATCTATTTCAGAAAAGATTGCGACGGCACATGCGGGCTCGTTCCGTTTCTCTAACCCTCCTGAATAGTGAATAATCTTTACTTCACTCCACCTGGTCTCTAATATTCACGCAGCTTGGAGATCTGGGCCATGAGCGGCCGGAGAAATGCCAGGGTTTGGACAGGAGAGAAGAGGAAAATGACCAACCAGACTGGTAACAGTGGGGGAGGGACTTTGGTTAATGTGGTGAGAGCAGAGAAGCTGGGATTGTCCTCCAGGCACCGAAAGTGAAGGGAAGATGGAAGAGAGGTGTTCAAAGTCAGGATGAGTGTTGACAGAGTGAATAAGGAGGGACTGTTTCCAGCGACAACAGGGTCTGTAACACGAGAAAACAGATTTAAGCTGACCAGATGCAACATGAGGAAACTTGGCTCCACGCGGTGAGTTGCTGTGATCTGGAATGTGCTGCCTGACAAGGCAATGGCAATGAATTCACTCGCTAAATTCCAAACTGAAATGGATTGAATATTTGAAGGTGCAACTTCCGCAAATCTACTGGATTTGGGGAAAAAATAGATTCCTTTTCACCACAGCTGGCCAGATGGGTGAAATTCCCCCTTCCTCCTCTGGAGCATTCTGTGATCACAGTTTCTGATGACATTGTGCAGATCCACAACTCTTCCAGGAAGTCACTTGGAGGCTCAGTTTGACAGATGGAAATGTAGCAGGGAGGTGACTGGAAGCCATTGCAGACAGCACAGAACAATCCTGAGCAGCAAAGAAATACTTGCAGCTACTCCCATCTCCTACGCCAGCCATAAAATGGACAGTTATCTTCAGAACATCAGAAGGTAGTGTGAGAAAGTGCAGAAGGATTAGCCATGATCCTGCTCAATTGAGGGCCATATGGCCTCCTAGTTCTTAATGTATTCTATCCCCGCTGCCCCAATTGACATTTCAAATGCAGAAGAACATTTTAACTGAAGGGGAACATTTTCAAGATATATGACAGTTACCGAAGACCAGTTATTTGCCCTATCCACCACAAATGACCACGTTGATTCCAGCGATCGCCACACTTTCCACATTGATGTCTGAAGGGCGAGCGAGTCATTAAACATCCAGCAGAAGGATTCAATGGCGGCTCACAGACAGCATCTGCAAATCATATTCCTTGGTCACACAATTGGATCGAGACAAATGATCCCACGGGGTGTGAAAACAAAAGTTATTGAGGAGTTTTCAATGCCCTCGACACAAAGGGAAATAATGCGATTTCGTGGCATGAGAGGATTTTACCATAAATTTGTGCCAAATTTTAGCAGCGTGGTTGCTCCACTGATGGACTTGCTGAAGAAGCGCAGCAAATTTCAGTGTACAGCGGAGTTTCAACAGGCATGTGAAGGCCTGACGTCTGTGCTAAACACTGCTCCTGTGTTGGAGAATTACAAGACACTTTGTGATCGGATTGAATGAAAGTATCTGACCTTAAAGGAAGATGCTGAAGCGTGGAGAAATGGATGGCTTGCTCGGAGACCTTCTTGTCCACAGAGACAGTTAATCAAGAGGCATTCAGCTGCAGGAAAGCAAATAACTGAAATGCACTGTACTATTATCAAAGTTGCCTGTTTCGTTTATTTTTAACAAATATATGTTATTGTCAATTGTATTAATGCAAGTGAAAAGGTGAAAAATGAAAACATCTTTGAAGTTGATGGTTTATTTTTTTTCTTGGGGGGAGGTGTCATGGGAGGATCCTTGAAGAAAGGTTTTTGTCTTGTCACATGGCTTCAGTGATGTCATTTTGTGGGTGGAGCTGGGATGTTGCTCTGAGAATTTTTACTTTAGTTTATCAGACTTGGCTGCTGTGGACTCAGACAGAGAAGTATTTTGGCCTGTTTCTCTATTTTCAATTATAATGAGCTACTCAAAGAAAGAAATCCGATGATTAAGGTTACGTGCTGTTTGGTAAAACTGGTTTTTTGGTTTATGGGATATTGTTATTGAATTGGAACAGTTAATGGGGAATTCATTAAGGGTTATACATCGATTACTGTAGCAGTCTGGGGTCTTCATGTTTTTGGTTGATAAATAGCCTTACAGTGGGCGTTTATACAAATGTTAACTAAATTCATAGAATAAAGTGTGTTTTTTTGATTAAAATTGCCTAAGAACTCTGTTGCACAACACCTGAAATACAGGCTCGTGTGCTTATCCTAGCCAAAATCATTAAACAGTTTTGTGTCTGGTGAACTTCATCATGTACTTTGGTGTTTTCTAAACGCTGGCCCATCACGCAACATAAAGTTGGTATACCACAAGGAGGGCATTTGTTTCAGAGCGGTTTACCTGGCGAGTCTCCGGGCCAAGACAAAGACTTCTTTTTGAGACACCTGAAGAGGTTGAGGACTTTATCAACAAAGATGGACTGAGGTCCAATTAAATGCGAGGTGTAGTGGTGTGGATATCTTTTTTTGCAGTTTCTTGTCAAAGCTGCGGGCTGAAGGGGTGCTGAGTTTCACTATATATGGTTCTTGATAATCGGTTGTTGAAGTGTTTTTCTTCCGAGTTGAAGGAATAATTATATGTTGTACCATTCAGATGGATCTGAATCGTTTCCCTCCCCAGAAATTTAATTCGCATTTTGGCCTTGATCGTGTGGCTTTTATTGTCCTGATGGGAACTAGCTTGCGAGCAACGCATAATGTAGGCAAACAGGAGAGAGGTATGGGGGAGCGGCAATGTAAAACCAGGACTAATAGGTTTGGCGTGGTTCGGGTTTGAGTTGGGAGAGGGAAAGGAGTGAGCAGAAATTTGTAACTGGTTCCACATCGACTGATCTTGGAAGGGGCCTTTAACTGTGTATCTAAACCCAGAAATATCTGGGTCTATCGACGATTGCAACAGTGCTTCAAACTTTCATGAAGCAGGTGGGAGGGGGGGACAAGGGGAGATTCCTACATCCACATGATTAGGAAATCTCGTATTTCTCACATGTCCATACGGTCTACTCAAGAAATCTCTGTTTTGTTTGGTAAGTCTCTGTTCCTGGGAGTCTTAAAAGTAGAATATTTGGCGATAGTGATCTCTGATCACGCTCCACATTTGGTAGACAGGGAGCTGGAGACAGGCCCCATTGATACTAGATGTGCCACTATTGGTTGAGAAGGGGTTCTGCGATCGCATGGCCGCGGCCATTGAGGAGTACATCAGGTTAAACAACAATGGATCTGTCTCTTCCTTTACACTGTGGGAGGCGCATAAGCCGGTGATTAGAGTAGAGGCGATCTTATATAAAGCATACTTACATAGGGCACTGAGGGAGCGTTTAGTGGGAGAGATCCAGGAAACAGACCGCTTCTTCTAGGAGGCTCCTCCTCCGGAGCTGTTTGCTACCAGGAAGTGGCTTCAGGTGCAGTTTGACTTGCTATCCACTGGAATGGTCGAGCAACAGCGCCAGCGCCAGGGGCGTGGGGTATGATCACCGGGAGAAGGCAGGTCATCAGTTGGTTCCCCAGCTGAGGCAACAGGCGGTCTCTCTGGACCTAATGAAGTCCGAGTACTGGAAGGGTGGATTAGTGACAACACCGATAGGCCAATGTGGCTTTTCAGACCTTAGCCAGGATCTGTACAGGTCAGCGCCACTGGACAGAGTGTGAGATATGATGGAGTTTCTGGATATGTTGCTCCCCGAGAGGAGGAGGGTTGGGAGTAGCTGGCGACCCCGCTAGCACCAGATGAGGTGATGAGAGTGATTGGATTGATGAAGAAGAATAAAGCCCAGGGCACTGATGGGTATCCTGGTGAATTTTACAGGTAATTATATTTCGAGCTAGGACCAGCAACGGTAGATATGTCCGATGATGCTGTAGCTCGAGGTTATCTGCCAGATATGCTGATACAAGCCTCCCTCTCCCTTATTTTATGGAAAGATAAGGACACAACGGAGTGTGGTTCCTACAGGCCCACTTCACAGCTAAATGTGGATGACAACACGGGTGGAGAAGGTAGTCAAAAAGGCATATGGCATGATTGCCTGCATTGGCCGGGGCATTGAGTGTAGGAATTGGAAAGTCATGTTGTAGCGGTATAGAAACTCAGTTAGGTCACACTTGGAGTATAGTGTTCAATTCTGGTCGCCAAACTACCAGAAGGATGTGGAGGCTGGAGTGAGTTTGCAGATGAGATTTACCAGGATGTTGCCTGGTATGGAGGGCATTAGCTATGAGGAGAGGTTCAATCATCTCGGTTTGTTCTCACTGGAATGACGGAGGTTGAGGGGCGACCTGATAGAGGTCTACAAAATTATGAGGGGTATAGACAGAGTGGATATTCAGATACTTTACCCCACAGTAGAGGGGTGAAGTACTCAGGGGCACATGTTTAAGGTGCGAGGGGCAAGGTTTAGAGGAGATGTACGAGGCAGATTTTTTACAGAGAGAACAGTGGGTGCCTGGAACCCACTGCCGGAGGAGGTGGTGGAAGCAAGGACGATAGTGACGGTTAAGGGGCATCTTGCCAAATAAATGAATAGGATGGGAATAGAGGGATACGGACCCCAGAAGTTTAGAAGTGTTTAGTTTAGACGGGCAGCATGGTCAGTGCAGGCTTGGAGGGCCGAAGGCCTGTTCCTGTGCTGTACTTTTCTTTGTTCTCACAGGACCATTTCACAGCTAAATATGGATGCCAACAAACTGGCTAAGTTACTTCCTTTGCGGTTGGAGCCAAGTGTCCCAGATATAGCGGTGGGAGACTAGACGGGATTTGTGAAGGGTCGGCAGCTCTTCTCTATTATACACCGGGTTCTGAATGCTGCCATCGTGCCTTCTTTGGCAGTATGTGATTAAAGCTATGAATGCAGAGAAAGCATTCGACAGAGTGCAGTGGAAGCACCTCATTGAGGGACTTGGGGGGGGGGGGGGGGTTGGATTCGGGCAGAAATGTGTGTAACTGCTCGACACGAATCTCGGGGCGCGCGTTCGCTTCAAGGCAGCAATGTTGTGATACTTTCCTCTGAGCAGGGGTACAAGACAGGGATGTCCATTGTCAGCGCTCCGTTTCGATCTGCCGATAGAACCTCTGGCAGTGAGGGATTCTGAGGGATGGAGGGGGATTGATCAGCTTTATGATGATGACCTGCTCCTTATGTCACGGATCCTGTCTGCTCTATAGACGGGTTGATGAGGCTGCTGAGCCTTTTGCTTCTTTTCGGGCGGTAAATTAATCTGGGAAAAGTCAGTACTTCCTGCTTAGTCCACCAGAAGGGCTGCTAATCTGGGGGCATTGCACTTCCGCCTGAGCAGAGGTAGTTTCTAGTATCTGGGCATGCAGGTTTCATATTATTAACATAGGTTTCATAAGTTAAACTTTCTAAGTTTGTTTGATAAAGTGAGACTTGATTTACAGAGATGGAGTAGCCTTCTGTTTTCCCTGGTGAGCAGAGTTTAAAATGAACATTCTGCCGAGGTTTCTATTTGTGTTCCCAATTTTTCTTGCTAAATCGCTCTTTGATGGAGTGAACAAGTTAGAGAATGCCTTTATATGGATGGGCAGGGTGCCGAGAATTCACAGGGTGTACTTCCAGAGGGGCCAACAGTCGGATGGCCTAACAGTATGTAATTTCCTCATATATTACTGGGCGGACAAGGCGGAGAAGGTGTTCGGGTACGACACATACTCGGACACCATGTGGGGGAGGTTGGAGGCAAGGTCATGGAGAAGGTCGAGCCTTTCTGCCCAGTAACGACACCTGCCCATGCTCTCTGGGTACTATTGGCCGGCTAACGTCTCGATGGTACTTAAGTGGGTAATGGATGATGAGGGGACAGCATGGAAATGGATGGAGAAGGCGTCCATGGAGGCACGAGCCTGAAGACACTGGTAACGGCACCGTTGTCTCTCCCTCCAACGAGGTACTCTACGAGCCTGGTGGTGGCGGCTACCCTCAAGATTTGGGAACAGTGGAGGCGACACAGGGGGGATGTGGGGGGCTCGGTGGAGGCTCCGCTGCGGGGGAACCACCGGTTTGTCCCAGGGAACATGAATGGCGAGTTCCTGTGGTTGCACAGGGTGGGCATTAGGAAGTTGGGGGACATGTTAATTGACGGGAGGTTTGCGAGCATGGGTGAGCTGGAGGAGAAGTTTGAGCTCTCCCCGGGGAATATGTTCACGTACCTTCAGGTCAAGGCGTTTGCTAGACTGCACGTGGAGGGGTTCCCTTCGCTGCCCACGCTGGGGGTAAGGGATAGGGTGCTTTCGGGGGTGTGGGGCGGGGATGGGAAGGCATCTGACATCTACCAGGTGATGCAGGAGGTGGAGGAGGCGTCGGAAGAGGACCTAAAGGCTAGGTGGGAGGGGGAGCTGAGGGAGTAGATTGAGGAGGAGACATGGGCGGACGCCCTGGAGAGGGTGAACTCCTCCTCTTCATGTGCGCGGCTTAGCCTCATACAGTTCAAGGTGCTGCACGGGGCCCACATGTCCGAGTCTTGGATGAGTAGGTTTTTTCGGGGCGAAGACAGGTGAGTCAGGTGAGTCCAGCGAACCATGCCCATATGTTCTGGGCATGCCCGGCACTGGAGGATTTCTGGAAGGGGGTGGCGAAGACGGTGTCGAGGGTGGTATGATCCAGGGTCAAGCCAGGGTGGGGACTCGCGATTTTTGGTGTTGGGGTGGAGCCGGGAGTGCAGGAGGCGAAAGAGGCCGATGTTTTGGCCTTTGCGTCCCTCGTAGCCCGGCGGATGATCTTGCTGCAGTGGAAAGATGAGAGACCTCCGAGCGTAGAGACCTGGATCAATGGCATGGCGGGATTCATTAAGCTGGAGAGGGTCAAATTCGCCCTGAGGGGGCAGGTACAAGAGTTCTTTAGGAAATGGCAGCCTTTCCTCGACTTTCTGGCTCAACGATAAGGAACTTGGTCAACAGCAGCAGCAACCCGGGTGGGAGGGGGGGTGGGGGGAATAGTAGGATAGTGTTTCAGTTAATTTGCTTATTGTTAAGTTATTTTGTTGTTTATTGGGTTTGGGGGGGGGGGGGGTTGTTATATGCGTTGTTACAGGTGCCGGGGGATGTTTATTATTGTTATTATTGTTCTGTTGATATATATTTTTCAAAAAATTCCAAAAAAATATATATATTTTTTAAATCATAGAATTTACAGTGCAGAAGGAGGCCGTTCGGCACAACGACTCTGAACCGGTCTTTGTAAAGGCCACCCTAATGAACCCCATGCCTCCACCCTATCCTCAAAACCCAGAAACCCCTTGCCTTTTTGCAGTCAAAGAACAATTTATCCTGTACAATCCACCTAACCTGCACATCTTTGGACTGTGGGAGGAAACCGGAGCACCCGGAGGAAATCCACACAGACACGGGGAGAACGTGCAGACTCCGCACAGACAGTGACCCAGCGGGGAATAGAGCATGGGACCCTGGAGCTGTGAAGGAACAGTGCTATTGTGCACATATCTGACACGGTGGGGGAATTTGACCGTTTCCCGGGATATAAATTGAAAATGGGGAAAAGTGACGTATTCCGGATAAATGCCGGGTTGGGGAGAAGAGGCTGGGGGAGTTGCCGTTCCGAGTGCTGAGGGTGAGTTTCTACTATTTCGGGATACAGGTGGTGGTGACTTCGGCCGAGCTGCATAAGGTAAACTTGGCGCAATTGGTGGAGTGATGGAGGCGGTCTTCAAGAGGTGGGATGTGTAGCCCTTGACTCTGGCAGGGTGAATACAGGCAGTGAAAATGACGGTGCTGTCCAAGTTTGTGTTCGCCCTTCACAACCTCCCCATTTTGTTGCTAGAATGGTGAATGGGATGAGTTTGAGGTTGGTGTGGGCAGGAAAGGTCCCAGGGGGAGACCAGTTTGAGGGCACTGTTGAGGTTGGTGTGGGCAGGAATGGTCCCTGGGGGAGACCAGTGTGAGGGCACTGTTGCCGGCACCCCTGTCATTCCTGTCGCTCCGACACTCCATGATTTCGGTGGTGGTATCTGCATTGAGGGTTTGGAACAAGTGTAGGGAATAGGAAGACATGCCTCTGTGGGCGATAGCGGGGCTGCACGCGAGGTTCCGGTGGCAGGTTGAGACAGAGTACTTCAGGGATTTGTTTATGGGAGGAAGGTTTGCCGGCCTGGAGGAGATGAGGAGATGTCTCACTTGCCGAATGAAACCAGGTTCAGGTACCTGCAGGTGATGGATATTGTTATAAAAGGGGTGCCGTCCTTCCTGCAGCTGTTACCGCCGGTGCTGCAAGTCAAGACGCTGTCCGGGGATGACACTGGGGAGGGTAGATGCTGGATATATGTGCAGAGCTCATGATTAGGGAGGAGGTCAGATACGAGTGGGAGGAAGAGATGGGATGGAGTTAGGGGCTGGAGTGTGGAAGAAATCCGTGTAGGTGAATGCTTCCTCGTTGAGTGCGAGGTTCAGCCTCATCTCATTTAAGGTGGCGGACAGAGCACACATGATGGTCTTTAGGATGAGCCGTTTCTTTCGCGGGTGGAACATGGGCGGGATGTTGAGGGGAGAGGAGTGGTGAATCTGTTGCAAATGTTTTGGATGTATTCGAGTTTGAGGGGGTTTTGGATAGGGTTAGGGGATGTATTGTCCGAAATTCTGAACATCGGGGTGGCTCCGAGTCCGGACCTGACGATAATCGGAGTGTCAGAATAGCGGCAGTTCAGATGGGGAGAGTGGCCGGTGTCTCGGCCTTTGCCTCCCCGATGAGCCGGAGACAGATTTTGGAGACTGGGAGCCGCCAAAGGCGAGGGTTTGGGTAATGGAGCTGGTAGAATCTTTGCACCTGTAAAGAGTTTAGTTCACCACACGTATAGCGGAAGAGGAGTTGACCCTGAGGTGGAAGCAGTTTATTCACTTCTTTAAAGTGAATGCATGTGTCAGCGGAGGCGGTGGAGGAGGGGAGAATGGATGTTTTGTTTTGTTTCGGGGGAAAGCAAAATAATGAGGTGGGTTTGGTGTGATGGAGGGGTGAGGGTTGGAGTGTGGCGGTGGAGGAGTGGGTAGACTGTGAGAGTGAGTTGTTAGTTTGCTGAACTATTGCCCAGCTTTGGCTTTTTTCTTTTTGTAAATATGAAAAATGCCTTCAACAACAGTATTTTTTGTAAAACAATTTGGATGTGGGAATTCCAGTAAATATTTCTGCACAGTCGATCCACTGAATTGGAGGCAAAGAAGTGAAGTGAAGATTCAAAGATTGACTGGGCGCAGGCAGCCGACTCAAAGAAATAGAACTCACTGTTCCATTTTCACGCTCAGTGTCAAAGGGGAAATTGACACAAATGCAATCATCAATGTATCGAATATAGAGGCGGTTATTCAGATAGAATGTTACCGATGGGAGGGGAGGACAGAACTAGGGGTCATATTTTGAGAATGAGGGGGTAAACATTTTATGTCTGAGCTAACCAGCGTTGTCTTCACCCAGGGACTGGTGAATCTGTAGAACCTCACTACCACAGAAAGTAGTTGAGGCCAAGACGTTATGTAATTCCAGGATGGAATTAGGAATGGCTCTTGGGGCTTAAGGGATCAAGGGGGATGGAGGGAAGGCAGGATTAAGATATTGAACTTGATGATCAGCCATGATAACAATAAATGGCGGAGCAGGCACGAAGGGCCGAATGGCCTTACGCTTTTTCTATTTTCTATCTATGTTTCTATGTATAAAGAGATGGAATTTGGAACCTTTGTTACTCTGAGACGAGGAGAGATTGAGCCAGATTGAGAATTTTGGCTAATTCTGAACACGACATTAAGAGACGATTCGAGCGAGAGTTTTAGAAACAGTGTCAAAATTGATTCAGAGAAATTTTCCGGGCAGCTGACCTCTGTCGCGTGGAGGGATTAAAGAAACTGAGATGATCTTGCAGGGACCCAGCGTCGCCCCCCCCCCCCGCTGTACAGACATCCCAATTGGTCAACTGTAAATTTGTAAACATTCTGTGAGATTTTCATTCAATTAATTATTGAATCCAATTGCACCAGCGAAATTGAACAGTCACATTCCAGAGTGCAGTGTATCTGAAAGAACACTCTGACATTAATGATTACATTACTGAATGGACAGTCAGAGTGAATGCCATCTCTGAAGCAATATGAGATCAAGGAAGATTTCTACCGCTGTTTAACACAACTTCCAATTATAATTTATCATTTAATCTAATCATACTTGAGCAGTTTATGAGGTAAGATGTTGTTTAATTAAGTCTCAGAGCTTGCCTATTCACAACTGGGAATTAACGCAGGTATCTTCATTTGCTTGTCGAAAGTTTAAGAAAAACATCAATTTAAATAATATTGCAACGTCACTACCTCTATGGACAATCTGGAATGTATAAAGTTAGTGCTTTTGGAAAGTATCACCTCACATCTTCCTTCAGAAACATTGTCTGCTGGATCAAGGAACGGATTCACTTCACACAGAAAATGCATCGACCAATTCAATGGGCCAGGAAAGTATTCTATATGATCCTCGCCATAGTTGGTGTTCCTGGTAAGTGTCGAAAATCCATTATCCTGAGTAAATCTATGCATCAGGTTGCTTGTGGTATTATTCGGTGGATGATCATGTTACATTCAATCGGAATATTATTTATTTTATTCATTTACAGGATGTAGGTGTCGCTGGTTAGACCAGCACTTTTTGCACATCCCTGGTTTCCCTTCAGAAGGTGGTGGTGAGTTGCCTTCTTGAACCGCTGCAGTCCTTGAGGTAGGTGTCTGTGCACTCACAGTGCTGTTAGTTAGGGAGTTTCGGGACCTCTCCCCAGCGACAGTGAAGGAACGGCGATATATTTACTAGCCAGGATGGTGAGTGACTTGGAGAGGAACCTCCAGGTGGTGGGGCTCCCAGGAATCTGCTGCTCTTGTCCTTCTAGATGATAGTGGTCATGGGTATGGAAGGTGCTGTCAAAGGAGCCTTAGTGAGTTAGTGCAGTAAATCTTGTAGATGGTACACACGGCTGCCATTGTTCGTCGGGGGTGGAGGGTTTGTATATTTGTGGAATGGGGAGCAATCAAGCGGGGCTGCTTTGCCCTGGATGGTGTTGAGCTTCTTGAGCGTTGTTGGAGCTGCACTCATCAAGGCAAGTGGAAATACGTGCATCAAACTCCTGACTTGTGCCATGGTGGACAAACTTTGCGGGGCCAGGAGGAGAGTTTGCTGGCCCTAAGATTCTTAGTCTTTGACCTGTTCTGGTTGCCACAGTATTAATAGGGCTGGTCCACTCAATTTCTGATCAACGGTAACCCCCAGCATGTTTATTGTGCCGGAATGAGCGATAGTAATGTCATTGAATGTCAGGAGGTGGTGGTTAGATCCTCTCCTGTAGGAGATGGCCATTGCCTGGCACGTGTGTGGCACGAATGTGGCTTGTCACTTGTCAGCCCAAGCCTGGATAATGTCCATGTCTTGCTGCATTTGGATATGGTGCTTCATTACCTGAGCAGTCTGGAATTGTGATGAACATTGTGAAGTCATCTGTAAACATTTCCACTTCTAACGTTACGATGGAAATGAGGTCATTGATGAAGCAGCTGAAGATTGTTGGGCCGAGGACACCACCCTGAGGAACTCCTGCAGTGATGTCCCGGAGCAAAGAGTATTAAACTGCGACCACCATAACATTTTCCTTTATGCCAGGTATGACACCAACCAGCGGAGTGTTTTCCCACTGATATGCATTCACTCCTGTTTAGCTAGGGCTCTTTGATGTCATACTCGGTTAAATGCTGCTTCAGGTCAACGACAGTCTCTATCACCTCTGGCATTCAGCTCTTTTGTCCATCTTTGAACCAAGGTTGTAATGAGGTCAGGAGCTGTGACCTTGGCGGAACTCAAACTGAGCGTCCGAGAACAGGTTATTGCTGAGTAAGTGCCGCTTGATAACACTGTTAATGTCTCCTTCCAGCAATGTGTTGATGATGCAAAATTTTGAAGAGCGGTAAGTGGCTGGGTTCGATTTGCCTGTTTATTGGCACAGACACACCTGGGCAATATATCACCTTGCCGAATAGATGCCAATATTCCAGCTTTACTGAAACAGCTTGGCTAGAGGCTCGGAAATTCCTGGAACACAAGTCTGCAGCACCTTTGAGGGGATATTGTCAGGGCCCAGAGCCTTTGCAGTAACCATTCCCTTCAGCCATTTCTTGATATCACGTGGAGTGAATCGTATTGCCTGAAGACGGATATCAGTGATGCTGAGGACTGCTGGAGAAGACTGAGAGGGATTGTCCACTTCGCACTTCTGTCTGAAGATTGTTGCAAATGCCTCAAATTCAGTCCCAGTCCAGCAGCTATGTTCTTAGGACCCGGCCAGTTCGGTCTGTGGTGCTACTATCGAGCCTTGATGTTGGAAATGGAAGGCCCCCACTCAGAGCATATCCTGTTCCTTTACCGCCCTCAGTGCTTCCTCCGTGGTGTTCAACATGAAGCTGTACTGATTCATCAGCTGATGGTGACTGGAATGTGATAATCAGCAGGATGTATGTTTGCCCATCTTTAATCTGAAGCCGTGAGACTTCATGGGTTAGAGAGTCGATGTTGAAGAATCCCAGGGAAACTCTCTCCCGACTGTATACCGCTGTGCTGCCACCACCCCTGGGTCTGTCCTGCTGGTGAGACCGGACATATCCAGGAATAGTAGTAGTGATGCCTGGGGCATTTTCAGAAAGGTACCAGGTGTAAAGTACATTTTGATACACTCGTCCGTACAGTAAAGTGTATTCATTAAATTCCCTGCATTATCTCTGCAATTATATACCGTATACACATTTTCTAGCTCGAAGACTCTCTGTGTGATACCGTTGCAGCATTTAGCACTATGTGGTATCCTGTTGAATCAAACATTAAACCAGGAAACTTGGTATTACCAATGTTATCCGTTAACATAACTTATACAGAGTGTATGTGACGAACTGAAGAGGAAGACCTGACCCCGGTGACCATGTTTGGAACATGTCAAAATAACATTGCCCCGAGTGTGGGTAATTAACTGGAGTCCACACCCGGCTGCAGTGACATGCATTTCCTGGACATTCTGTCATTGTACAATTGTGTTCAATGTGGGGAATAATCTAACTCTTATTCCAAGTAGAGTTAATGTCAGAACTTTACGGTGCTGATTAATCTCCTTCCCCAAGGATTGTCCTGAGAATGAGTTGATTTTGAATGTTTGGCTGCGGGGGTAACTGGAAATGTGCGTTTTGGATGGTTGCTGAGGTAATGGTTGAGATTGAGTAACCTCCGAGCCGTTCCTCACCCACAAGTTATTGATGTTAAATTCCATGCTGGCTGTGCTCAGAAACGGAAAATTACTGTCAGTAATTTCTATTCTATTCCTCCTTCTTCATCCTTCAGTTAACGGAATGGCAATCGTGATCCTGTCCCGTGGAAACTATGGCCTCTCCACCTGCACCACTCGATACCTGGTGGCAATGTCGGCGGCGGATCTCATGGTCATTATTACTGAGGTTATTACCAGGCGAATCAATGGTAATTATTTCGAATTCAATTTCCTGTACATCACTCCTGTGTGTCGTGTTCAAAATGTTATTATCCGTGCTGCCCTAGATTGTTCTGTGTGGTTCACCGTCGCTTTCACTTTTGATCGTTTTGTTGCCATTTGTTGGCAGAAGCTGAAATATAAATACTGCACCAAGAAAACTGCGGCCGTGATTCTAGCAACAGCCGGTATTTTGCTCTGTTTAAAGAACATTCCAATGTACTTTAGATATAAACCAAAGAAGATCATCGACAATATACCAATGTACTGTTCTAATGCGCCAAGCTATTTTACTGACCCGAGATGGATTGGATTCAGAATGTTTGAAAAGGCTTTAACCCCTTTGATACCATTCGGGTTAATTCTGTTGCTTAACGCTCTGACAGTCAGACACATTTTAGTGACCAGTCGAGTCCGTAAGGGATTGAGGAGCCAGAGCAAGGGAGAGAATCACAGTGACCCAGAGATGGAGAGCAGAAGGAAGTCTATTGTTTTACTCTTCAGCATATCCGGCAGCTTCATACTTCTGTGGTTGGTGTACCTTTTATATTTTTTGATGCTGCAGGTGGGTTAAATTATGATTCATTTTATAACTTTGAAAAAATTGCATATATGCTGCGGGATTTAAGTTGCTGCACAAACACATTTATTTATGTGGTGACTCAGTCCCAATTCAGAGACAAGTTGAAGAGCACAGTGAAATATCCAGTTACATCAATTATTAATTTGATTAATAAACGATAACATTGAAAGCAGCTCAATGATCCAATCTACAGAACAGGAGGGGGCCACCGGAGGAAGGAAAAGAAAGGGCCTGGAGGATTCAAAACCTCAATGAGCCATCAACACAGGCAAGTCATCTGATCGTCCATCCATCCATCCCTGCAGGAGGGATTATCCATTCACAAACTATCGACATACACTGCTCACAAACACACAGTAACAATGCACACACACTAACTATAATTATACACACTTACTAACACATATACCATAATACACACTAACAAACCCATTGAATCCTAAAACCTGCTTCAAAGTGAAACATAGCAGTTAGTGAGGCATCATGGGGTGCATGGCTAACGGACTTGACCATTTGTGAAACCTTGTTAGTTCCCAGGCACATACATGGGAATGGCTTATTCAGCGGGACATCCCTTATCAGCAGCTGTCTCTGAGGAATGTTGCTCGACGCACAGAACCACAGAACCCAAGGACAGTCGATAAGGGGGCCTCCGCCTGTTGTTGATCACATCACTCAGCTCCATGCTGCCTGGCAACCAACAATTGTTATTGAATTGTATAAAGCCGACATGGGCTGTGTAGCTGTTTCCATAACTGTAGAAAATGTTCATGATTTCATATGTCCAGCGGATAGACGCTTGGTTTCCCAGCTTACTTTTACCCGATAGCATCATAAACCATTTGATGTTGAAGCATCCCCGATTGTAGGATCCTTCTGCATTCATTCCTGCGAACAGCACCACCATCCTGCTCAATGGGATAGATTCAGAACACATCCAGCAGCTCAGGTCTGGGCATCCGTGAGGCACATTGGTAGCAGCAGAACGGTACTCATCCACAGTCTAACCTCATGGCCTGGCCGAGGCTCAACTCTATAATTACCACCAAGTGAGGGGATCAGACCTGATTCAATGAAGAGTACAAGAGGGAATGCACAGTGCAGCTCCAGATATTCAAAGAAAATATGTGTCAACATAAAGCTACGACAGAGAATTTGCATGTGAAACAGCATAAGCAGCAAGTGACACACAGAGATAAGCAATCCCACAACGAACGGATTACATATAAGATCTGCATCCCTGCCCCATCCAGCCGTGAATGGTGGTGGACAAGTAAACAACTCACTGGTGGAGGAAGCACCACAAATATCCACATCCTCAGTGATGGAGGATCCCAGCACATCTTTGCAAAAGAGGAGGTTGAAGCATTCGCACGAATCTTCAGACGGGTGCTGAGTGGATGATCCATCTCGGTCTCCTCCAGAGATTCTCAGCATCATGGATGCCAATCTTCAGACTATTTGATGCACCTCACCTGAAATTAAGTAACAGCTGAAGGCACTTGATACCGCAAATACCATGTATCCTGACAATATCACAGAATAGTACGCACGACGGCTCCAGAACTTGCCCAGCCCCTAGCCAAGCTGTTCCAGTTCAAATACAACACTGACATCTACCTGGAAATGTGGGACATTTCCTCGGTCTGTCCTGTACATGAAACAGGACTAATCCAAACCAGCCGATTGCATCCTCGGTTAAAACATGGACAAAAGAGCTGAACACCAGAGGTGAGGTGAGTGCATCTGCCCTTGACACCAAGGCAGCATTTAATCGAGAATAGTCTCAAGGAGACCCAGCTAAACTGGGGTCAATGGGATTCAGAGGGAAACCTCTACACTGCTCGAGTCATACCGAGCA
Source organism: Scyliorhinus canicula (assembly GCF_902713615.1). Taxonomy (NCBI): domain Eukaryota; kingdom Metazoa; phylum Chordata; class Chondrichthyes; order Carcharhiniformes; family Scyliorhinidae; genus Scyliorhinus; species Scyliorhinus canicula. Next base: position 217,340,912 of record NC_052151.1, read on the forward strand.
GAAAGTAAGATGGTTCTTGTTGTTTGGAGGTCGTCATCTCTGTCCCAGCACTTTACCACAGGAGCTCCTCAGGGTCGTGTCCTCGGCCGAACCATCTTTAGCTGCTTCATCAATGACCTTCCTTCCAATATAATGTCAGCAGTGGCGATATTTACTGATGACTGCATAATGTCCAGCACCATTCGCGACTTGTCAGACACTGAAGCAGTCCACGTGCAAATGCAGCAAGACCTGGACAATATCCAGATTTGGGCTGACAAGTTGCAAATAACATTCGTGCCACACAAGTGCCAGGCAATGAGCATCTTCAATTAGAGAGAATCCAAACATCGCCCCTTGACATTCGATGGCATTACCATCACTAAATCCTGGCGGTTATAAGAAACCGAACTGGACTAACCATATAAATACTGCGGCTACAAGATCAGGTCAAAGGCTGCAAATCCTGCAGCTTTGAACTCACATCTTCCAATTCTCTTTGGTAATCTCCAAAGGAATGAAAATGAATAATTACGGGTCGGGGTCGCAGATTGTCCCGAGGCCTCAAAGAAAGGTTATGATGTTCCCTTTCTAACTAAACACGTCCAGATTTAGTATTGTGATGAATATAGGGATGTTGCATGTATTACGGGTACTTGGTGCAGTAAGCATTAAAGTTCTGGGTTAGTGGGTATGTGACTGCTGCAGTCTTGTTTCAAAATAATCCTGGTTTGGAAGGTGGGGGAGACGAAACAAATGTAAAAGTTTGAACCAATAGAATTTTGTTTGGAGTAATGTGACTCGCTGTCGAGTTCATTGTATTTCAGCTTGGAACGTTTATGTCCCTGCTGGCTGGAGCTAAGGCATCAGGCATTTTGGGAATACATTTCAGCTCTGATCTTTAATTTTAATGCACTTCATGCCAAACATGTGTAAAATAGCAACATATACAATACACACTCCATCAAATCACAGTCCACAGTATGGACAATTTCCCCCTTTTTAAGTGCTAACCTCCCGTCCCGCTTCCAGCCCTACCCCTACCAAACCCCCCCCCCCCCCCACAACAAACAGTTCCACATACACCGTCATGAAGCCCTCCTCCGACCCCCTCAACCTGAACCTAATCTTCTCCAACCGAAGAAAGTCAGACAAGGGGCCCTTCCCCTCCAGAAGCTCCGGTGATTTCGACGCCCCAAACATTGCTACCATAGGGTCCGGACTAATCTCCACCCCCACAATCTTAAATAGTGTCCAAACCTCCACGTCCCAGAATCTCTCTAACTTCCAGCAATCACAGAACATGTGGGTATGATGTGCACAACCTGACGCTCTCTTCTGTCAATCATCAGTCACCGCCTGGATGAACCGACTCATCCTCGCCTGAGTCATATGTACGCTTTGCACTACCTTGAACTGAATCAATCTCATCCTCGTGCAGGAGGAGTAGAATTCACCCTCCACATCGCCTCTTACCATAGTCCTCAGACAATTACCCCCAACTCCTCCTCCCATTTGTTCTTGATCGTCACCTCTTGCGCTCCATAACCCCACCCCCCGCGCTTCCCCAACCACTGTATATATGCCAAATCCTACCCTCTTCCAACTCGTCTGGGAGCAGCAGTTGCTCCAACAAGGAGTCGTCCGGCAGTCTGGGAAACACCCTCCACTATTCGCGCAAAGGCTCATACCTGCATATGTATAGATGGGCTCCCCCTCCGTAACTCAAACCTCTCCCGCAACTTATCCAGACCTGCAAACTTCTCTTCTGAGTACATGTCCCTCATCCTCGCCAGACCTGCATCCCTCCATTTCCCGTACATTCCATCTATCTCGCCTGTATCTACAACACACTGCTGTCAACACCGACATGCACTTCAAATTAAACTGTTTCCTCGGCTGACTCCACAACCAGACCGTGAACAGCAGCACCGGACACCCCGTATACGTCCCCGGAGATAATGGCAGCAGAGCTGACACCTAATCGTCAGATTGTATCACAAACAGGAATCCTCCTCCATCTTGAACCACTCCACCTCGTTCACCATTGCCTCACATTCTCCACATTAGTTTGGTAATGCCAGCCCCCCTTTATATCTCTGCAACTGTAACAGGACCATCTCTACATGTGGCACCTCCCCGCCCATATTAACTCCCGGATTACTGTCTGCAACTTCCGGTGACAGATCAAGAGAGTCTGGAAAACAAACGGGAACCTTGGCAGCACATTTATCTTTACCATCTGCACCCTCCCTGTCAGAGTCAGGTCCAGCATATCCCATCTCATAATATCTGCCCTCATCTCCTCCAAAGTTGTCAAATTCCACCTGTGCATTGTAACCCATTCGCTCGTCACCTGAATCCCCAAATCCCTAAACCTGTCCCTTTCTGCCTTGAACGGCAACATCTCCCAGTTGAACCCCCTCCCCGCCATTATCACCGGACACACCTCACTCTTCCCGACATTTAAATTATATCCAGAGAAAGCCCCAAACCACTACAATATTCTCATTGTCCCACCCATACTCTACAATGGGTCTGGCACAGCCAACAACAAGTCGTCCGCGTACAACGACGTCCGATGGTCCCTGCTCCCCATCAAAATCCCCTGCCAGTCCGCAAACCCCCTGAGGGCCTTGGCCTAGGGATCAATCACCAGCGCAAACAGCCAGCGGCGAGAACGGACAGCCCTGTCTCAATCCCCTCTGCAATCCAATGCGGGAATCGAACCTGAGACCTTGGTGCTGTGAAGCAGCAGGGCTAACCAATAACACTATACTCCAGAATATTTGACTGCATAACACTGCACTACAGAATACTTTGCATGTACTTCACAACAGAGAACATTACAACACAACAATATATTACAGAATACTGTACTATATACTTCACGACAGAATACTTTACTACATAACACTATACCACAGAGTACTGTACTATATACTTCACGGCGGAATACTTTACTACATAACGCTCTACTACAGAATACTTTACCAAATGCTTGCCTACAGAATACTTTGCTTCATACTTCACCGCAGACTACTTCACGATATAAAACTATACTACAGAATACTTCACTACATAACACATGACACTGCGTATCAACGGAATTGAATGTTTATAAACTCTTTAAAACAATAATACAATCAACTAACATTTGAAAACAGCAGGCTGGGTTACTAGGATTGAATTCTATTGAGAAAACGTCGGCCAGAAAATCGTATTTGAAAACAATGGAATGTCAAGAATTGGAAACTCATGAACGAGGTTTGACGAGACCACGAGAAAGAACAGTTTCAAATACTTCTATCGGCTACAGAACAATAAGATTTGAGAATCTCGAAAGAACCGATCAATATATATAATAGAATCATAGATCTCAACAGTGCAGAATGAGGCCATTCGGCCCATCAAATCTGCATCGAGACTGGGAAAGAGCATCCCAGCTCGATCCACACCCCGGCCCTGTCCACATAATACAGCAACGGACGCTATGGGGTAATTTATCATGGCCAATAGACCTAACCTGCCCGTCTTTGGACTGTGGGAGGAAACCGGAGCACCCAGAGGAAATCCACGCAAACACGGGAAGGTGCAAACTCCACACAGACAGTGACCCAAGGCCGTAATTATGCCCGGGCTATCTGTGCTTTGCCACACCCCCTTAAACAATGACCTTCACTGGCTTGTCTCCATTATTACATTCCTAAACATTTCAGTATTCCTTACGCAAAAATCCCATCTCTTCAACTTGTCACTCTCAAATATCAATTCTCATTGCTGCCCAGGGGATTAATTCCCAAAGACGCTTTGAAATATCTGTCAAGCCCCGCCAGCTCCTTGCCCAGACCAGCTACGCACTTCTTCACACTGCCTGTTATTTCAGAACTGTGGGAGTGAAAGTAAAACATAAAAATTCTGGCCAAAAATTGTACCCAAATCCTCACATTTTATTCAGACATTGCAAGAGTTATTCAGATAAATGATATAAAGCAAATTATAGAATAGAATTATACAATCCCTGCAGGGCAGACGGAGGCCATTCAGCCCATCGAGTCTGTACCAATCCTTGGAAAGAAGCCCACACCTCCACCCTATCCCAGTAATCCTATTCCCGTAACAACCTCCCCGAACAGGCGCCGGAATGTGGCGACTAGGGGATTTTCACAGTAACTTCATTGAAGTCTACTCGTGACAATAAGCGATTTTCATTTCATTTTTCATTTCATAATCACAGCTAACCTTATTGGCACTAAGGGGCAATTCAGCATGGCCAATCTACCTAACCTGCACATATTTGGACTGTGGGAGGAACCACAGCCGGAGTAAACCCACGCAGACACAGGGAGAAAGTGCAAACACCAGTTAGACAGTCACCTAAGGCAGGAATTGAACTCGGGTCCCTGGCGCTGTGAGGAATCAGAGCTCGCCGCCGTGCTGCCCATTATATTTAGGTCTTACGGGGTCAGCAAGCAATTGAAAAATATTCATATATGGCGATTGCTGAAGGGAAGACCGTGTGTCTATGCGATATTGCGATAGTCCAGCAGAGGGAGATTGCCAAATGTGAGACTGTATATATATGTGTGTGTGTGTTTGTGATACAGAGTCTAGCAGAGGCTGATTACTGGAGATGACAGTGTGTGTGAGAGATACAGAGAGAGTCCAGCAGAGGGAGAATGCTGTAGGTGAGTCAGTATATATGTGTGTGGGGGAGATACAAAACCTCGAGGGAGATTGCTGAAGATGTGTGAGAGACACAGAGAGAGTCCAGCAAGAAGAAATTGCTGTAAATTTGTGTTCTTCAAGCTTTCTTGACCGGGACCCATTTTTACGAACCTCCTAGCCTTCGCAATCCACGCCGGACGAACTTTTCGCTCACCTTTAATGTGACAGTTGAGCCTGCTCCGTCCTCACAACCTCACTTGCTTTGTTATTCAATTCATTAATACTAATAATGACTTCAGCTGATGACTTAAGATCTCACTGCTTCCATTGAAAAAGATCAAGAGGTTTGTCCTCGAACTCGCCATGTTCAGTCTTGAAATCCCTATGAAGTTTTGAGTGTTTTAATCTTTCATTTGCCAGTACTTCCCTGTGTATACCATACATGGGCTTTGCATGCTAATTTCCATTGGCACAATTAATGAACCCATACTTCAAGAAATCATCTGTATGCTGCTTTGTTCCTGATTTTAGGAACAAGGCCACCCTTCTCATGACCAGCCAAGCTGCGACTTGGTGTTTGTTTGAAAGGTCTGGTGATGGGGCATCCTGCCAGGTGGCTTTGACAATCTGCTCACGCAATCATCCAACATAGTTCACCACCTCCTTTTCACTGAGGGCCTTATAGAATATAGAACAGTACAGCACAGAACAGGCCCTTCGGCCCTCAATGTTGTGCCGAGCCATGATCACCCTACTCAAACCCAGGTATCCACCCTATACCCAAACCCAACAACCCCCCCCCCCCCCCCCACTGCTTGATCGCCTTGTGGTCAAAGATGTTGCACTGAACAAACTTTTCCACAAGAGACAGGTGTACAGCCAGTCCAGCTACTTGCTGCGTTCCGCAGCAACGTGGACAGACTCATTCACAGGACCAGGGACGGTTAGAACCGCAGTTCATAGTGACCCACGGTGTTTGCTAACCGAGGATCGGTGCACAACTTGATCCAGCCACACACAAAGGTGGCCATCAGGATGAGGGTGGCGTTGAGTACAGTTTACCCTCCCTTATCTGGAGATTTGTACATGGTGTCCTTTTGGACACGATCCATCTTGGATCTCCAGGTGAACTTGAAGATGCCTCTGACACTGCCCTGGCACAGGATCTGGTTATGAACCAGACCCGCCCCACAAACAGCAACAATGAGAAAACCTCACACCTGGTAACCAAGTTTTTCCCTGCAATGGACAGGGAGCGTTGCTCTCCCATGCACACGCGAACATAGTTTTTTCGGGAAAAAATATACTTTATTTATAAAATATCTCAAAATGCACAATCATTTCAAAATGGCCATCACACACAATGCAATTATATTCAGGTTCTCTACGTGTTTCATTTTGCCTTCATGAGGGCCTCCAATGCTGGCAAAGTAACATTGCAGACATTTGGAAATGATCAAAACAAAAGGTGCAAATAGTTGTTGTGGACCCTCAGAATTAGGGGCATAGTTAGATTAGTAGTCGCCTGTTCTATTATTTCCATGACATGCTTATCTTTTTTCATTATAATAAATAGTTTTTAAATCTGGTGCCAGTAATTCATTAGAGCGATCAAGGGTCAAACATCTCGGGAAAATACACAAATGATTGTTTACTTCACACTTACGTCCGGGGTCTATGGGGCTGGACATGATCTTGCACACACCCAGGGTGTCGTAACATCTTGGAGTGCTGCACTGTCAGAGGGTCAGTATTGAGGGACTGCTGCACTGTCAGAGGGTCAGTACTGAGGGAGTGCCACACTGTCAGAGGGTTAGTACTGAGGGAGTGCCGCACTGTCAGAGGGTCAGTACTGAGGGAGTGCCGCACTGTCAGAGGGTCAGTACTGAGGGAGTGCTGCACTGTCAGAGGGTTAGTACTGAGGGAGTGCTGCACTGTCAGAGGGTCAGTACTGAGGGAGTGCCGCACTGTCAGAGGGTCAGTACTGAGGGAGTGCTGCACTGTCAGAGGGTTAGGACTGAGGGAGTGCTGCACTGTCAGAGGGTCAGTACTGAGGGAGTGCTGCACTGTCAGAGCGTCAGTACTAAGGGAGTGCTGCACTGTCAGATGGTCAGCACTGAGGGAGTGCTGCACTGTCAGAGGGTCAGTACTGAGGGAGTGCTGCACTGTCAGAGGGTCAGTACTGAGGGAGTGCTGCACTGTCAGAGGGTCAGTACTGAGGGAGCATTGTACTGTCAGAGGGCCAGTACTGAGGGAGTGCTGCACAGACAGAGGGTCAGTACTGAGGGAGTGCTGCACAGACAGATGGTAAGTACTGAGGGAGTGCTGCACTCTCAGAGGGTCAGTACTGAGGGAGTGCTGCACTGTCAGAGGGTCAGTACTGAGGGAGAGCTGCACTGTCAGAGGGTCAGTGCTGAGTGAGTGCTGCACTGTCACAGGGTCAGTACTGAGGGAGTGCCGCACTGTCAGTGAGTCAGTACTGAGGGAGTGCTGCACTGTCAGACAGACAGTACTGAGGGAGTGCTGCACTGTGAGAGGGTCAGTACTGAGGGAGTGCTGCACTGTGAGAGGGTCAGTAGTGAGGGAGTGCTGCACTGTCAGAGGGTCAGTACTGAGGGAGTGCTGCACTGTCAGAGGGTCAATACTGAGGGAGTGCTACACTCAGAGTGTCAGTAGGTGAGGGAGTGCTGCACAGTCAGAGGGTCAGTACTGAGTGAGTGCCGCACTGTCAGAGGGTCAGTACTGAGGGAGTGCTGCACTGTCAGAGGGTCAATACTGAGCCTGCGCCGCACTGTCAGAGGGTCAGTACTGAGGGAGTGCCGCACTGTCAGAGGGTCAGTGCTGAGGGAGTGCTGCACTTTCAGAGGGTCAGTACTGAGAGAGTGCAGCACTCAGAGAGTCACGACTGAGGGAGTGCTGCACTGTCAGAGGGTCAGTACTGAGGGAGTGCTGCACTGTCAGAGGGTCAGTACTGAGGGAGTGCTGCACTGTCAGAGGGTCAGTAATGAGGGAGTGCTGCACTGTCAGAGGGTCAGTGCTGAGAGATTGCTGCACTCAGGCGGCCCCTACTCAGGGAGTGCTGCACTGTCAGAGGTTATGTACTGAGGGAGTGCTGCACTGTCAGAGGGTCAGTACTGAGGGAGTGCTGCACTGTCAGAGGGTCGGTACTGAGGGAGTGCTGCACTGTCAGAGGGTCAGTACTGAGGGAGTGCTGCGTTTGGCTGAGGATATGATGCTTCCTGTTGGTCGCAGCCAGTAACTACAGCGTTACCTGTTTACATGGGAAATTCCCATTCGTTGCTCACATTGATAAATGTAGTGATTGCGCAATCATGAATCTGACAACATAGGAGGGGCTATTCCGCCCATTGTGCTTTGAAAGAGTTGCCAAGCTTAGACCCACATATTCCATAGCACAGAAAATGATTCCTCTACAAATAGTGGAACTGCTTCCACTGCCCATTACAGCCGTTCTGTATGAAAATGTTCCTCAGCTCCTCCCCGAGTTCTTTTTGCCAATTATGCTAAATCTGTGTTATTTGGTTGGCACCAAAAGCTGTTTCTGTTCATTTCTTCTATTCATGTCTGACATAATTAATAGCAGGTTTATTAAATCTGTACTAAATATTTTCTCCTCAATCCTCCCCTACTAAACTTCACTGGCCTATTTATTCTCCCGTGTTTCTTATTTCCCCTCCTCTATCCCTCCTGATTATATCTCTGTCACTTTATTTCACTATCACTCCTTCAATCCCCTCTCTGTTTCCAATTTCTCTTTTTAACCCCTCCCAGGTCTCCCTCCCATCCCCTTAACCCTTCCCCATTACCCCTCCCTCTCATCCCTCCCTATTCTCGTCCATTACCATTCCCACTCACCTCCTCCCAATTATCCTGCCCATTCCCTCCTTCCCCATTTCCCCCTCTCATCTCCCCATTCCCCCCTCCTCATCGCTCCCCATTCTCCCTCCGCATTTCCCCTCCCCCTTCCCTCTCCCAATGCCCCTCCTACTTAATTCTGTCACAATTAACCCTCCACATCCATCGCACCTCACGTTATAAACTGCCTCTTTGAGCAGGACGTTTTACATGTGCAGAGCGGGAATCCCAGTGACCTGGGGAACGCATGCTCAGTGTGTGGATCCGTGTGGCATAATGCGTACATATAGGCCGTCCGTGTTTAGACATTCCTTTTGTTTTTTGCACCTCACAAAGATGGTGACCGCAGCGCGTAAGTTGGCCGCGATTATTAACAAGAAGTCTTACAACACCAGGTTAAAATCCAACAGCTTTGTTTTGAATCACTAGCTTTTGGAGCGCAGCTCCTTTATCAGGTGAGGAAAGAGCTACGCTCCGAAAGCTAGTGATTCAAAACAAACGTTTTGGACTTTAACCTGGTGTTGTAAGACTTCTTGTTAATAATGGCGGCCAAGTTACGTGCAGCAGTCGCCATCTTTGTGCCAACCACAATCCAACGCCAACATTTCTGCATCATTATTAACAAGGATCATAGGAGCGGGATGAAGAGTGAACCACAGGGAGCTTTCACTTCCTACACTGCCAGTGGGAGAGTATGGCCACCATAGAGGACCTCCAGTGTGGAAGGAGGCCATTCAGCCGATGGCATCTGCACTCACCCTCTGAAAGAGTATTCGACCGAGGCAACCCCATCTTGCAAAATTACCTCTATCGTGAAGAGTTATCGTTGACACACACTGGAGATTGGGGAGATTATCCCACGTGGGCAGCACGGTAGCACAGTGGTTAGCACAATTGCCTCACAGCGCCAGGTTCCCAGGTTCGATTCCAGGCTGGCTCTGTGCGGAGTCTCCACGTTCTCCTCGTGGCTGCATGGGTTTCCTCCGGGTGCACTGGTTTCCTCCCACAGTCCAAAGATGTGCAGGTCAGGTGGATTGCCCATGCTAAATTGCCCTTAGTGTCCAAAATTGCCCTTAGTGTTAGCTGGGGTTACTGGGTTATGGGGATAGGGTGGAGGTGTGCGGTTGGGTGGGGTGCTCTTTACAAGAGCCAGTGCAGACTCGGTCTGCCGAATAGCCTCCTTCTACACTGTAAAGTCTGTGTTATATATTGTATGTGGTCTCGAAGCAGGTTAATGGGTGAACAATATCTGGATCATCGGCCGCTGAGATCCTCACCCTCTGCCTTTGTCATCTTCACCTTTTGAAGGACTGGGCTCTGAAAGCTCGTGATTCCAAACCAACCTGTTGTACTTGGAGCTGGTGAAGATTTCTCACTGTGCCCAGCCCAGTTCAACGCCGATATCTCCACATCATCATTATCTTCAAACTGGATTATTCTGCCAATCACCTGACTGGCCTCTCATTTTACAGGACTTTATGAACTCCAGCTGATGCTAAACTCTGCTAGTCGACATCCTACCTGGTAGCAGCAGCCATTGCCGCATCTCCCATGTGTTCAATGACCAACATTGGACGCCAGCCCAGGCCCCAACTTTCAAATGGCTCCGAACTACATTACCCAGGAGGCAGCAGATGCTGTGCGCATGCGCAGGGGGAGGGCCGCGGTGCTGACGGGAGCTGCAGTCCCAGCCGCACGCGGCGGCGGTTGGGGTTTTTAATCTGAGGGAGCGGGTGGGATTGGGAACCGAACCTGGGACCCTGGAGCTGTGAAGCATTTATGCTAACCACCATGCTACCGTGCTGCCCACAGTCATTTATACCGTGCTCATTTATATGCATTTTAAGATGCTGGGGGGACCAAAAGGTGTGGGTTTGGCGTATGGACGCAAGGGACATATAATACTTTCCAAATTGGCAGAAAAAAAAAATTTTAAGAGAGTGTTTTGAGGCACGACCCCGGAGTCTCACCCCATCAGCACGTTGCCCTGGAGGAGACTGTGGTGGAGGTGAGTATGTTGTCCACCTCCAGTCGAATGTGCCTTTAGAACATAGAACATAGAACAGTACAGCACAGAACAGGCCCTTCGGCCCTCAATGTTGTGCCGAGCCATGATCACCCTACTCAAACCCACGTATCCACCCTATACCCGTAACCCAACAACCCCCCCTTAACCTTACTTTTATTAGGACACCGGGCAATTTAGCATGGCCAATCCACCTAACCCGCACATCTTTGGACTGTGGGAGGAAACCGGAGCACCCGGAGGAAACCCACACACACAGGGGGAGGACGTGCAGACTCCACACAGACAGTGACCCCGCCGGGAATCAAACCTGGGATCCCGGAGCTGTGAAGCATTTATGCTAACCACCATGCTACCCTGCTGCCCCTTTGTAAACAAGGCATGGAGAGACAGAGTGATAAGGCGTTTTTTTTCTTGTTGAGGTTCATCCCGAGCTGCTCCATGATGCAGGACTCTGTGCTCTACGGTCTATTCCCTCGGACGCACACCGAGACAAAGATCATCTGCTGCTGGAAGATGGCCAACTCAGTGACAGATGTTCTTTGGTCTGATCGAAACTTGTCGATCTTCCAGTGAAAAGAGTTGCCTCTGACTGAGTTTTGCAGACTGGTACATTCCAAAGCCCGTGTCTACGTGCTGAGGGACACACTAAAGCTCGGGGCAGCTGCAATAGAGGAGGGTCGCTGTCTCATACCTTTCAGCCTTTGTGCACCAATGAGGGGAGGAATTACCCTCTCAGGCTGTGTGAATACAGTGAATATTATTATATTGTCAGAGACTTCCTTCAGATTTCATTGGCAGACCTCTCTATTTCTGAGACTAAAGTGTTGATATCAACTCAGAATTTGTAGACCTGGGTGGCACGTTGGTGCAGTGGTTAGCACTGAAGCCTACAGTGCTGAGGATCCGGATTCGATCCCAGCCCCGGGGCACAGTCTGTAAGGAGTTTACATATTCTCCCTGTGTCTGCCTGGGCTTCACAACCACGGCCCAAAGATGTCCAGGTTAGGTGGATTTGCGACGCTAAGTTGCCCCTTAATTGGAAAATAATAATAATTGGGCTCTCTAAATTTGTAAAAAAAAGAAAATAATTTTTGCTCCTTTTGGACAAAAGCTGGCGCCGCACCCGGACTGATTCTACTACTGCGAAGGGGCTAGCACCAGCGCCGCGTGGAACACAATCGATTCTAATGAGAAATGGTGACATACTCACTGGTTTCGCGATTCACACTCAAAGAAGGAGGGTGTCAGCTGCCGCTGATCGCTGTGCCTGGGTGCAGGGGGCAGAGGCGATGAGCACCGTGGGCAGCACGGTCCGGAGGGGCCAGCAACGCCAGATAAAACTGCACAACCTCCTCAGGACGGCCAAGGTGAGTAGGCAGCACTGTGCCCCTGGCATTAACACCCATCCCTCACACCCATAATCCTACCTCTCCCCCCACCCCACCACAGGGAGGGAAGGCGAGACCACACCCTGCCCCACAGGCCGATACCCACACCGACCGCCATGGCCGGGTGCCCTGGTCGCTGAGGCCAGCAGCAACCCGCCCCCTGGGCTGCACGCGCAGGACTGCCTGACTGTTGTTTTCAGTTCCTCCACCCACCCCTCCAGGAGAAGGCAGCGCACAACTGCCGGGAGCGGAAGAAGACAAGAGGGGGTCCGCCAGGCCTGCGGCCCCTCACCACGAGTGAGCACAGGGCCATGGACGTGGTTGGTGGCCCGGAGGAATTGGAGGTTGCCGAGGTGGAGCTCGGTCGCGGGCGAGGAAGTGAGACCCCACTTAGTTGTGGTTCCCATGGCACATGTGCCAAACCCCACCACCACCACCCTGAACTCCATGCTGCCCTGACACCCACCCCCACCCTCACGCCCACCCTGGCAGCGGCCTAATCATGCGTCTTTTCTTGTGTCTTGCAGGACCTGCTGGAGCTGGGTCGGGTCCCTCTGGCATCCCCCGCTTCCAACCCGTGCCCAAGCCAGGCCCCCGTGAGCCGAGCAGTGACACTGAGAGCAGATCGGACACTAGCCCTCGACCCGAGACTCAGGAGACCCCGGGTCAGAGGATGACAGTGATTTTCCGTCACAGCTGTCTCCAACAGCGGGGTCTGGGGGGGGGGGGGATTGGGTTGCCCAGACGCCCCACTCACCCCTACTACGCCAAGGATTCGAGGGAACCATGTGATGGATAGGCCAGCTCGATTGCAGGGAACACCCAGGTGGAAGGTGCTACTGTGGGCAGAAGTTAGACATTGTCATACGATGCAGAGTATGGAGCTCATCGCAGAGCAGGCTGTCATCATCCTCCATCCCATGGACCAGACCCGCTGTCACTGCCAACGCAGGGCTCTCGCCCCACAGTGCAGCAGGGGGCAGCACGGTAGCATGGTGGTTAGCATAAATGCTTCACAGCTCCAGGGTCCCAGGTTCGATTACCGGCTGGGTCACTGTCTGTGTGGAGTCTGCACGTCCTCCCCATGTGTGCGTGGGTTTCCTACGGGTGCTCCGTTTCCTCCCACAGTCCAAAGATGTGCGGGTTAGGTGGATTGGCCATGCTAAATTGCCCGTAGTGTCCTAAAAAGTAAGGTTAAGGGGGGGGGGGGTTGTTGGGTTATGGGTATAGGGTGGATACGTGGGTCTGAGTGGGGTGATCATTGCTCGGCACAGCATCGAGGGCCGAAGGGCCTGTTCTGTGCTGTACTGTTCTATGTATGTATCACAGAGGGAGTTACAGACTGAGGGTGGACAGGGATGTGTGTGGTGGTCGGGGGGGGGGGCAGTGTGGGAGTGGGATGCAGTGTCCGTGCCCCTGGCCAGTTGCCCCCCCTCCATTCCCCCCAGTCGGTGAACCCGGAGATGATCAGAGCATCCTGTGTGCATTGGCTCTGGTGCACACGTCATGCAGCCTCTCCTGCTTGCTTTGCGACCCCATGTCCTGCCCTCCCCAACATCCTCCCCGTCGGTCGAGGCCTGAAGTTTGTCCTGCTTGCTGCAGGCCACACGATGTGGGCGACCCTCTCAGCATCATACTGGAAAGCCCCTCCAGAGCGGTCTAGGCACCTGAACTGCATCTTCAGCAGGCGGAAGCATTGCTCCATCACGCTCTTGGTCGCTGCATGGATATCGTTGTAGTGGGTCTCCAGGTCAGTATGGGGCCTCCAGATAGGCGTCATCAGCCACGACCGCAGTGGATCATCCCCGTCACCCAAGAGCCAGGGCATCTAGAACATGTCCGGAATCACCGACTGTGCCAGGATGAAGGCATTGTGCACATTGCCCGGGTATCGGGCACAGAATGGTACACAGCTTATGGTCACATCTCAGCTGCACGTTAATTGAGTGGTACCCCATTCGGTTTGTTTAGAGCTGCTGGCCATTCGCAGGTGCTTGTAGGGGGACATGCATCCGCTGGACCCGAGACACCCCATTAATGCCAGCAAGCCCCGCTGACCGGGCATTCTGGTGGACACGGTGGGGGCGGGATTGACGCCGGCCCTGGGATATTCTCCGACCCGACGGGGGGGGGGGGGGTGGGTCAGAGAATCACGCCCTATGTGCATGCCACGTGGGTGCCCTTGCACTCCAGGGTCTCCCATTGCACAGAGGCCCACCCGGGTGGCAGCTCGCAAAGTCATCTTGGTTCCTCGCTCTGCTCCATGCCCGTCGAGGTCTGTGTCTGTCCCGTTGCCGGGCCTTATCTGTCTTTGTATCCCCTTTCTGCTCTGTGCATCCCCTATTTTTGTTCCCCCCTTCCCCTACACCCCCCCCCGTCCCCCATCCCTCTGGTCCCCCCCCCCCAGTGTTCTCTCCCCCTTCTGCCCTCTTCCCCCCTCCCTTTTGGCCAGACGCTCCCTCTCCCCTGACAGGTGCACCGCGGCTTCTCTTACTGCCTGCCTTCCCGTGCGAATCCTCCTCGCTAGTCAGGTGGCTCCCCTCCCAGTGCTGGTCTCGACCTGGCCCTTTTTTACCTACCACTCTCCACCCACTATCCCTCCCACTTGCCTGCTTCCCCTATTCTTGCTCCCCTTTCCTGTTTCCCATCTGCAAAGTGAGAAAGGGGACGAACAGGAAAACGAGGCAGCAGTTCCACTCAAAAACATAGTCCATGTTACAATCTTTCTTTCCGCTCCGTCCTCCACTCTCATTCCCTTAATTCCTCTGTCCCTGCCGCTTTCACCGCTGCCACATCTGCTCTCCCTCCAGGCTGTTCATTTTAACGAACTCATCGGCCTCCGCCAGAGTGCTGAAGTAATGTTCCTTCCTCTTATATGTTACCCAGAGTTTGCCCAGGATTAGCATGCCGAATCGCACCCCTTTTTTATAGAGCGTCGATTTCACTCTGTTGATTTCGGCCCCATTTTTTTGCCAAGTCCATCCCACTGTCCTGGTCGACCCTGACTCTTTGCCCTTCCCACGATCATGATTTTGTCTGTCGGGCACACCTCAGGATTTTTTCCCCATTCCTGGAATCGGCGCATCTTTGCAATTAGCGCCCTTGGTTGCTCCCCAGTATTGGGGGTAGGTCGGAGCCACCTGTGTGCCCTGTCCATCTCTGGGGGATTTGGAAAGCCTTCCCTCCCAACTAGATTGCCCAGTCGGGTCCCTCCCCTCAATCTCGTCTGGCAGATCCACGATGCGGACGTTTTGGCACCTGGACCTATTCTCCTCATCCTCGATTTTCCCTTTCAGGTTACCCTGAGCCGCCACCATCCTCTTCATCTCGGTCTCCAAAGTCACCATCCTGTCGCTGTGGTCCGTTGATGCCTTCTTCTGGTCCAGGAGCGTCTTCTCCTGGGCCTCCACCTTCCGTCCCAGGCCCTCTATCTTGTGCTGAAGGTTGGCTATCGCTTCCGTCACCATCTTCTTCATCACCACCTGGAACTCAGTCATGTTCGCTTCCTTCATAGCGGTCAGTTCCTTCTTCAAAACGTTACTCCTGTGTTGCTGCCTGCTCTTCTCCGCCGTTCAGGTCGCCAATCTTTCCAAATCCACCTAACCTGCACATCTTTGGGCTGTGGGAGGAAACCGGAGTACCCGGAGGAAACGCAGCCACAGGGAGAACTTGCAGACTCCTCACAGAACCCCGGGAAATCTCCCATCAATATAATCCCATCGGTATAATCAATATAAGTCCACATGGACTTCAATAAAGCCTTTGACAAGGTTCCTC
Source organism: Scyliorhinus canicula (assembly GCF_902713615.1). Lineage (NCBI taxonomy): Eukaryota > Metazoa > Chordata > Chondrichthyes > Carcharhiniformes > Scyliorhinidae > Scyliorhinus > Scyliorhinus canicula. The sequence goes on from NC_052151.1 coordinate 217,356,629, forward strand.
GTGGCAGACTGGTACAGAAGGTGAAGTCAAATGCGATCAGAGGTGAGCTGGCAAGATGGACACCGAACTGACTCGATCATAGAAGACTGAGGGTGGCAGTGGAAGGGTACTTTTGTGAATGGAGGGCTGCTGTTTGCAATATCTATAAACGATTTGGAGAAAAATGTAACTGGACTGAATAGTAAATTTTCGGATGATGCAAAGGTTGGTGGGATTGCGGATAGCAATGGGGCTGACAGTGGATACGGCAGGCTATCGATCGGTTAGAGACTTGGGCGGAGAGATGGCAGATGGAGTTTACTCCAGACAAATGTGAGGTAATGCATTTTGGAAGGTCTAATACAGGTGGAAAATAAACAGTAAATGGCAGAACCCTTAAGAGCATTGATAGGCAGAGAGATCTGGATGTAGAGGTTCACAGATCACTAAAAGTGGCAACGTGGGTGGAGAAGGTAGTCAAGAAGGCACACGGCATACTTGCCCTCATTGGTCAGGGCATTGAGTATAACAATTGGCAAATCATGTTGCAGCTGTAAAGAACCTTAGTTAGGCCACACTCGGCATATAGTGTTCAATTATGATCGCCACCCTACCAGGATGTGGAGACTTTGGAGAGGGCACAGAAGAGGTTTACCAGGATGGTATGGAGAGCATTAGCTATTTGGAGAGCTTAGATAAACTCGGTCTGTTCTGACTGGAACAATGGAGATTGGGTGATGACCTGAAAGAAAATTATGATGGGCATGGACAGAGTGGATAGTCAAAGCTTTTTCACAGGATGGAAGAGTGAATTACTAGGGGGCATCGGTTTAAGGTGCAAGGGGCAAATTTTAGAGGAGATGTTGAAGGGAAGTTGTTTTACACAGAGGGTGGAGGGTGCCTGGAACTCGCTGCCGGAGGAGGTGTTGAAAGCAGGTACGATAGTGACGTTTAAGTGTCGTCTTGACAAATACATGAATAGGATGGGAATAGAGGGATACGGAGCCCGGAAGTGTAGAAGGTTTTAGAAGGGCAGCATGGTCGGCGCAGGCTTGGAGGGCCAAAGGGCCTGTCCCTGTGCTGTAAATTTTCTCTGTAAGAAGTCTTACAACACCAGGTTAAAGTCCAACAGGTTTGTTTCAAATCACTTGCTTTCGGAACACTGCTGCTTCCTCAAGTGAATGAAGTGTGTTTGTAAGTGTGTGTTTGTATCTTTGAGTGCATGTGCGTTTGTATGTGTTTCAACACCATGATCCCAGCCAAGCGCATCTCAAAGCTCCAAAACCTAGGAATTGGCTCTCCACTCTGCAACTGGATCCTCGATTTTCTGACCAACAGACCACAATCAGTAAGAATGAACCACAACACCTCCTCCAAAATAGCCCTCAATTCCGGGGCCCCGCAAGGCTGCGTACTTAGCCCCCCTACTCTATTTCCAATCCAGAGCCTGAAAAGATTTAATCATTTGGACCTGTTCTGCCTCGTAAGGGGCGAGCCGCGCAGTTTCAGCAGCCTGGATACAGGAGTAGCGCATGGTGGCATGTTCATGAAGCACACAGGTCTCAATGGCCGTGGAGAGAGTGAGCTGCTTTACTTTTAGTAGCTGCTGGCGCAGGGGCTCAGATTGAACACCAAAAACCATCTGGTCACGGAGCATGGAGTCGGAGGTGGACCCGTAGTTGCAAGACTGCGCAAGGACGTGGAGGTGGGTGATAAAGGACTGGAAAGGTTAGTCCTTACCCTGAATTCGCTGCTGAAACATGTATCTCTTGAGGCTCTCATTGACCTCAACCGCAGAGTGGCTGTCGAACTTCAGAATTATGGCCTTGAACTTCGATTTGTCCTCCCCCCTCTGCGAAGGTGAGCGAGTTGCAAATGTGCAGAGCGTGGTCACCGGCTGTGAAGAGGAAGAGAGCAATCTTCCGTGCGTCCGAGGCAACTTCCATATCCCTGACTTAGAGGTACAGCTGGAAGCGCTGTTCGAAAAGTTTCCAGTTCTAGCCCAGATTCCCTGCAATGCGGAGAGGAGGCGGCGGGCGAATGGAGTCCATTCTGTACGATGGCTCGAGATTGGTGGAAGGCAGATCACTGAAAGGTAGGTCTCAGAAGTGCGAGCATCCCAGAACCTCTGGTACCATGAAGTGTTAGCTAGTGTAGACTTGAGAGATGAACAAACACTTCCAACACTGATGAAGGTTCAACTCAATTTTATTAGCTCCTTCTAACTAACTAACACACAATGTCTGTGGGTCTAAATGATGCTAACTTAGACTGGAGACCTAAGCCTTGTCCGAAACAGTTGATTCAGTACGTGTTGTAAGGCTGTGCTGGGCTGGATGAGTTCTTGTTACACTCAGAGGCAGCACCTAGAATGAGCGGGATCCGTGGTGCCCTCTGCCTTTATAGTGTGTGTATTCTAACTGCTGATTGGCTGCGGTGTTTGTACATGTTGATTAGTCCCTGTGTGTGTCCATCAGTGTGTGTTTGCACCATGATATACTGGTGTATATTATGACACTACACACACGACTGCATGGCACAATTTTGTTCCAACTCCATCGGCAAGTTTGCTGACGATACGATAGTGGGCTGGATCGCGAATAATGACGAGTCAGAATACGGAAGGAAATTGAGAATCTCGTGGAGTGGTGAAGCGACAACAATCTCTCCCTCAATACCAGCAAAACTAAAGAGCTGGTCATTGGCTTCAGAAAGCAAAGTACTGTCCACACCCCTGTCAGCATCAACGGGGCAGAGGTGGAGATGGTTAGCAGTTTCAAATTCCTAGTGGTGCACATCTCCAAAAATCTGTCCTGGTCCACCCACGTCGCGCTACCACCAAGAAAGCACAACAGCGCCTATACTTCCTCAGGAAACTAAGGAAATTTGGCATGTCCACATGAACCCTTACCAACTTTTACAGATGCACCATAGAAAGCATCCTATTTGGCTGCATCACAGCCTGGAATAGCAACTGCTCGGCCCAGGACTGCAAGAAACTTCAGAGAGTCGTGAACACCGCCCAATCCATCACCTGCCTCTCTTTGCGTGAGTGTGTTTTTGTGTGTGAGTGCGTGTGTGTCAGAGACGCATGGCTGGTGTTCAACAAAGTGACATTTTCTGAGGAAACAATTTGACACTGCTTTCATTTTTGTAATTAATCTTTGTTTATTGAATTACCACACACACATTGTCAGATTACAGTTAGTCAGAATGGTGACCTACCCAGCTGGTGAGCAGATAGTTGAGGAACCTCAGTGGAACCTCACAGTCTCCTCTCAGCGAATTTTTAAAAATCAGAACACCATCTATTTCAGAAAAGATTGCGACGGCACATGCGGGCTCGGTCCGTTTCTCTAACCCTCCTGAATAGTGAATAATCTTTACTTCACTCCACCTGGTCTCTAATATTCACGCAGCTTGGAGATCTGGGCCATGAGCGGCCGGAGAAATGCCAGGGTTTGGACAGGAGAGAAGAGGAAAATGACCAACCAGACTGGTAACAGTGGGGGAGGGACTTTGGTTAATGTGGTGAGAGCAGAGAAGCTGGGATTGTCCTCCAGGCACCGAAAGTGAAGGGAAGATGTAAGAGAGGTGTTCAAAATCAGGATGAGTGTTGACAGAGTGAATAAGGAGGGACTGTTTCCAGCGACAACAGGGTCTGTAACACGAGAAAACAGATTTAAGCTGACCAGATGTAACATGAGGAAACTTGGCTCCACGCGGTGAGTTGCTGTGATCTGGAATGTGCTGCCTGACAAGGCAGTGGCAGTGAATTCACTCGCTAAATTCCAAACTGAAATGGATTGAATATTTGAAGGTGCAACTTCCGCAAATCTACTGGATTTGGGGAAAAAATAGATTCCTTTTCACCACAGCTGGCCAGATGGGTGAAATTCCCCCTTCCTCCTCTGGAGCATTCTGTGATCACAGTTTCTGATGACATTGTGCAGATCCACAACTCTTCCAGGAAGTCACTTGGAGGCTCAGTTTGACAGATGGAAATGTAGCAGGGAGGTGACTGGAAGCCATTGCAGACAGCACAGAACAATCCTGAGCAGCAAAGAAATACTTGCAGCTACTCCCATCTCCTTGACCAGCCATAAAATGGACAGTTATCTTCAGAACATCAGAAGGTAGTGTGAGAAAGTGCAGAAGGATTAGCCATGATACTGCTCAATTGAGGGCCATATGGCCTCCTAGTTCTTAATGTATTCTATCCCCGCTGCCCCAATTGACATTTCAAATGCAGAAGAACATTTTAACTGAAGGGGAACATTTTCAAGATATATGACAGTTACCGAAGACCAGTTATTTGCCCTATCCACCACAAATGACCACGTTGATTCCAGCGATCGCCACACTTTCCACATTGATGTCTGGAGGGCGAGCGAGTCATTAAACATCCAGCAGAAGGTTTCAATGGCGACTCACAGACAGCATCTGCAAATCATATTCCTTGGTCACACAATTGGATCGAGACAAATGATCCCACGGGGTGTGAAAACAAAAGTTATTGAGGAGTTTACAATGCCCTCGACACAAAGGGAAATAATGCGATTTCGTGGCATGAGAGGATTTTACCATAAATTTGTGCCAAATTTTAGCAGCGTGGTTGCTCCACTGATGGACTTGCTGAAGAAGCGCAGCAAATTTCAGTGTACAGCGGAGTTTCAACAGGCATGTGAAGGCATGACGTCTGTGCTAAACACTGCTCCTGTGTTGGAGAATTACAAGACACTTTGTGATCGGATTGAATGAAAGTATCTGACCTTAAAGGAAGATGCTGAAGCGTGGAGAAATGGATGGCTTGCTCGGAGACCTTCTTGTCCACAGAGACGGTTAATCAAGAGGCATTCAGCTGCAGGAAAGCAAATAACTGAAATGCACTGTACTATTATCAAAGTTGCCTGTTTCGTTTATTTTTAACAAATATATGTTATTGTCAATTGTATTAATGCAAGTGAAAAGGTGAAAAATGAAAACATCTTTGAAGTTGATGGTTTATTTTTTTTCTTGGGGGGAGGTGTCATGGGAGGATCCTTGAAGAAAGGTTTTTGTCTTGTCACATGGCTTCAGTGATGTCATTTTGTGGGTGGAGCTGGGATGTTGCTCTGAGAGTTTTTACTTTAGTTTATCAGACTTGGCTGCTGTGGACTCAGACAGAGAAGTATTTTGGCCTGTTTCTCTATTTTCAATTATAATGAGCTACTCAAAGAAAGAAATCCGATGATTAAGGTTACGTGCTGTTTGGTAAAACCCGTCTTTTGGTTTATGGGATATTGTTATTGAATTGGAACAGTTAATGTGGAATTCATTAAGGGTTATACATCGATTACTGTAGCAGTCTGGGGTCTTCATGTTTTTGGTTGATAAATAGCCTTACAGTGGGCGTTTATACAAATGTTAACTAAATTCATAGAATAAAGTGTGTTTTTTTGATTAAAATTGCCTAAGAACTCTCTTGCACATCACCTGAAATACAGCTCTTGTGCTTATCCTAGCCAAAATCATTAAACAGTTATGTGTCTGGTGAACTTCATCATGTACTTTGGTGTTTTCTAAACGCTGGCCCATAACGCAACATAAAGTTGGTATACCACAAGGAGGGCATTTGTTTCAGAGCGGTTTACCTGGCGAGTCTCCGGGCCAAGACAAAGACTTCTTTTTGAGACACCTGAAGAGGTTGAGGACTTTATCAACAAAGATAGACTGAGGTCCAATTAATTGCGAGGTGTAGTCGTGTGGATATCTTTATTTGCAGTTTCTTGTCAACGCTGCGGGCTGAAGGGGTGCTGAGTTTCACTATATATGGTTCTTGATAATCGGTTGTTGAAGTGTTTTTTCTTCCGAGTTGAAGGAATAATTACATGTTGTACAGTTGATGGATCTGAATCGTTTCCCTCCCCAGACAGTTAATTCGCATTTTGGCCTTGATCTTGTGGCATTTATTGTCCTGATGGGAACTAACTTGCGAGCAACGCATAATGTAGGCAAACAGGAGAGAGGTACTGGGGAGCGGCAGTGTAAAAGCAGGACTAATAGGTTTGGCGTGCTTAGGGTTTGAGTTGGGAGAGGGGAAGGAGTGACCAGTAACTTAGTAACTGGAACCATATCGACTGATCTTGGAAGGGGCCTTTCACTGTGTTTTGCAACCCAGAAATATCTGGCTCTATCGACGATTGCAACAGTGCTTCAAACTTTCATGAAGCAGGTGGGAGGGAGGGGACAAAGGGAGATTCCTACGTCCACATGATTGGGAAGTCTCGTATTTCTCACATGTAAACAAGACAATCTCTGTTTTGTTTGGTAAGTCTCTGGTCCTGGGAGTGAGAGAAGTAGGATATTTGGGGATAGTGATCTCTGATCACGCTCCACATTTTGTAGGCATGGAGCTGGAGACAGGCCCCATTGATACTAGATGTGGCACTATTGGCTGAGAAGGGGTTCTGCGATCGCATGGCCGGGGCCATTGAGGAGTTCATCAGGTTTACCAACAATGGATCTGTCTCTTCCTCTACACTGTGGGAGGCGCTTAAGCCGGCGATTAGAGGAGAGGAGATCTTATATAAAGCATACTTACATAGGGCAGTGAGGGAGCGATTAGTGGGAGAGATCCTGGAAACAGACCGCCGCTATCAAAAGGCTCCTCCTCCGGAGCTGTTTGCTTCCAGGAAGTGGCTCCAGGTGCAGTTTGACTTGCTATCCACTGGAAAGGCCGAGCAGCAGCACCGGTCCGAGGGGTATGATCACCGGGAGAAGGCATGTCGTCAGTTAGTGCCCCAGCTTAGGCAACAGGCGGTCTCCCGGGACCTAACGCAGGTCGAGAACAGGAAGGGTGGTTTAGTGACAACCACCGAGAGGCCAATGTGGCTTTTGAGGCCTTCGCCAGGATCTGGACAGGTCAGAGCCACTGCACAGAGTGTGAGATCTGATGGAGTTTCAGGATATGTTGCTGCCCGAGATTAGAGGAGGAGTGTTGGGAGTAGCTGGCAGCCCCGCTAGCCCCAGATGAGGTGATGAGGGTGATTGGATTGATGCAGAAGAATAAAGCCCAGTGCACTGATGGGTATCCGGGTGAATTTTACAGGTAATTACATCTCCAGCTAGGACCAGCAACGGTAGATATGTCCAATGATGCTGTAGCTCGAGGTTACCTGCCAGATATGCTGATACACGCCTCCCTCTCCCTTATTTTAGAGAACGATCAGGACACAACGGAGTGTGGTTCTTACAGGCCAATTTCACAGCTACATGCAGATGCCAACACGGGTGGAGAAGGTAGTCAAGAAGGCATATGGCATTCTTGCCTTCATTGGCCGGAGCATTGAGTGTAAAATCTGGCAAGTCATGTTGTAGCGGTATATAACCTCAGTTAGGCCACACTTGGAGTACAGTGTTCAATTCTGGTCGCCACACTACCAGAAAGATGTGGAGGCTGGAGAGAGTTTGCAGAAGAGATTTACCAGGATGTTGCCTGGTATGGAGGGCATTAGCTATGAGGAGCGGTTGAATAAACTCAGTTTGTTCTCACTGGAACGACGGAGGTTGAGGATGGACCTGATATAGGTCTACAAAATTATGTGGGGTATAGACAGAGTGGATAGTCAGAGACTTTTCCCCAGGGTAGAGGGGTCAATTACTTGGGGGGCACAGGTTTAGGGTGCGAGGGGCAAGGTTTAGAGGAGATGTACGAGGCAGATTTTTTACGCAGAGGGCAGTGGGTGCCTGGAACCCACTACCAGAGGAGGTGGTGGAAGCAGGGACGATAGTGACGTTTAAGGTGCATCTTGCCAAATACATGAATAGGATGGGAATAGAGGGATACGGACCCCGGAAGTGTAGAAGATTTTAGTTTAGACGGGCACCATTGTCAGCGCAGGCTTGGAGGGCCGAAGGGCCTGTTCCTGTGCTGTACTTTTCTTTGTTCTTACAGGACCATTTCACAGCTAAATGTGAATGCCAAGATACTGGCTAAGTTACTTCCTTTGCGGTTGGAGCCATGTGTCCCAGATATAGCTTTAGGAGACTTGCCGGGATTTGTGAAGGGTCGGCATCTCTCCTCTAATATACACCGGATCCTGAATGCTGTCCTCTTGACTTCTTTGGCTCCCAAGCAGTATGTTATTAAAGCTATGAATTCAGAGAAAGCATTCGACAGAGTTGAGTGGAAGCACCTCATTGAGTGACATAGGGGGGGGGGGGGGTTGGATTCGGGCAGAAAGGTGTGTAACTACTAGACACGAATCTCGTGGTGAACGTTCACACCAAGGCAACAAGATTGGGACACTTTCCTCTGAGCAGGGGTACAAGACAGTTATGTCCATTGTCAGTGCTCCGTTTGGCTCTGCCGATAGAACCTCTGGCACTGAGGGATTCTGAGGGATGGAGGGAGATTGATCAGCTTTATGATGATGACCTGCTCCTTATGTCACGGATCCGGTCTGCTCTCTAGAAGGGTTGATGAGGCTGCTGAGACTTTTGCTTCTTTTCGGGAGATAAATTAATCTGGGAAAAGTGAGTACTTCCTTGTTAGGCACCCAGAAGGGCGGCTAATCTGGGGGCATTGCACTTCCGCCTGAGCAGAGGTAGTTTCCAGTGTCTGGGCATGCAGGTTTCATATTATTAACATAGGCTTCATCAGTTAAACTTTCTAAGTTTGTGTGATAAGGTGAGACTTGATTTACAGAGATGGAGTAGCCTTCTGTTGTCCCTGATGGGCAGAGTTTAAAATGAACCTTCTGCCGAGGTTACTATTTGTGTTCCCAATTTTTATTGTTAAATCGCTCTTTGATGGAGTGAACAACTTAGCGAATGCCTTTGTATGGGCTGGCAGAGTGCAAAGAATTCACAGGGTGTACTTCCAGAGGGGCCTGCAGTGGGGTGGCCTAACACTACGTAATTTCCTCATATATTACTGGGTGGCCAAGGCGGAGAAGGTGTTCGGGTGCGACAGAGAGTCGGACATCATGTGTGGGAGGTTAGAGGCAAGTTCATGGAGAAGGTCGAGCCTTTCTGCCCCAGTAACGGCAACACTGTCACTCTGTATAACGGGATATACCTCAAACCCAGTGCTTATCTCCACCTTGAAGATATGGAGACAGCTCAGACAACATTACAACCCCAGTGCCATGTCACTGTCGGCTCCTTTGTTTCCGCCATCGTGTTTGGATCCGACTTTTAAGGCCTAGGAAGACGTTAACATGCTTCACGGGCCTGTTTATAGATGGATGGTTCGCCAGTTGGGAGGAGTTCTCGGCAATATTCCAACTATCAAGGTCACACCTAGTTCAATATTTTCAATTTCACAATTTAGTTCGTAGTCACATCCTTCCCTATTGGGGGAAATCTTACCTTAGCAAATACTGGGTGGGTGTGGGTAAGATTTTGAACATGTCTGAGCGGGCCATCTCACTGGAATCTTCGTGGCTTGATCAGGTGATGGTGAAATGGGAAAAGGTGCTGGGACCATCTGAGATCAGGTTGTGTGGAATGAGGCCCTCTGTTTGGGAAATTCCACCTCACCCTGCGCGGGGTTCTGAATCATCCAACTCAAGGTGGATTGAGAGCTGAGATGTTTTTTTCCTTGCTGTTTTAGTGGGAATAAAGATAGCAATTAAGGGTACTGTTTTCACTGAGTTGAGCAGGATTGTTTAAGGGGCGATTGTACGTTATTTTCAAGTGTGACGTTAAGTATATTTTAAATCTGTGTCAGTAATAAAGTTTGTTTTAATATCCCCATTTCTTTGTGTAATCATTCCTGGAGTGAGCTAACCCATTCCTCACAGTCTCACAAAATTAAAATTAAGTATTAGAGTTTCTGATCGGTGTCCGAGATTCTATTGGGCTCTGGTCTGGCATCGTTCAGATCGTGGTTTCTACATCTATCTTTGCTTTCAACTCGTGCATTGTATTCAGGCCTCTGCAGTCTCAGGCGAACAGAGGTATGTTGGAGAGAGAGTCAGCCCTCACAGTCACTGTCAGGGGAGCATTTGCTGGATGTTTTCGGACGAGAGTTAGTTGGATCTCCACTCAGCTGCCAGAATGAAAATTGAAACCACAGCTAAACCTTGGGACTCTGAAAAACATATCGTTGTGATCAGATACATCACTGTCTCATGTCATATGAGGAGCGGCTGAGGACTCTGGGTCTGTACTTGATGGAGTTTAAAAGGATCAGGCGGGTATTATTGAAATTGACAGAATACTGAGAGGCCTCGATAGGGTGAACGGAAGTGGTTGTTCCCACTAATCGGATGAACTAAAACCCAAGGGCACAGCCTCATACTGAAGGGATTAGGAGGAATTTCTTCTGCCAGTGGGTGGTGAATCTGTGGAACCCTTTGCCGCAGAAGGCTGTGGAGGCCAAATCACTGAGTGTGTTTAAGACAGAGATAGATTGGTTCTTGAATATTATGGGGATCCTGGCTGATGGGGACAAGGCAGGAGAATAGGGATGAGAAACATACCGGATTGAATTGGATGTGTTTCATGTCGCATGTACCGATGTAGAGTGAAAAGTGATTTTCTGCGTGTCGCTCAACAGATGATTTAGTATATGAAAAAATAAACACAACTTAATAGGGAAACACAACGGACACTTTGTAAATACATAGACACAGATATCGGGAGAAGCATACAGGAGTGTAGTGTCAATCAGGTCAGTCCATAAGAGGGTTGTTTAGCTGTCTGGTAACAGCTGGGAAGAAGCTGCTTTGAAACTATTCGTCTGAGTTTTCAGACTTTTGTATCTCTTCTCCGATGGAAGAAGTTTGAAGTTAGTAATCCGGGTGGGAGGGGTCTTTGACTGTGCTGCCTGCTTTCCCAAGGCAGCGGGAGATCTAAATAGAGTCAATGGATGGGATGTGGGTTTGTGTGATGGACGAGGAGTTGTTCACGACGTTCTGAAGTTTCTTGCGGTCTTGGGCCGAGCAGTTGCCATAGCATGCTGTGGTGCAGCCTGATAGGATGCTTTTTATCGTGCGCGTATAAAAGTTGGTAAGAGTCAATGCGGACATGCCGAATTTCCTTAGGTTCCTGAGGAAGTATCAGCGCTATTGTGCTTTCTTGGTTGTAGCTCCGACGTGGTTGGCCTAGGAAATATATTTGCTGATGGACACACCGATGAATTTGAAGCTGTTATCCACCTCCACCTCGGTGCCGTTGATGCAGACAGGCATCTATTTTCCGACACCATTTTGCCAGAGATGTGGGACATTACTATGGAGTGTTCACTGCCGCGTGAACAGGATGAATGAGAGGATTGAAGGATGAGTAACTCCACATTTCACAGAAACACTAATATTCCTGTTCCTGCATCACTCAATCCCCCGCCGATACTTGTTTTAAAAATAATCCAAAACACCTTCTTCTTCCCGACACGTCGTGAGAGGCTTTCAGTGCTCATTACTGCTCCCTCTCCTATCTGTAACAAAATAAATTAAAGTGGGTCAAGTTATGACTTTGCAGCTTCACGTTCACCATCACGGAAGCCTGAACATTATTTTACCTCCTGCATCAAGTCTAAAAATATGTTATTTCCGAAGTCAGGAAATTGTATTTTATTTTTTGCTTGATGCCTCAAATGAATACGTACGTGAATGGGCGGCACAGCGGCTCAGCGGTTAGCACTACGACCTCGCACACATACACACAGACCCTGTCTGATTTTCCCCTCTCTCACACACGCACAAACCCTGTCTGATATTCCCCTCTCTCACACACACACAAATCCTGTCTGATATTCCCCTCTCACACACACACAAACCCTGTCTGGTATTCTCCTCTCTCACACAAAAACCCTGTCTGATATTCCCCACTCTCACACACAAACCCTGTCTGATATTCCCCTCTCACACACACACAAACCCTGTCTGGTATTCTCCTCTCTCACACAAAAACCCTGTCTGATATTCCCCTCTCTCGCACACACACAAACCCTGTCTTATATTCCCATCTCTCTCACACACACAAACCCTGTCTGATATTCCCCTCTCTCGCACACACACAAACCCTGTCTGATATTCCCCTCTCTCACACACAAACCGTGTCTGATATTCTCCTCTCTCGCACACACACAAACCCTATCTGATATTCGCCCTCTATCACAAAAACCCTGTCTGATGTTCCCCTCTCTCTCACACACACAAACACTATCTGATATTCCTCTCTCACTCACACAAACCCTGCCTGATAATCCCCTCTCTCTCACACACAAACCCTGTCTGATATTCCTCTCTCACACACACAAACACACAAATTCCTCGCACACTCGCAAACTCTGTCTGATATTCTCCTCTCTCACACACAAACCCTGTCTGATATTCCTCTCTCTCTCACACACAAACCCTGTCTGATATTCCTCGCACACTCGCAAACGCTGTCTGATATTCTCCTCTCTCACACACAGACCCTGTCTGATATTCTCCTCTCTCTCACATACAGACCATTTCTGATATTCCCATCTCCCTCACACACCAACACTGTCTAATATCCCCCTCTCTCACACACACAAACCCTGTCTGATATTCCCCTCTCACTCACAAACCCTGCCTGATATTCCCCTCTTTCTAACAGACGCACAAACCCTGTCTGATATTCCCCTCTCTCTTTCACACACAAACCCTGTCTGATATGCCTATCTCTCACACACAGACACTGTATGATATTCCCTTCTCTCTCACACACACACAGCCACTGCCTGGTATTCCCCTCTCTCTCACACACAAACCCTGTCTGATATTCCTCTAACTCACACGCAAACCTGTGATATTCCCCTCTCTTTGTCACACACAAACCCTGTCTAATATCCCCCTCTCTCTTGCTGACACAAACGCTGTCTGATATTTCCCTCTCTCACACATAGGCTCTGTCTGTTATTCCCCTCTCTCAAACACACAAACCGAATCTGATATTTCTCTCTCACACACACCCAAACACTGAATGATATTCCCCTCTCTCTCACACAAACAGACCCTGTCAGATATTCGCCTCACACACACACGAACCCCGTCTGAAACTCCCCTTCCTGAGACACACAGAACCTGTCTCATTTTGCTCTCACTCGCACACACATACCCTGTCTGATATTGCCCTCTCTCACACACATACCCTGTCTGATATTTCCCTCTCACACACAAACCCTGTCTGATATTCCCCTCTCTCAGACACAAAATCTGCCTGATATTCCTCTCTTACACACAGAAACCCTTTCTAATATTCCTCTCTCTCATACACAAGCCCTGTCTGATATTCCCCTCTCTCTCACACACACAAACCCTGTCTGATATTCCCCTCTCTCACACACACACACACACAACCCCCATCTGATAATTTTCTCCCTCACACACATACCCTGTCTGATATTCCCCACTCTCACACACAAACCCTGTCTGATATTCCCCTCTCGCACACACACAAAAACTCTGTCAGATATTCCCCTCTCTCACACAAACACAATACGAGTGAATCGTATTGGCTGATGACTGACATCTGTGATGCTGGGGACTACTGGAGGAGACGGAAATGTAAAATGAAATGAAAATCGCTTATTGCCACGAGTAGGCTTCAATGAAGTTACTGTGAAAAGCCCCTAGTCGTCACATTCCGGCGCCTGTCGGGGCGGCTGGTATGGGAATCGAACCATGCTGCTGGCCTGCTTGGTCTGCTGTAAAAGCCAGCGATTTAGCCCAGTGATCTAAACCAACCCAAAATGGATCATCCACTTTGGAAGATTCTTGCGAATGCCTCAGCCTTGTATTTTGCACATGTGTGCTGGGATCCTCCATCATTGAGGTTGGGGATATTTGTGGAGCCTCCTCCTCCGATCAGTTTTTACAGAATTTACAGTGCAGAAGGAGGCCATTCGGCCCATCGAGTCTGCACCGGCTCTTGGAAAGAGCACCCTACCCAAGGTCAACACCTCCCCCTATCCCAATAACCCAGTAACCCCACCCAACACTAAGGGCAATTTTGGACACTCAGGGCAATTTATCATGGCCAATCCACCTAACCTGCATATCTTTGGACTGTGGAAGGAAACCGGAGCACCCGGAGGAAACCCACGCACACACGTGGAGGATGTGCAGACTCCGCACAGACAGTGACCCAAGCCGGAATCGAACCTGGGACCCTGGAGCTGTGAAGCCATTGTGCTATCCACAATGCTACCGTGCTGCCCTCAACTGCAAAATTCTGTCTCATTCTGGACACGACTTGAGGAATAAAGCGTGTGTTTTAGAAATAGTTGTTTAATAGTCCACGACCATTCACAGCTGGATGTCGCAGGACGGCAGAGTTTAGATCTAATACGTTGGTTGTGGAATCGTTTAGCTGTGTCTATTACTTACTGCTTATGCTGTGTGGCACACAATTAGACTTGCATTGTAACTTCACCAGGTTCACACCTCATTTTTCGGTGTGCCTGATGTTGTTCCTGGCATGCTCTCCTGCGCTCTTCATTGAGTCAGGGTTGATGCCCTGAATTGGAGGTAATGGTAGAGTGGGGGATATGCCGCACTATGAGGTTGCAGATTGCAGTTGAATAGAATTCTGCTGCTGCTAATGGCCCTCAGCATTCATGGATGCATTGTGACACACCCTTACAAACTTACAACTCCACGAAGAACAGGGGGAGCAGATTCGAAGGGCCGAATGGCCTCCTCCTGCTTCTATTTTCTATGTATGTTTCTATGTTTAAAGAGTTGGAATGTGGAAAATATGTTGCTCTGATCTGAACATAGTTGAGGCAGATTGAAAATTCGGTCTCATTCTGGACACGACTTGAGGAATAAAGCGTGGGTTTTAGAAATAGTGCAGAATGTTGATGAAATAAATTTCCCGTGGAGCTGATCTTCTGTTACCGTGGAGGGATTGGAGAAACTGGAATTGGGCAACTTGGAGAAGAGAAAGTTGAGGAGAAATTTGAGTGTTCAGAATAGTACCGGAGTTTAACGGTACAGAGAGATATTCACAAAGGCAGACGTGTCGAGAACAAAAGGACACAGGGTTAATGTGATTGGCCATAGAATCAACGGCTGAATGAGAGACACACAGTTTAACAGGGCACATGGTTAGTATCTGAAATGTGCAGTCGGAGACTGTGGTGAAGCCAGATTCTCATCAGAAGCAAATTGAATAAGTAACAGGAGAGGCGGTTTGCAGAACAATGACGAGGAGACGGGGAATTGCGATTAGCTGAGTTGATCTTGCAGGGAGCCCCCGCTGTCCAGATACCCCAAATGGCCAACTGCACATTTACAAACATTCTGTGATATTTTCGTTCAATTAATTATCGAATCGAATTGCCCCAGCTAAATAGAACAGCCACATTCCAGAGTACAGAGTATCTGAAGGAACACTCTGACATTAATTATTTAATTTGTGAATGGTCAGTCAGAGTGAATGTCATCTCTGAAACGATATGAGATCAAGGAACATTTCTACCCCTGTTTAACACAGCTTCCAATTATAATTTATGATTTAATGTAATCATACTTGAGCAGTTTATGAGGTAGGTTGTTGTTTAATTAAGTCTCAGAGCCTCGCCTATTCACAACTGGGAATTAACGCAGGTGTTGTAATTAGTCTAAAGTTGAAAAAAAAACGATTTGAACAATATTGAAACGTCACTATCTCCTTGGAGACACACAAATGTATAAAGTTAGTGTTTTGGGAATGTACCACCTCACATCTTACTTCAGAGGCACTGTCTGCTGGATCAAGGAACGGATTCACTTCACACAGAAAATGCATCAACCAACTGATTGGATCATGAAAATATTCTATATGATTCTTGCCATAGTTGGTGTTCCTGGTAAGTGATTAAAGCCCATAATGCACAATAAATCTATGCATGAGCTTGTTTGTGGTATTATCATGTGAATGATCATGTTCACTTTGATCAAATTATTATTGTCATACACTCGCCGTTACAGTAAGGTATATTTCTATGGTTTCCTGAATAATTTCTGCAATTATATACTGCATACATTTTCGAGCTCAAAGGCTCTTTGTGTTCTAAAGTGATTGCATTCAGCACAATGTGGTATCCTGTTGAATCAAACCTCAAACCTGGAAACTTCACCTTACCAAGTTTGACCATTGACATACATTATGCAGAATGTGACTGACTGGAGCAGAAGACCTGACCCCAGCGACCATGCATTAGTATTTGTCAATATAAAATTGCACCAAGTGTGGGTTGTTAACTGGAGTCAACATTCAACTGCAGAGATATGCGGTTCTTAAACATTCTGTCACTCTAGAATTGTATTCAATGTGGGGAATCATCTTAATCTTACTCCAAGTAATGACAGCACTTTATGGCTGTGATTAATCTCCTTTCCCAAGGCTGTTCCTGAGAATCATTTGGTTCTTAATGTTTGCTTGGCGGGGGTAAAGTGGTAATCTGCGTTTTGGAAGGTAATGGTTGAGTTTGAATAGCCTCTTACCACAATATATTGATGTTAAATTCCATGCAGCCTATGCTCAGAAAGGGAGAATTACTGTCAGTAATTTCTATTCTATTCTGTCTTCTTCATCCTTCAGTTAACGGAATGGCAATCGTAATCCTGTCCCGCGGAAACTGTGGCCTCTCCACCTGCACCACTCAATACCTGGTGGCAATGGCAACGGCGGATCTCCTGGTCATTATTACTGAGGTTATTACCAGGCGAATCAATGTTAGTTATTTCCAGTTAACTTTCCTGTGGATCACCTCTGTGTGCAAGGTTCAATATGTTCTTAACCGTGCAGCGCTAGACTGTTCTGTCTGGTTCACCGTCGCTTTCACATTTGATCGATTTGTTGCCATTTGTTGGCAGAAGCTGAAATGTAAATATTGTACCAAGAAAACTGCGGAGGTGGTTCTAGCAACAACCGGTAGTTTGCTCTGTTTAAAAAACATTCCAATGTACTTTCGATTCGAACCTGCGAAGTTCATCGACAATGTACCAATGCGCTGTGTCAATAAGCCAAGCTATTTTACTGACCCGAGATGGATTGGATTCAGAATGTTTGAAAAGGCTTTATCCCCACTTATACCATTCGGGTTAATTCTGTTGTTTAACGCTCTGACAGTCAGACACATTTTAGTGACCAGTCGAGTCCGTAAGGCACTGAGGGGCCAGAGCAAGGGAGAGAATCAGAGTGACCCAGAGATGGAGAGCAGAAGGAAGTCTATTGTTCTACTCTTCAGTATATCCGGCAGCTTCATACTTCTGTGGTCGGTGTACCTTTTATGTTTTTTTGGTGCTGCAGATGGGTTAGATAATGATTCTTATTATACCTTCGGAAGAATTGGAAATACGCTGCGGAATTTAAGTTGCTGCACAAACACATTTATTTATGTTGTGACTCAGTCCCAATTCAGAGACCAGTTGAAGAGCGCGGTGAAATATCCAGTAACATCAATTATTAATTTGATTAATAAACGATAATATTGAAAGCAGCTGAATGATCCAATCTACAGAGCAGGAGGGGACCACCGGAGGAAGGAAAAGAAAGGGCCTGGAGGATTCAAAACCTCAAACAGCTAATAACACAGGCAGGGAGATGGCCCATCGATATATTTATAGATACATTTTACACATTTAGTAATGCATATTGGTGAAAAAAGAGAAATGTTGAAGCTTCCTGTTCGCTGTGGTCAGATTTCGCAAGATTACCAGGTGAAGTTGAATGCCACATTATTTTAAGAGAGGAGAGTTCTGATTGGTCAGCAAGTGGACATTGAGCTTTTATTCACCTCCGTAACGTCACCTGATACCCTTCCTTTGTCAGCCCATCAGCTTCACAAACCCTCGTCCATTCCATTGTTTTCTCCAGACACGAGGATGCCAATGGAATTCTGTCCGCCCTCCCACGTTCTACCCTCCGTAAACTCGCCATCAGCAAAATCTATGACTTACCTCAGCTTGAGTCGAATTCTCCAATCATTACCTCAGCTCACTGACTACTTATTTTCAGACCATAAGACCAAAAGACATAGGAGCTGAATTAGGCAACTCGGCGCATCGAGTCCGCTCCGCCATTCAATCGTGGCTGCCATTTTTCTCATCCCCACTGCACTGCACTGCTCACATTTGTCCTCCCCCTCTGGGAAGAACCTGCTCATTCTGGTTCTGGTCAGCTGTGCTCTGTTCGCACCACTTTGAGCTGCATTCGGCTGATTCTTGTGCAGGATGGGGTTGGCGTTGTCCCTTCGCTTCAGAGTCCCACCCGCTTCTGTCCCCTGTTTGTCCTCCCATTTCCGTCCGGTACAGTCCAGTGGTGTTTGGGCTCTGTCCAGAAACTTTCCATACATTTTCCAACAGAGTCTCCTTTCTTTACTGTGTGTATTCATCAGGTCCCCTCGTAATCTCGTCTCTGGGACCCCGGGGTATCCAACTGGCCCTTTGCGGAGGAAGTGCTTTCTTTGCAGATGTTTCATTTCCTCTTCAGTCAGCAATTCCCACTCCTCCGTCAGTTCGTCCAGTGCCACTAGTCTGTGCCCTACATAATAGTCCCAAACTGTCAATGTGCCGCCGTCCTATCTCCATTTCCTGAAGGAGGTGTCTAGCATGGCCGGTGGAGGGGAGGGGGATGTGATTTCCGCAGATTGGCGCCGTGTGGACATCTTTGTCAGCATGAAGTGCTACCTTCATTGGGCCCACGTTTTCAGTGTGGTCGCCACCACTGGGCTTGATCTGTTTTTAGGGTAATTGGAGTGCCCAAAGCCCGGAGGATCATCCCCTTGCAGGAGGCCTACTCCATCCACACCCACTATGAGTTGAGTTCGTTTACCCATCCCCTCAGTGGTTCCGCTGTTGCTGCCCAGTGGTGGCCCTGCAGGTTTGGTAATACCAAGCCACATGCTATTTTCCGCTTTGCAGTGCCGGTTTGGGAACTCTCGGGATCACCACCACCACCCCCCCCCCCCCCACATACACACATAGGCGCCAAGATTAAACTGTCTCAGTTTGGAAACAAGCCTTGGGGATGAATCATGGTGTGGATCAAAACAGGAAGAGGAACCTCGGCAGCACGTTGGTCTTGATGGTCTGCACTCTCCCCGCCAGGGAGATTGGGAGTGGGTACCACCTCTGTAGGTACTTTATGATTTCCTCCACCAGGCTGGTCAGGTTCCAGTCTCTGGCTACCTGGATATCCAGGTATCGGAATCTGTTCTGTGCTGTTTTGAAGGGGACCACATACAGCTCAGTCCCTCCCCCATTTGAGCTCACTGGGAATGCCTCACTTTTGCCCAGGTTGAGTTTGTACCCTGAGAAGGTTCCGAACTCTTTCCGGATCTGCATGGCTGCTTTCAGTCCCTCCTGTGGCTTTGAGACGTACAGGAGCAGGTCATCCGCTTAGGGTGAAACCCTGTGCTGTCTGACTCCCCTTTGGATGCCTTTCCAGCTTTCCGCATCCCACAAGGCTATCGCCAGGGATTTGATTGCTCGCGTGAACAAGAACGGGGACAACGGACATTCCTGCCTTGTGCCTCTTTGTAGCTGGAAGTATTCAGAGCTTGTGGTGTTGGTTCGAACGTTGTATAAGGGTCTCACCGAGGTGGTGAAACCCAGTAGCCTAAACCGTTCCAGTACCGCGAGGAGTTACTTCCATTCGACTCTGTCGAAGGCCTTCTCTGCATCCAGAGAACCGATCGCCCCTGGTGTTCTCTCCCTGAAGAGGTAGGTGGGGCATCATTATTACGTTCTACAGCCGCCTCAGGTTCGCAGTGAGTTGCCTTCCCTTGACAAAGCCCGTTTGGTCCTCTGCGCCCATCTCTGGTACGCAGCTTTCCAGCCTTTTGGCCAATGTCTTGACGAGTATTGTCACGTCTACATTTAGCAATGTAATGGGTCTATATGATCCTCATTCCGTCCTGTCTTTATCCTTTTTGTGGAGATGCAGGCGTTGGACTGGGGTGAGCACAGTAAGAAGTCTTACAAAACCAGGATAAAGTCCAACAGGTTTGTTTCAAACACGAGCTTTCGGAGCACAGCTCCTTCCTCCATTCACCTGAGGAAGGAGCAGTGCTCCGAAAGCCCGTGTTTGAAACAAACCTGTTGGACTTTAACCTGGTGTTGTAAGACTTCTCACTGTTATTCTTTTTGGGTATAAGTGAGATTGTGGCCTGCCCTGCGCTAGCATAAGTGGCAGAGTGCCCCTTGCCAGCGAGTCTACAGACAGTCTACAGGGAAGCACGGTGGCGCAGTTGGTTATCCCTGTTGCCTCACAGCCCCGAGGTCCCAGGTTCGAATCCCGGTCCTGGGTCACTGTCCGTGTGGATTTTGCACATTCTTCCCGTGTTTGCGTGGGTTTCTCCCCCACAACCCAATGATGTGCAGCGGAGGTGTATTGGCCACGCCAAACTTCCCCTTAATTGGAAAAACTGATTGGGTTCTCTAAATTAAAAAAAAAGCTATGCCCACGAGTGTTGGTCATCACCATCCGAGGAAAATAGAGGGGCATAGCCTCAAAATAACGGGAAGTAGATGTAGAACTGAGTTTAGGAGGAACTTCTTCACCCAAAGGGTTGTGAATCTATGGAATTCCTTGCCCAGTGAAGCAGTTGAGGCTCCTTCATTGCATGTTTTTAAGGTAAAGATAGATAGTTTTTTGAAGAATAAAGGGACTAAGGGTTATGGTGTTCGGGTCGGAAAGTGGAGCTGAGTCCACAAAAGATCAGCCATGATCTAATTGAATGGCGGAGCAGGCTCGAGGGGCCAGATGGCCTACTCCTGCTCCTAGTTCTTATGTTCTTATGTTCTTATATCCCTGAGGTGTGGGGCCAGGACTGGTGGAACTTTTTTATAGAAGTCTGCCGGGAAACTGTTGGGTCCCGGTTCTTTCCCCGCCTGCATGGAGCTGATGCTCTCCATGGTTTGTACGAGATCTATTCATGCTTCCAGACCCACCCCTCCCCGGCATCTGTCTTCCCCCACAACTAGCAGTTCCAGTCCATCGAGGAATTGGTTCACCCCCACGTGCCCACCATGGGGTTTGGAGATGTACAGTCCTCGGTAGAAGCTCTCGAATGCTTGATTGACCTTTTTTTGGTTCTGCTATCAGTCTGACTCTGTTATTCTTTAACTGTGCTATTTCCCTCGTGGCTGCCTGCTTTCTCATCTGATGATCCAATCGGCGGCCAGCCTTGTCCCCGTGTTCATAGACGGTCCCCCATGTTAGACGGATTTGGTGCACTGCTTTCCCGGTGGATAGAAGGTTAAAGTCCATTTGTCGCCTTTTCATCTCCTGCAGCAGCTCTATGGTCGGGGCCTCGGAGTACTTTCTGTCGACCTCGAAGATGGAGTCGACCAGCTGTTGCCTGACCGCCCTCTCTTCCCTATCTCTGCTTGCCATGGTAGGCTATTATCTCTCCTCTAATTATGACGTTTCGTGCCTCCCAGAATGTGGATGGAGAGGCCTCCCCGTTCTGGCTGTTAATAACATAATTGCCCATGGCCCGCGATGTTTTCTGGCAGAAGGCATTGTCGGCCAGGAGGTCCGTGTCCAGCCTCTATGTGGGGCGCTGGGCACATCCATGTAATGTGAAGCGTGGTCGGAGATGACGATCGCAGAGTATTCCGCTCCTTTAATTCCTTGAAGCACCGAGTTCCCAACTGCAAATGAGTCGATGCGGGTATATATCTTGCGTACCTGCGAAATGAACGAGTGTAGGAACCTCCATAGGTCCACCGAACCCATCTGCTCCATGAATATTCCCAACTTCCTAGCCATGCCTTACTTTCTCCCCGTTCTGGTGTTTGATCGATCAGCCAGTGGGTCCTGTACAGTTAATGTCGCCCCCCCCCCATAATCAGTCGGTGTGTGTCGTTGTTGGGGATTTCCGCCATGGTCTTTTTTATAAATTCTGTGTTGTCCCAGTTGGGAGTGTACACATTTACCAGTACCACCGGTCTCCTGCCAGGATACCGCTGACCATGATGTACCAACCCAATGGGTACGTAACCATCTTGGTCTCCATATACATCGCCCTCTTGCTGATCAGAATGGCTACTTCCCTAGCCCACCTCCCGTAGCACAAATGGTACATCTGTCCCACACAGCCATTCCTTACCAGCAGTCGGTCCTTCTCCCTCAGGTGTGCCTCCTGTAGGTAGATTATGTCGGCCTTCAGGCTTCTCAGGTGGGCGAAGACTGTGGATCTTTTCCCCGGGCCATTAAGTCCCATTACGTTCCAGATAACAATCCCCCCCATCCTGCAGGATCAAACGTACTTACCTGGTGGACGTCTCCCTGCATTCCGGGGTCTCCCGTTGCCCAGGGGCACCCACCACGGGCTCTAGTTACGTGTCTGCCACGTGGGTGTGCCCGTGCACTACGAGGTCTCCCATTGCCCAGGGGCCCACCCTGGTGGTAGCTTGCAACGCCATCTTGGTTCCTCGCTCTGCTCCATGCCCGTCGAGTCCTGTGTCTGTCCGTTGCCGAGCCTTATCTATCTTTTTGTTCCCTTTCTGCTCTGTGCATCCCCCTGTCTTTGTTCCCCCCTTCCTTACTCCCCCGGCCCCCATCACTCTGCCACCCCCCCCCCCCCCCAGTGTTCTTCCCCCTTCTGCCCTCTCCCCCCCCCCCCCCTTTGGCCAGACGCTCCCTCTCCCCTAAGAGATGCCCGCGGCTTCCCTTACTGCCTGCCTTCCCGTGCAAACCCTCCTCGCTAGTCAGGTGGCTCCCCTCCCAGTGCTGGTCTCGACCTGGCCCTGTTTTACCTACCCCTCTCCACCCCCTACCCCTCCCACTTGCCTGCTTCCCCTATTCTCGCTCCTCTTTCCTGTTTCCCATCTGCAAAGTGAGAAAGGGGACGATCAGGAAAACGAGTCAGCAGTCCCGCGCAAAAACATAGTCCATGTTACAGTCTTTCTTTCCGCTCCGTCCTCCCCTGCCGCTTTAACCGCTGCCACATCTGCTCTCCCTCCAAGCTGTTCATTTTAACGAACTCATCGGCCTCCGCCAGAGTGCTGAAGTAATGTTCCTTCCTCTTGTATATTACCCAGAGTTTGCCCAGGATTAGCATGCCGAATCGCACCCCTTTTTTGTAGAGCGCCGATTTCGCTCTGTTGAATTCGGCCCCATTTTTTTGCCAAGTCCACCCCACTGTCCTGGTCGACCCTGACTCTGTGCCCTTCCCACGATCATGATTTTGCCTGTCGGGCCCACCTCAGGATTTTTTCCCCATTCCTGGAATCGGAGCATCTTTGCAATTATCGCCCTTGGTTGCTCCCCAGTATTGGGGTTAGGTCGGAGCCACCTGTGTGCCCTGTCCATCTCTGGGGGATTTGGAAAGCCTTCCCTCCCAAATAGATTGCCCAGTCGGGTCCCTCCCCTCAATCTCGTCTGGCAGATCCACGATGCGGACGTTTTGGCACCTGGACCTATTCTCCTCATCCTCGATTTTCCCTTTCAGGTTACCCTGAGCCGCCACCATCCTCTTCATCTCGGTCTCCAAAGCCACCATCCTGTCGCTGTGGTCCGTTGATGCCTTCTTCTGGTCCAGGAGCGTCTTCTCCTGGGCCTCCACCTTCCATCCCAGGCCCTCTATCTTGTGCTGAAGGTTGGCTATCGCTTCCGTCACCATCTTCTTCATCACCACCTGGAATTCAGTCGTGTTCGCTTCCTTCATAGCGGTCAGTTCCATTTTCAAAAGTTACTCCTGTGTTGCTGCCTGCTCTTCTCCGCCATTCAGGTCGCCAATCTTTCATAATCCACCTAACCTGCACAACTTTGGGCTGTGGGTGGAAACCGGAGCACCCGGAGGAAACGCAGCCACAGGGAGAACTTGCAGACTCCGCGCAGACAGTCACCAGAGGCCGGAATTGAACGTGGTACCCCTGGAGCTGTGAGGCAGCAGTGCTGACCGCTGTGTCGCTCATTTAGGCTGGGGAGCCAAAGAGATTTGACACATTTAACCTTTATTTAAAAACACTAGTGACTTTGATAAATCCACTCACTGTTCGCCTGTGCTCCAGGCAAATAGAAACAAACATGTAAACTGTACTAACGAAGCCATTAAAATGCAGAATGCTGCTTGGGAAGCTGCACTTTCCACTCCCAGCTCGGTAAAATCCTGTGTATTTCTCTCCTGAAGGTCTGCAGGGATATCACAAATAGGAGGAGCAGGGACATCTACTGGATGGAATGCTTCAACATTCAATATGTTCATATTAATTGTACGTTCCTGAACTGTCCTTTTTTCCCTTTGTGCTCACAGAACCCCGGGAAATCTCCCATCAATATAATCCCATCGGTATAATCAATATAAGTCCACATGGACTTCAATAAAGCCTTTGACAAGGCACCTCATGGCAGACTGGTACAGAAGGTAAAGTCAAATGCGATCAGAGGTGAGCTGGCAAGATGGACACCGAACTGACTCGATCATAGAAGACTGAGGGTGGCATTGGAAGTGTACTTTTGTGAATGGAGGGCTGCTGTTTGCAATATCTATAAACGATTTGGAGAAAAATGTATCTGGACTGAATAGTAAATTTTTGGATGATGCAAAGGTTGGTGGAATTGCGGATAGCAATGGGGCTGTCAGTGGATACGGCAGGCTATAGATCGGTTAGAGACTTGGGCGGAGAGATGGCAGATGGAGTTTACTCCAGAAAAATGTGAGGTGATGCATTTTGGAAGGTCTAATACAGGTGGAAACTAAACAGTAAATGGCAGAACCCTTAAGAGCATTGATAGGCAGAGAGATCTGGATGTACAGGTTCACAGGTCACTAAAAGTGGCAACGCGGGTGGAGAAGGTAGTCAAGAAGGCACGCGGCATACTTGCCCTCATTGGTCAGGGCATTGAGTATAAAAATTCGCAAATCATGTTACAGCTGTAAATAGCCTTAGTTAGGCCACACTCAGAATATAGTGTTCAATTATGATCGCCACACTGCAAGGATGTGAAGACTTTGGAGAGGGCACAGAAGAGGTTTACCAGGATGGTATGGAGAGCATTAGCTATTTGGAGAGCTTAGATAAACTCGGTCTGTTCTGATTGGAACAATGGAGGTTGAGTGATGACCTGAAATAAAATTATGATGGGCATGGACAGAGTAGATAGTCAAAAGCTTTTTCACAGGATGGAAGAGTGAATTACTCGGGGACATCGGTTTAAGGTGCGAGGGGCAAAGTTTAGAGGAGATGTGAAAGGGAAGTTTTTTTACACAGAGGGTAGTGGGTGCCAGGAACTCGCTGCCAGAGGAGGTGTTGAAAGCAGGTACGATAGTGATGTTTTAGGGTCGTCTTGACAAATACATGAATAGGTTGGGAATAGAGGGATACGGAGCCCGGAAGTGTAGATGGTTTTAGAAGGGCAGCATGGTCAGCGCAGGCTTGGAGGGCCCAAGGGCCTGTTCTTGTGCTGTAAGTTTCCCCTGTAAGAAGTCTTACAACACCAGGTTAAAGTCCAACAGGTTTGTTTCAAATCACTTGCTTTCGGAGCACTGCTCTTTCCTCAAGTGAATGAAGTGTGTTTGTATGTGTGTGTTTGTATCTTTGAGTGCATGTGTGTTTGTATGTGTTTCAACACCATGATCCCAGCCAAGCGCATCTCAAAGCTCCAAAACCTAGGACTTGGCTCTCCACTCTGCAACTGGATCCTCGATTTTCTGACCAACAGACCACAATCAGTAAGAATGAACAACAACACCTCCTCCACAATAGTCCTCACTACCGGGGCACCGCAAGGCTGCGTATTTAGCCCCCCTACTCTATTTCAGATCCAGAGCCTGAAAAGATTTAATCATTTGGACCCGTTCTACTTCTACCTCGTAAGGGGCGAGCCGCGCAGTTTCAGCAGCCTGGATACAGGAGTAGCGCATGGTGGCATGTTCATGAAGCACACAGGTCTCAATGGCCGTGGAGAGAGTGAGCTGCTTTACTTTTAGTAGCTGCTGGTGCAGGGGCTCAGATTGAACACCAAAAACAATCTGGTCATGGAGGATGGAGTCGGAGGTGGACCCGTAGTTGCAAGACTGCGCAAGGACGTGGAGGTGGGTGATAAAGGACTGGAAAGGTTAGTCCTTACCCTGAATTCGCTGCTGAAACATGTATCTCTTGAGGCTCTCATTGACCTCGACCGCACAGTGGCTGTCGAACTTCAGAATTATGGTCTTGAACTTCGATTTGTCCTCCCCCCTCAGCGAAGGTGAGCGAGTTGTAAATGTGCAGAGCGTTGTCACCGGCTGTGAAGAGGAAGAGAGCAATCTTCCGTGCGTCCGAGGCAGCTTCCAGATCCCTGGCTTAGAGGTACAGCTGGAAGCACTGTTTGAAAAGGTTCCAATTCGAGCCCAGATTCCCTGCAATGCGGAGAGGCGGCGGCGGGCGAATGGAATCCATTCTGTAGGATGGCGCGAGACTGGTGGAAGGCAGATCACTGAAAGGTAGGTCTCAGAAGTGCGAGCATCCCACAACTTCTGGTACCATGAAGTGTTAGCTAGTGTAGACTTGAGAGATGAGCGGACAGTTCCAACGCTGATGAAGGTTCAACTCAATTTTATTAGCTACTTCTAACTAACTAACACACGATGACTGTGGCTCTAAATGATGCTAACTTAAACTGGAGACCTAAGCCTTGTCCGAATAAGTTGATTCAGTACGTGTTGTAAGGCTGTGCTGGGCTGGATGAGTTGTTGTTACACTCAGAGGCAGCACCCAGAATGAGCGGGACCCATGTGCCCTCTGCCTTTATAGTGTGTGTATTCTAACTGGTGATTGGCTGCGGTGTTTGTACATGTTGATTAATCATTGTGTGTGTCCATCTACCATGGCAAGTTTGCTGACGATACGATAGTGGGCTGGATCGCGAATAATGACGAGTCAGAATACGAAAGGAATTGAGAATCTAGTGGAATAGTGCAGCGACAACAAGCTCTCTCTCAATGCCAGCAAAACTAAAGAGCTGGTCATTGACTTCAGAAAGCAAAGTACTGTACACACCCCTGTCAGCATCAAAGGGGCCGAGGTGGAGATGGTTAGCAGTTTCAAATTTCTAGGAGTGCACATTTTCAAAAATCTGTCCTGGTCCACCCACGTCGACGCTACCACCAAGAAAGCACAACAGCGCCTATACTACCTCAGGAAACTAAGGAAATTCGGCATGTCCACATGAACCCTGACCAACTTTTACAGATGCACCATAGAAAGCATCCGATTTGGCTGCATCACAGCCTGGAATAGCAACTGCTCGGCCCAGGACCGCAAGAAACTTCAGAGAGTCGTGAACACCGCCCAGTTCATCACCTGCCTCTCTTTGCGCGAGTGTATTTTTGTGTGTGTGCGTGTGTCAGAGACGCATGGCTGGTGATGAACAAAGTGACATTTTCTGAGGAAAAAATTTGACACTGCTTTAATTTTTGTAATTAATCTTTGTTTATTGAATTACCACACACACATTGTCAGATTACAGTTAGTCAGAATGGTGACCTACCCAGCTGGTGAGCAGATAGTTGAGGAACCTCAGTGGAACCTCACAGTCTCCTCTCAGCGAATTTTTAAAAATCAGAACACCATCTATTTCAGAAAAGATTGCAAGGGCACATGCGGGCTCGGTCCGTTTCTCTAACCCTCCTGAATTGTGAATAATCTTTACTTCACTCCAGCTGGTCTCTAATGTTCACGCAGCTTGGAGATCTGGGCCATGAGCGGCCGGAGAAATGCCAGGGTTTGGACAGGCGAGATGAGGAAAATGACCAACCAGACTGGTAACAGTGGGGGAGGGACTTTGGTTAATGTGGTGAGAGCAGAGAAGCTGGGATTGTCCTCCAGGCACCGAATGTGAAGGGAAGATGTAAGAGAGGTATTCAAATTCAGGATGAGTGTTGACAAAGTGAATAAGGAGGGACTGTTTCCAGTGACAACAGGGTCTGTAACACGAGGAAACAGATTTAAGTTGACCAGAGGCGACATGAGGAAACTTGCCTCCACACGGTGAGTTGCTGTGATCTGGAATGTGCTGCCTGACAAGGCAATGGCAGTGAATTCACTCGCTAAATTCCAAACTGAAATAGATTGAATATTTGAAGGTGCAACTTCCGCAAATCTACTGGATTTGGGAAAAAATAGATTCCTTTTCGCCACAGCTGGCCAGATGGGTGAAATTCCCCCTTCCTCCTCTGGAGCATTTTGTGATCACAGTTTCTGATGACATTGTGCAGATCCACAACTTTTCCAGGAAGTCACTTGGAGGCTCAGTTTGACAGATGGAAATGTAGCAGGGAGGTGACTGGAAGCCATTGCAGATAGAACAGAACAATCCTGAGCAGCAAATAAATACTTGCAGCTACTCCCATCTCCTTGACCAGCCATAAAATGAACAGTTATCTTCAGAACATCAGAAGGTAGTGTGAGAAAGTGCAGAAGGATTAGCCATGATCCTGCTCAATTGAGGGCCATATGGGCTCCTAGTTCTTAATGTATTCTTTCCCCGCTGCCCCAATTGACATTCCAAATGCAGGAGGACATTTTAACTGAAGGGGTACATTTTCAAGATATATGACAGTTACCGAAGAACAGTTATTTGCCCTATCCACCACAAATGACCACGTTGATTCCAGCGATCGCCACACTTTCCACATTGCTGTCTGGAGGGCGAGCGAGTCATTAAACATCCAGCAGAAGGTTTCAATGGCGACTCACAGACAGCATCTGCAAATCATATTCCTTGGTCACACAATTGGATCGAGACAAATGATCCCACGGGGTGTGAAAACAAAAGTTATTGAGGAGTTTACAATACCCTCGACACAAAGGGAAATAATGCGATTTCGTGGCATGAGAGGATTTTACCGTAAATTTGTGCCAAATTTTAGCATCGTGGTTGCTCCACCGATGGACTTGCTGAAGAAGCGCAGCAAATTTCAGTGTACAGCGGAGTTTCAACAGGCATGTGAAGGCCTGACGTCTATGCTAAACACTGCTCCTGTGTTGGAGAATTACAAGACGCATTGTGATCGGATTGAATGAAAGTATCTGACCTTAAAGGAAGATGCTGAAGCGTGGAGAAATGGATGGCTTGCTCGGAGACCTTCTTGTCCACAGAGACGGTTAATCAAGAGGCATTTCAGCTGCAGGAAAGCAAATAACTGAAATGCACTGTACTATTATCAATGTTGCCTGTTTCGTTTTTGTTTAACAAATATATGTTATTGTCAATTGTATTAATGCAAGTGAAAAGGTGAAAAATGAAAACATCTTTGAAGTTGATGGTTTATTTTTTTTCTTGGGGGGAGGTGTCATGGGAGGATCCTTTAAGAAAGGTTTTTGTCTTGTCACATGGCTTCAGTGATGTCATTTTGTGGGTGGAGCTGGGATGTTGCTCTGAGAGTTTTTA
This sequence comes from Scyliorhinus canicula, assembly GCF_902713615.1. Taxonomy (NCBI): domain Eukaryota; kingdom Metazoa; phylum Chordata; class Chondrichthyes; order Carcharhiniformes; family Scyliorhinidae; genus Scyliorhinus; species Scyliorhinus canicula. The sequence continues at coordinate 217,385,942 of NC_052151.1, forward strand.
CTTTAGTTTATCAGACTTGGCTGCGGTGGACTCAGACAATGAAGTATTTTGGCCTGTTTCTCTATTTTCAAATATAATGAGCTACTCAAAGAAAGAAATCCGATGATTAAGGTTACCTGCTGTTTGGTAAAACCCGTTTTTTGGTTTATGGGATATTGTTATTGAATTGGAACAGTTAATGGGGAATTCATTAAGGGTTATACATCGATTACTGTAGCAGTCTGGGGTCTTCATGTTTTTGGTTGATAAATAGCCTTACAGTGGGCGTTTATGCAAATGTCAACTAAGTTCATCGAATAAAGTGTGTTTTTTTTTATTAAAATTGCCTAAGAACTCTGTTGCACAACACCTGAAATACAGGCTCTTGTGCTTATCCTAGCCAAAATCATTAAACAGTTATGTGTCTGGGGAACTTCATCATGTACTTTGGTGTTTTCTAAACGCTGTCCCATAACGCAACATAAAGTTGGTATACCACAAGGAGGGCATTTGTTTCAGAGCGGTTTACCTGGCGAGTCTCCGGGCCAAGACAAAGACTTCTTTTTGAGACACCTGAAGAGGTTGAGGACTTTATCAACAAAGATGGACTGAGGTCCAATTAAACGCGAGGTGTTGTGGTGTGGATATCTTTATTTGCAGTTTCTTGTCAACGCTGCGGGCTGAAGGGGTGCTGGGTTTCACTATATATGGTTCTTGATAATCGGTTGTTGAAGTGTTTTTTCTTCCGAGTTGAAGGAATAATTACATGTTGTACAGTTGATGGATCTGAATCGTTTCCCTTTCCAGACACAGTTAATTCGCATTTTGGCCTTGATCTTGTGGCTTTTATTGTCCTGATGGGAACTAATTTGCGAGCAACGCATAATGTAGGCAAACAGGAGAGAGGTACTGGGGAGCGGCAATGTAAAACCAGGACTAATAGGTTTGGCGTGCTTAGGGTTTGAGTTGGGAGAGGGGAACGAGTGACCAGTAACTTAGTAACTGGAACCATATCGACTGATCTTGGAAGGGGCCTTTCACTGTGTTTTGCAACCCAGAAATATCTGGCTCTATCGACGATTGCAACAGTGCTTCAAACTTTCATGAAGCAGGTGGGAGGGAGGGGACAAGGGGAGATTCCTACGTCCACATGATTGGGAAGTCTCGTATTTCTCACATGTACACAAGACAATCTCTGTTTTGTTTGGTAAGTCTCTGGTCCTGGGAGTGAGAGAAGTAGGATATTTGGGGATAGTGATCTCTGATCAAGCTCCACATTTAGTAGACATGAAGCTGGACACAGGCCCCATTGATACTAGATGTGGCACTATTGGCTGAGAAGGGGCTCTGCGATCGCATGGCCGGGGCCATTGAGGAGTACATCAGGTTTACCAACATTGGGATCTGTCTCTTCCTCTACACTGTGGGAGGCGTTTAAGCCGGCGATTAGAGGAGAGGAGATCTTATATAAAGCATACTTACATAGGGCAGTGAGGGAGCGATTAGTGGGAGAGATCCTGGAAACAGACGGCCGCTATCAGGAGGCTCCTCCTCCGGAGCTGTTTGCTTCCAGGAAGTGGCTCCAGGTGCAGTTTGACTTGCTATCCACTGGAAGGGCCGAGCAGCAGCACCGGCCCGAGGGGCGTGGGGTATGATCACCGGGAGAAGGCGTGTCGTCAGTTGGTGCCCCAGCTGAGGCAACAGGCGGTCTCCCGGGACCTAACGCAGGTCGAGAACTGGAAGGGTGGTTCAGTGACAACACCGAGAGGCCAATGTGGCTTTTGAGGCCCTCGCCAGGATCTGGACAGGTCAGAGCCACTGGACAGAGTGTGAGATCTGATGGAGTTTCAGGATATGTTGCTCCCCGAGATTAGAGGAGGAGGGTTAGGAGTAGTTGGCAGCCCCGCTAGCCCCAGATGAGGTGATGAGGGTGATTGGATTGATGCAGAAGAATAAAGCCCAGGGCACTGATGGGTATCCGGGTGAATTTTACAGGTAATTACATCTCCAGCTAGGACCAGCAAGGGTAGATATGTCCAATGATGCTGTAGCTCGAGGTTACATGCCAGATATGCTGATACACGCCTCCCTCTCCCTTATTTTAGAGAACGATCAGGACACAACGGAGTGTGGTTCTTACAGGCCAATTTCACAGCTACATGCAGATGCCAACACGGGTAGAGAAGGTAGTCAAGAAGGCATATGGCATTCTTGCCTTCATTGTCCGGGGCATTGAGTGTAAAATTTGGCAAGTCATGTTGTAGCAGTATAGAACCTCAGTTAGGCACACTTGGAGTATTGTGTTCAATTCTGGTCGCCACACTACCAGAAAGCTGTGGAGGATGGAGAGAGTTTGCAGAAGAGATTTACCAGGATTTTGCCTGGTATGGAGGGCATTAGCTGTGAGGAGCGGTTGAATAATCTTGGTTTGTTCTCACTGGAACGACGGAGTTTGAGGGGCGACCTGATAGAGGTCTACAAAATTATGAGGGGTATAGACAGAGTGGATAGTCAGATACTTTTCCCCAGGGTAGAGGGGTCAATTACTTGGGGGGCACAGGTTTAGAGTGCGAGGGGCAAGGTTTAGAGGAGATGTACGAGGCAGATTTTTTTTATGCCGAGGGCAGTGGGTGCCTGGAACCCACTGCCGGAGGAGGTGGTGGAAGCAGGGACGAAAGTGACGTTTAAGTGGCATCTTGCCAAATACATGAATAGGATGGGAACAGAGGGATACGGATCCCGGAAGTGTAGAAGATTTTAGTTTAGACGGGCAGCATTGTCAGCGCAGGCTTGGAGGGCCGAATGGCCTTTTCCTGTGCTGTACTTTTCTTTGTTTTTACGGGCCCATTTCACAGCTAAATGTGGATGCCAACATACTGGCTAAGTTACTTCCTTTGCGGTTGGAGCCATGTGTCCCAGATATAGCTTTAGGAGACTTGCCGGGATTTGTGAAGGGTCGGCAGCTCTCCTCTAATATACACCGGATCCTGAATGCTGTCCTCTTGCCTTCTTTGGCTCCCAAGCAGTATGTGATTAAAGCTATGAATTCAGAGAAAGCATTCGACAGGGTTGAGTGGAAGCACCTCATTGAGGGACATGGAGGGCGGGGGGGGGGGGGGGGGGTTGGATTCGGGCAGAAAGGTGTGTAACTACTAGACACGAATCTCGTTGTTAACGTTCACAACAAGGCAACAAGGTCGGGATACTTTCCTCTGAGCAGGGGTACAAGACATTTATGTCCATTGTCAGCGCTCCTTTAGGCTCTGCCGATAGAACCTCTGGCACTGAGGGATTCTGAGGGATGGAGGGGGATTGATCAGCTTTATGATGATGACCTGCTCCTTATGTCACGGATCCGGTCTGCGCTCTAGAAGGGTTGATGAGGCTGCTGAGCCTTTTGCTTCTTTTCGGGAGATAATTAATCTGGGAAAAGTGAGTACTTCCTTGTTAGGCACCCAGAAGGGCGGCTAATCTGGGGACATTGCACTTCCGCCTGAGCAGAGGTAGTTTCCAGTGTCTGGGCATGCAGGTTTCATATTATTAACATAGGTTTCATCAGTTAAACTTTCTAAGTTTGTGTGATAAGGTGAGACTTGATTTACAGAGATGGAGTAGCCTTCTGTTGTCCCTGATGGGCAGAGTTTAAAATGAACCTTCTGCCGAGGTTACTATTTGTGTTCCCAATTTTTATTGTTAAATCGCTCTTTGATGGAGTGAACAACTTAGCGAATGCCTTTATATGGGCTGGCAGAGTGCAAATAATTCACAGGGTGTACTTCCAGAGGGGCCTGCAGTGGGGTGGCCTAACACTACCTAATTTCCTCATATATTACTGGGTGGCCAAGGCGAAGAAGATGTTCGTGTGGGACAGAGAGTCGGACACCATGTGGGTGAGGTTAGAGGCAAGTTCATGGAGAAGGTCGAGCCTTTCTGCCCCAGTAACGGCACCATTGCCAATCTGTATAACGGGATATACCTCAAATCCAGTGTTTATCTCCACCTTGAAAATATGGAGACAGCTCAGACAACATTACAAGCCCAGTGCCATGTCACTGTCGGCTCCTTTGTTTCCGCCATCGTGTTTGGATCCGACTTTTAAGGCCTAGGAAGACGTTAACATGCTTCACAGGCCTGTTTATAGATGGATGGTTCGCCAGTTGGGAGGAGTTCTCGGCAATATCCCAACTATCAAGGTCACACCTAGTTCAATATTTTCAATTGCACAATTTAGTTCGTAGTCACATCCTTCCCTATTGGGGGAAATCTTACCTTAGCAAATACTGGGTGGGTGTGGGGAAGATTTTGAACATGTCTGAGCGGGCCATCTCACTGGAATCTTCGTGGCTTGATCAGGTGATGGTGAAATGGGAAAAGGTGCTGGGACCATCTGAGATCAGGTTGTGTGGAATGAGGCCCTCTGTTGGGTAAATTCCACCTCACCCTGCGCGGGGTTCTGAATCATCCAACTCAAGGTAGATTGAGAGCTGGGATGTTTTTTTCCTTTCTGTTTTAGTGGGAATAAAGATAGCAATTAAGGGTACTGTTTTCACTGAGTTGAGCAGGATTGTTTAAGGAGCGATTGTACGTTATTTTCAAGTGTGACGTTAAGTATATTTTATATCTTTGTCAGTAATAACGTTTGTTTTAATATCCCCATTTCTTTGTGTAATCATTCCTGGAGTGAGCTAACCCATTCCTCACAGTCTCACAAAATTAAAATTAAGTATTAGAGTTTCTGATTGGTGTCCGAGTTTCTATTGGGCTCTGGTCTGGCATCGTTCAGATCGTGGTTTCTACATCTAACTTGGCTTTCAACTCGTGCATTGTATTCAGGCCTCTGCAGTCTCAGGCGAACAGAGGTATGTTGGAGAGAGAGTCAGCCCTCACAGTCATTGTCAGGGGAGCATTTGCTGGATGTTTTCGGACGAGAGTTAGTTGGATTTCCACTCAGCTGCCAGAATGAAAATTGAAACCACACCTAAACCTTGGGCCTCTGAAAAACCTATCGTTGTGATCAGCTACATCACTGTCTGTTGTCATATGAAGAGCGGCTGAGGACTCTGGTTCTGTACTTGATGGAGTTTAGAAGGATCAGGCGGGTATCATTGAAATTAAAGAATACTGAGAGGCCTCGATAGGGCGAACGGAAGTGGATGTTCCCACTAATCGGATGAACTAAAACCCAAGGGCACAGCCTCATACTGAAGGGATGAGGAGGACTTTCTTCTGCCAGTGGGTAGTGAATCTGTGGAACCCTTTGCCGCAGAAGGCTGTGGAGGCCAAATCACTGAGTGTCTTTAAGACAGAGATAGATTGGTTCTTGAATATTATGGGGATCCTGGCTGATGGGGCCAAGGCAGGAGAATAGGGATGAGAAACATACCGGATTGAATTGGATGTGTTTATTGTCGCATGTACCGATGTAGAGTGAAAAGTGATTTTCTGCGTGTCGCTCAACAGATGATTTAGTATATGAAAAAAAAACACAACTTAATAGGGAAACACAACGGACACTTTGTAAATACATAGACACAGATATCGGGAGAAGCATACAGGAGTGTAGTGTCAATCAGGTCAGTCCATAAGAGGGTTGTTTAGCTGTCTGGTAACAGCTGGGAAGAAGCTGCTTTGAAACTATTCGTCTGAGTTTTCAGACTTTTGTATCTCTTCTCCGATGGAAGAAGTTTGAAGTTAGTAATCCGGGTTGGAGGGGTCTTTGACTGTGCTGCCTGCTTTCCCAAGGCAGCGGGAGATCTAAATAGAGTCAATGGATGGGATGTGGGTTTGTGTGATGGACGAGGAGTTGTTCACGACGTTCTGAAGTTTCTTGCGGTCTTGGGCCGAGCAGATGCCATAGCATGCTGTGGTGCAGCCAGATAGGATGCTTTTTATCGTGCGCGTATAAAAGTTGGTAAGAGTCAATGCGGACATGCCGAATTTCCTTAGGTTCCTGAGGAAGTATCAGCGCTATTGTGCTTTCTTGGTTGTAGCTCCGACGTGGTTGGCCTAGGAAATATATTTGCTGATGGACACACTGAGGAATTTGAAGCTGTAACCCACCTCCACCTCGGTGCCGTTGATGCAGACAGGCATCTATTTTCCGACACCATTTTGCCAGAGATGTGGGACATTACTATGGAGTGTTCACTGCCGCGTGAACTGGATGCATGAGAGGATTGAAGGATGAGTAACTCCACATTTCACAGAAACACTAATATTCCTGTTCCTGCATCACTCAATCCCCCGCCGATACTTGTTTTTAAAATAATCCAAAACACCTTCTGCTTCCCGACACGTCGTGAGAGGCTTTCAGTGCTCATTACTGCTCCCTCCCCTATCTGTAACAAAATAAATTAAAGTGGGTCAAGTTATGACTTTGCAAAGGCAGCACGGTGGCCTAGTGGTTAGCACAGCTGCCTCACGGCGCTGAGGTCCCAGGTTCGATCCCGGCTCTGGGTCACTATCCGTGTGGAGTTTGCACGTTCTCCCCGTGTCTGCGTGGGTTTCACCCCCACAACCCAAAAATGTGCAGAGTAGGTGGATTGGCCACGCTAAATTGCCCCTTAATTGGAAAAAATAATTGGCTAATCTAAATTTATTTAAAAAAAGTAATGACTTTGCAGCTTCACGTTCACCATCACGGAAGCGTGAACATTATTTTACCTCCAGCATCAAGTCTAAAAATATGTTATTTCCGAAGTCAGGGAAATGTATTTTATTTTTTGCTTGATGCCTCAAATGAATACATACGTGAATGGGCGGCACAGCGGCTCAGCGGTTAGCACTACGACCTCGCACACACATACACACAGAACCTGTCTGATATTCCCCTCTCTCACACACACACAAACCCTGTCTGATATTCCCCTCTCTCACACACACACAAATCCTGTCTGATATTCCCTCTCTCACACACACACAAACCCTGTCTGATATTCTCCTCTCTCACACAAAAACCCTGTCTGATATTCTCCTCCCTCTCAGACACACAAACCCTGTCTGATATTCCCCTCTCTCACACACAAACCCTGTCTGATATTCTCCTCTCTCGCACACACACAAACCCTATCTGATATTCGCCCTCTATCACAAAAACCCTGTCTGATGTTCCCCTCTATCTCACACACACAAACACTATCTGATATTCCTCTCTCACTCACACAAACCCTGCCTGATATGCCCCTCTCTCTCACACACAAACCCTGTCTGATATTCCTCTCTCTCCAACAAACACTGTCTGATATTCCTCGCACACTCGCAAACGCTGTCTGATATTCTCCTCTCTCACACACAGACCCTGTCTGATATTCCCCTCTCTCTCACATATAGACCATTTCTGATATTCCCATCTCCCTCACACACCAACACTGTCTAATATTCCCCTCTCTCATACACACAAACCCTGTCTGATATTCCCCTCTCACTCACAAACCCTGCCTGATATTCCCCTCTCTCTCACAGACGCACAAACCCTGTCTGATATTCCCCTCTCTCTTTCACACACAAACCCTGTCTGATATGTCTATCTCTCTCACACACAGACACTGTCTGATATTCCCCTCTCTCACACACACACACAACCACTGTCTGGTATTCCCCTCTCTCTCACACACAAACAAAACCTGTCTGATATTCCCCTCTCTCTCTCACACACAATGTCTGTCTGATATTCCTCTTTTACACACAAACCCTGTCTGATATTCCTCTAACTAACACGCAAACCTGTGATACTCCCCTCTCTTTGTCACACACAAACCATGTCTAATATCCCCCTCTCTCTTACTGACGCAAACGCTGTCTGATATTTCCCTCTCTCACACATAGGCTCTGTCTGTTATTCCCCTCTCTCAAACACACAAACCCAATCTGATATCTCTCTCTCACACACACCCAAACACTGAATGATATTCCCCTCTCTCTCACACAAACAGACCGTCAGATATTCGCCTCACACACACACGAACCCCGTCTGAAACTCCCCTTCCTGAGACACACAGAACCTGTCTCATTTTGCTCTCTCTCGCACACATACCCTGTCTGATATTCCCCTCTCACGCACAAACCCTGTCTGATATTCCCCTCTCTCAGACACAAAATCTGCCTGATATTCCTCACTCGCACACACAAACCCTTTCTAATATTCCTCTCTCTCTCACACACAAACCCTGTCTGATATTCCCCTCTCTCACACACACACTCAAACCCCATCTGATATTTTTCTCCCTCACACACATACCCTGTCTGATATTCCCCACTCTCACACACACAAACCCTGTCTGATATTCCCCTCTCTCTCACACACACTCAAGCCCCATCTGATATTTTTCTCCCTCACACACATACCCTGTCTGATATTCTGCTCTCTCACACACAAACCCTGTCTGATATTCCCCTCTCATACATACAACCCCTGTCTGATATTCCCCTCTCGCACACACACAAAAACTCTGTCAGATATTCCCCTCTCTCACACAAACACAATACGAGTGAATCGTATTGGCTGATGACTGACATCTGTGATGCTATGGGCTACTGGAGGAGACGGAAATGTAAAATGAAATGAAAATCGCTTATTGTCACGAGTAGGCTTCAATGAAGTTACTGTGAAAAGCCCCTAGTCGTCACATTCCGGCGCCTGTCGGGGCGGCTGGTACGGGAATCGAACCATGCTGCTGGCCTGCTTGGTCTGCTGTAAAAGCCAGCGATTTAGCCTAGTGAGCTAAACAAACCCAAAATGGATCATCCACTTGGCACTACTGGCTGAAGATTCTTGCGAATGCCTCAGCCTTGTATTTTGCACATGTGTGCTGGGTTCCTCCATCATTGAGGTTGGGGATATTTGTGGAGCCTCCTCCTCCGATCAGTTTTTACAGAATTTACAGTGCAGAAGGAGGCCATTCGGCCCATCGAGTCTGCACCGGCTCTTGGAAAGAGCACCCTACCCAAGGTCAACACGTCCCCCTATCCCAATAACCCAGTAACCCCACCCAACACTAAGGGCAATTTTGGACACTCAGGGCAATTTATCATGGTCAAGCCACCTAACCTGCATATCTTTGGACTGTGGAAGGAAACCGGAGCACCCGGAGGAAATCCACGCACATACGGGGAGGTTGTGCAGACTCCGCACAGACAGTGTCCCATGCCGGAATCGAACCTGGGACCCTGGAGCTGTGAAGCCATTGTGCTATCCACAATGCTACCGTGCTGCCCTCAACTGCAAAATTCTGTCTCATTCTGGACACGACTTGAGGAATAAAGCGTGAGTTTTAGAAATAGTTGTTTAATAGTCCACGACCATTCACAGCTGGATGTCGCAGGACGGCAGAGTTTAGATCTAATACGTTGGCTGTGGAATCGTTTAGCTGTGTCTATTACTTACTGCTTATGCTGTGTGGCACACAATTAAACTTGCCTTGTAACTTCACCAGGTTGACACCTCATTTTTCGGTGTGCCTGATGTTGTTCCTGGCATGCTCTCCTGCGCTCTCCATTGAGTCAGGGTTGATGCCCTGAATTGGAGGTAATGGTAGAGTGGGGGATATGCCGCACTATGAGGTTGCAGATTGCAGTTGAATAGAATTCTGCTGCTGCTAATGGCCCTCAGCATTCATGGATGCATTGTGACACACCCTTACAACTCCACGAAGAACAGGGGGAGCAGATTCGAAGGGCCGAATGGCCTCCTCCTGCTTCTATTTTCTATGTATGTTTCTATGTTTAAAGAGTTGGAATGTGGAACCTATGTTGCTCTGATCTGAACATAGTTGAGGCAGATTGAAAATTCTGTCTCATTCTGGACACGACTTGAGGAATACAGCGTGGGTTTCAGAAATAGTGCAGAATGTTGATTAAATAAATTTCCCGTGGAGCTGATCTTCTGTTACCGTGGAGGGATTGGAGAAACTGGAATTGGGCAACTTGGAGAAGAGAAAGTTGAGGAGAAATTTGACTGTTCAGAATAGTACCGGAGTTTAACGGTACAGAGAGATATTCACAAAGGTGTCGAGAACCAAAGGACACAGGGTTCATGTGATTGGCCATAGAATCAACGGCTGAATGAGAGAAACACAGTTTAACAGGGCACATGGTTAGTATCTGAAATGTGCAGTCGGAGACTGTGGTGAAGCCAGATTCTCATCAGAAGCAAATTGAATAAGTAACAGGAGAGGCGGTTTGCAGCACAATGTCGAGGAGACGGGGAATTGCGATTAGCTGAGTTGATCTTGCAGGGAGACACCTTGCTGTACAGACACCCCAAATGGCCAACTGCAGATTTACAAACATTCTGTGATATTTTCGTTCAATTAATTATTGAATCGAATTGCCCCAGCTAAATAAAACAGCCACATTCCAGAGTACAGAGTATCTGAAGGAACACTCTGACATTAATTATTTAATTTGTGAATGGTCAGTCAGAGTGAATGTCATCTCTGAAACGATATGAGATCAAGGAACATTTCTACCCCTGTTTAACACAGCTTCCAATTATAATTTATGATTTAATGTAATCATACTTGAGCAGATTATGAGGTAGGTTGTTGTTTAATTAAGTCTCAGAGCCTCGCCTATTAACAACTGGGAATTAACGCAGGTGTTGTAATTAGTCTAAAGTTGAAAAAAAAACCGATTTGAACAATATTGAAACGTCACTATCTCCTTGGATACACAAATGTATAAAATTAGTGTTTTGGGAATGTGCCACCTCACATCTTACTTCAGAGGCACTGTCTGCTGGATCAAGGAACGGATTCACTTCACACATAAAATGCATCAACCAATTGAATGGATAATGAAAATATTCTATATGATTCTTGCCATAGTTGGTGTTCCTGGTAAGTGATTAAAGCCTATAATGGACAATAAATCTATGCATGAGCTTGTTTGTGGTATTATCATGTGAATGATCATGTTCAATTTGATCAAATTATTATTGTCATACACTCGCCGTTACAGTAAGGTATATTTCTATGGTTTCCTGAATAATTTCTGCAATTATATACTGCATACATTTTCGAGCTCAAAGGCTCTCTGTGTCATAAAGTGATTGCATTCAGAACAATGTGGTATCCTGTTGAATCAAACCTCAAACCTGGAAACTTCACCTTACCAAATTTAACCATTGACATACATTATGCAGAATGTGACTGACTAACTGGAGCAGAAGACCTGACCCCAGCGACCATGCATTAGTATTTGTCAATATAAAATTGCACCAAGTGTGGGTTGTTAACTGGAGTCAACACTCAACTGCAGAGATATGCGGTTCTTAAACATTCTGTCACTCTAGAATTGTATTCAATGTGGGGAATCATCTTAATCTTACTCCAAGTAATGGCAGCACTTTATGGCTGTGATTAATCTCCTTTCCCAAGGCTGTTCCTGAGAATCATTTAGTTCTTAATGTTTGCTTGGCGGGGGTAAAGTGGTAATCTGCGTTTTGGAAGGTAATGGTTGAGTTTGAATAGCCTCTTACCACAATATATCGATGTTAAATTCCATGCAGCCTATGCTCAGAAAGGGAGAATTACTGTCAGTAATTTCTATTCTATTCTGTCTTCTTCATCCTTCAGTTAACGGAATGGCAATCGTAATCCTGTCCCGCGGAAACAGTGGCCTCTCCACCTGCACCGCTCAATACCTGGTGGCAATGGCAACGGCGGATCTCCTGGTCATTATTACTGAGGTTATTACCAGGCGAATCAATGTTAGTTATTTCCAGTTAACTTTCCTGTGGATCACCTCTGTGTGCAAGGTTCAATATGTTCTTAACCGTGCAGCCCTAGACTGTTCTGTCTGGTTCACCGTCGCTTTCACATTTGATCGATTTGTTGCCATTTGTTGGCAGAAGCTGAAATGTAAATATTGTACCAAGAAAACTGCGGAGGTGGTTCTAGCAACAACCGGTAGTTTGCTCTGTTTAAAAAACATTCCAATGTACTTTCGATTCGAACCTGCGAAGATCACCGACAATGTACCAATGCGCTGTGTCAATAAGCCAAGCTATTTTACTGACCCGAGATGGATTGGATTCAGAATGTTTGAAAAGGCTTTACCCCACTTATACCATTCGGGTTAATTCTGTTGTTTAACGCTCTGACAGTCAGATACATTTTAGTGACCAGTCGAGTCCGTAAGGGACTGAGGGGCCAGAGCAAGGGAGAGAATCGGAGTGACCCAGAGATGGAGAGCAGAAGGAAGTCTATTGTTCTACTCTTCAGTATATCCGGCAGCTTCATACTTCTGTGGTCGGTGTACCTTTTATGTTTTTTTGGTGCTGCAGATGGGTTAGATAATGATTCTTATTATACCTTCGGAAGAATTGGAAATATGCTGCGGAATTTAAGTTGCTGCACAAACACATTTATTTATGTGGTGACTCAGTCCCAATTCAGAGACCAGTTGAAGAGCGCGGTGAAATATCCAGTAACATCAATTATTAATTTGATTAATAAACGATAACATTGACAGCAGCTCAATGATCCAATCTACAGAGCAGGAGGGGACCACCGGAGGAAGGAAAAGAAAGGACCTGGAGGATTCAAAACCTCAAACAGCTAATCACACAGGCAGGGAGATCGCCCATCGATATATTTATAGATACATTCTACACATTTAGTAATGCATATTGGTGAAAAAAGAGAAATGTTGAAGCATCCCGTTCGCTGTGGTCAGATTTCACAAGATTACCAGGTGAAGTTGAATGCCACATTTTTTTAAGAGTGGAGAGTTCTGATTGGTCAGCAAGTGGACATTGAGCTTTTATTCACCTCCGTAACGTCACCTGATACCCTTCCTGTGTCAGCCCAGCAGCTTCACAAACCCTCGTCCATTCCATTGTTTTCTCCAGACACGAGGATGCCAATGGAATTCTGTCCGCCCTCCCACGTTCTACCCTCCGTAAACTCGCCATCAGCAAAATCTATGACTTACCTCATCTTGAGTCGAATTCACCAATCATTACCTCAGCTCACTGACTACTTATTTTCAGACCATAAGACCAAAAGACATAGGAGCTGAATTAGGCAACTCGGCACAGCGAGTCCCCTCCGCCATTCAATCATGGCTGCCATTTTTCTCATCCCCACTGCACTGCACTGCTCACATTTCTCCTCCCCCTCCGGGAAGAACCTGCTCATTCTGGTTCTGGTCAGCTGTGCTCTGTTCGCACCACGTTGAGCTGCATGAGGCTGATTCTTGTGCAGGATGGGGTTGGCGTTGTCCCTTCGCTTCAGAGTCCCACCCCACATCTGTCCCCTGTTCATCCTCCTATTTCCGTCCGGTACAGTCCAGTGGTGTTTGGGCTCTGTCCAGAAACTTTCCATACATTTTCCAACAGAGTCTCCTTTCTTTACTGTGTGTATTCATCAGGTCCCCTCGTAATCTCGTCTCTGGGACCCCGGGGTATCCAACTGGCCCTTTGCGGAGGAAGTGCTTTCTTTGTAGATGTTTCATTTCCTGTTCAGTCAGCAATTCCCACTCCTCCGTCAGTTCGTCCAGTGCCACTAGTCTGTGCCCTACATAATAGTCCCAAACTGTCAATGTGCCGCCGTCTTATCTCCATTTCCTGAAGGAGGTGTCTAGCATGGCCGGCGGAGGGGAGGGGGATGTGATTGCCGCAGATGGGCACCGTGTGGACATCCTTGTCAGCATGAAGTGCTACCTTCATTGGGCCCACGTTTTCAGTGTGGTCGCCACCACTGGGCTTGATCTGTTTTTAGGGTAATGGGAGTGCCCAAAGCCCGGAGGATCATCCCCTTGCAGGAGGCCTACTCCATCCACACCCACTATGAGTTGAGTTCGTTTACCCATCCCCTCAGTGGTTCCGCTGTTGCTGCCCAGTGGTGGCCCTGCAGGTTTGGTAATGCCAAGCCACATGCTATTTTCCGCTTTGCAGTGCCGGTTTGGGAACTGTCGGGATCACCACCACCACCCCCCCCCCCCCCCCCCACATACACACATAGGCGCCAAGATTAAACTGTCTAAGTTTGGAAACAAGCCTTGGGGATGAATCATGGTGTGGATCAAAACAGGAAGAGGAACCTCGGCAGCACGTTGGTCTTGATGGTCTGCACTCTCCCCGCCAGGGAGATTGGGAGTGGGTACCACCTCTGTAGGTACTTTATGATTTCCTCCACCAGGCTGGTCAGGTTCCAGTCTCTGGCTACCTGGATATCCAGGTATCGGAATCTGTTCTGTGCTGTTTTGAAGGGGAGCACATACAGCTCAGTCCCTCCCCCATTTGAGCTCACTGGGAATGCCTCACTTTTGCCCAGGTTGAGTTTGTACCCTGAGAAGGTTCCGAACTCTTTCTGGATCTGCATGGCTGCTTTCAGTCCCTCCTGTGGCTTTGAGATGTACAGGAGCAGGTCATCCGCTTAGGGTGAAACCCTGCGCTGTCTGACTCCCCTTTGGATGCCTTTCCAGCTTTCCGCATCCCACAAGGCTATCGCCAGGGATTCGATTGCTAGCGCGAACAAGAACGGGGACAACGGACATTCCTGCCTTGTGCCTCTTTGTAGCTGGAAGTATTCAGAGCTTGTGGTGTTGGTTCGAACGTTGTATAAGGGTCTCACCGAGGTGGTGAAACCCAGTAGCCTAAACCGTTCCAGTACCGCGAGGAGTTACTTCCATTCGACTCTGTCGAAGGCCTTCTCTGCATCCAGAGAACCGATCGCCCCTGGTGTTCTCTCCCTGAAGAGGTAGGTGGGGCATCATTATTACGTTCTACAGCCGCCTCAGGGTCGCAGTGAGTTGCCTTCCCTTGACAAAGCCCGTTTGGTCCTCTGCGCCCATCTCTGGTACGCAGCTTTCCAGCCTTTTGGCCAATGTCTTGACGAGTATTGTCACGTCTACATTTAGCAATGTAATGGGTCTATATGATCCTCATTCCGTCCTGTCTTTATCCTTTTTGTGGAGATGTAGGCGTTGGACTGGGGTGAGCACAGTAAGAAGTCTTACAAAACCAGGATAAAGTCCAACAGGTTTGTTTCAAACACGAGCTTTCGGAGCACTGCTCCTTCCTCTATTCACCTGACGGTCCCCCGTGTTAGACGGAGTTGGTGCACTGCTTTCCCGGTGGATAGAAGGTTAAAGTCCATTTGTCGCCTTTTCATCTCCTGCAGCAGCTCTATGGTCGGGGCCTCGGAGTACTTTCTGTCGACCTCGACGATGGAGTCGACCAGCTGTTGCCTGGCCGCCCTCTCTTCCCTATCTCTGCTTGCCATGGTAGGCTATTATCTCTCCTCTAATTACGACGCTTAGTGCCTCCCAGAATGTGGATGGTGAGGCCTCCCCGTTCTGGTTGTTAATAACATAATTGCCCATGGCCCGCGATGTTTTCTGGCAGAAGGCATTGTCGGCCAGGAGGTCCGTGTCCAGCCTCTATGTGGGGCGCTGGGCACATCCATGTAATGTGGAGCGTGGTCGGAGATGACGATCGCGGAGTATTTCGCTCCTTTAATTACTTGAAGCACCGAGTTTCCAACTGCAAATGAGTCGATGCGGGTATATATCTTGTGTACCTGCGAAAAGAACGAGTGTTGGAACCTCCATAAGTCCACCGAACCCATCTGCTCCATGAATATTCCCAACTTCCTAGCCATGCCTGTCTGTCTCCCCGTTCTGGTGTTTGATCGATTCGCCAGTGGGTCCTGTATAGTTAATGTCGCCCCCCCCCCCCCCCCCCCCCATAATCAGTCGGTGTGTGTGGTTGTTGGGGATTTCCGCCATGGTCTTTTTTATAAATTCTGTGTTGTCGCAGTTGGGAGTGTACACATTTACCAGTACCACCGGTCTCCTGCCAGGATACCGCTGACCATGATGTACCATCCCAATGGGTACGTAACCATCTTGGTCTCCATATACATCGCCCTCTTGCAGATCAGTACGGCTACTCCCCTAGCCCACCTCCCGTAGCACCAATGGTACATCTGTCCCACCCAGCCCTTCCTTACCAGCAGTCGGTCCTTCTCCCTCAGGTGTGCCTCCTGTAGGTAGATTATGTAGGCCTTCAGGCTTCTCAGGTGGGCGAAGACTGTGGATCTTTTCTCCGGGACATTAAGTCCCATTACGTTCCAGATAACAACCCTGTTGGGGGGGGGATCCTGCAGGATCAAACGTACTTACCTGGTGGACGTGTCCCTGCATTCCGGGGTCTCCCGTTGCCCAGGGGGTACCCAACACGGCCTCTAGTTACGTGTCTGCCACGTGGGTGTGCCCGTGCACTCCGAGGTCTCCCATTGCCCAGGGGCCCACCCTGGTGGCAGCTTGCAACGCCATCTTGGTTCCTCGCTCTGCTCCATGCCCGTCGAGTCCTGTGTCTGTCCCGTTGCCGACCCTTATCTGTCTTTTTGTTCCCTTTCTGCTCTGTGCATCCCCCCGTATTTGTTCCCCCCTTCCTTACCCCCCCCCGGCCCCCATCACTCTGCCACCCCCCCCCCCCCCCCCCCCCCCCCACAGTGTTCTTTTCCCTTCTGTCCTCTCCACCCCCCCTTTGGTCAGGCGCTCCCTCTCCCCTGAGAGATGCCCGCGGCTTCCCTTACGGCCTGCCTTCCCGTGCAAACCCTCCTCGCTAGTCAGGTGGCTCCCCTCGCAGTGCTGGTCTCGACCTGGCCCTGTTTTACCTACCCCTCTCCACCCCCTATCCATCCCACT
This sequence comes from Scyliorhinus canicula, assembly GCF_902713615.1. Classification (NCBI taxonomy): domain Eukaryota; kingdom Metazoa; phylum Chordata; class Chondrichthyes; order Carcharhiniformes; family Scyliorhinidae; genus Scyliorhinus; species Scyliorhinus canicula. The sequence continues at coordinate 217,402,577 of NC_052151.1, forward strand.
TGCCTGCTTCCCCTATTCTCGCTCCTCTTTCCTGTTTCCCATCTGCAAAGTGAGAAAGGGGACGAACAGGAAAACGAGTCAGCAGTCCCGCGCAAAAACATAGTCCATGTTACAATCTTTCTTTCCGCTCCGTCCTCCACTTCATTCCCTTACTTCCTCTGTCCCTGCCGCTTTCACCGCTGCCACATCTGCTCTCCCTCCAGGCTGTTCATTTTAATGAACTCATCGGCCTCCGCCAGAGTGCCGAAGTAATGTTCCTTCCTCTTGTATATTACCCAGAGTTTGCCCAGGATTAGCATGCCGAATGGCACCCCTTTTTTGTAGAGCGCCGATTTCGCTCTGTTGAATTCGGCCCCATTTTTTTGCCAAGTCCACCCCACTGTCCTGGTCGACCCTGACTCTGTGCCCTTCCCACGATCATGATTTTGTCTGTCGGGCCCAGCTCAGGATTTTTTCCCCATTCCTGGAATCGGCGCATCTTTGCAATTATCGCCCTTGGTTGCTCCCCAGTATTGGGGTTAGGTCGGAGCTACCTGTGTGCCCTGTCCCTCTCTGGGGGATTTGGAAAGCCTTCCCTCCCAATTAGATTGCCCAGTCGGGTCCCTCCCCTCAAACTCCTCTGGCAGAGGAGCCATCTTCTTCATCTCTGTCTCCAAAGCCACCATGCTGTCGCTGCGGTCCGTTGATGCCTTCCTCTGGTCCAGGAGCGTCTTCTCCTGGGCCTCCACCTTCCATCCCAGGCCCTCTATCTTGCGCTGAAGGGTGGCTATCGCATCCGTCACAATCTTCTTCATCACCACCTGGAACTCCGTCGTGTTCGCTTCCTTCATAGCGGTCAGTTCCTTCTTCAAAACGTTACTCCTGTGTTGCTGCCTGCTCTTCTCCGCCGTTCAGGTCGCCGATCTTTCCTAATCCACCTAACCTGCACATCTTTGGGCTGTGGGAGGAAACCGGAGCACCCGGAGGAAACGCAGCCACAGGGTGAACTTGCAGGCTCCGCGCAGACAGTCACCGGAGGCCGGAATTGAACGTGGTACCCCTGGAGCTGTGAGGCAGCAGTGCTGACCGCTGTGTCGCTCATTTAGGCTGGGGAGCCAAAGAGATTTGACACATTTAACCTTTATTTAAAAACACTCGTGGCATTGATAAATCCACTCACTGTTCGCCTGTGCTCCAGGCAAATAGAAACAAACATGTAAACTGTACTAACGAAGCCATTAAAATGCAGAATGCTGCTTGGGAAGCTGCACTTTCCACTCCCAGCTCGGTAAAATCCTGTGTATTGCTCTCCTGAGGGTCTGCAGGGATATCACAAATAGGAGGAGCAGGAACCTCTACTGGATGGAATGCTTCAACATTCAATATGTTCATATTAATTGTACCTTCCTGAACTGTCCTTTTTTCCCTTTGTGCTCACAGAACCCCGGGATATCTCCCATCAATATAATCCCATCGGTATAATCAATATAAATCCCACATGGACTTCAATAAAGCCTTTGACAAGGTACCTCATGGCAGACTGGTACAGAAGGTGAAGTCAAATGCGATCAGATGTGAGCTGGCACGATGGACACCGAACTGACTCGATCATAGAAGACTGAGGGTGGCAGTGAAAGGGTCCTTTTGTGAATGGAGGGCTGCTGTTTGCAATATCTATAAATGATTTGGAGAAAAACGTAACTGGACTGAATAGTAAATTTTCGGATGATGCAAAGGTTGGTGGGATTGCGGATAGCAATGGGGCTGACAGTGGATACGGCAGGCTATAGATCGGTTAGAGACTTGGGCGGAGAGGTGGCAGATGGAGTTTCCTCCAGACAAATGTGAGGTAATGCATTTTGGAAGGTCTGATACAGGTGGAAAATAAACAGTAAATGGCAGAACCCTGAAGAGCATTGATAGGCAGAGAGATCTGGATGTCCAGGTTCACAGGTCACTAAAAGTGGCAACGTGGGTGGAGAAGGTAGTCAAGAAGGCACACGGCATACTTGCCCTCATTGGTCAGGGCATTGAGTATAAAAATTCGCAAATCATGTTGCAGTTGTAAAGAACCTTAGTTAGGCCACACTCAGAATATAGTGTTCAATTATGATCGCCACACTACAAGGATGTGAAAACTTTGGAGAGGGCACAGAATAGGTTTACCAGGATGGTATGGAGAGCATTAGCAATTTGGAGAGCTTAGATAAACTCGGTCTGTTCTGACTGGAACAATGGAGGTTGAGTGATGACCTGAAAGAAAATTATGATGGGCATGGACAGAGTAGATAGACAAAAGCTTTTTCACAGGATGGAAGAGTGAATTACTCGGGGACATCGGTTTAAGGTGCGAGGGGAAAGTTTAGAGGAGATGTGAAAGGGAAGTTTTTTTACACAGAGGGTGGTGGGTGCCAGGAACTCGCTGCCGGAGGAGGTGTTGAAAGCAGGTACGATAGTGATGTTTTAGGGTCGTCTTGACAAATACATGAATAGGATGGGAATAGAGGGATACGGAGCCCGGAAGTGTAGAAGGTTTTAGAAGGGCAGCATGGTCGGCGCAGGCTTGGAGGGCCAAAGCGCCTGTTCCTGTGCTGTAAATTTTCCCTGTAAGAAGTCTTACAACACCAGGTTAAAGTCCAACAGGTTGGTTTCAAGTCACCTGCTTTCGGAGCACTGCTCCTTCCTCAAGTGAATGAAGTGTGTTTGTATGTGTGTGTTGGTATCTTTGAGTGCATGTGTGTTTGTATGTGTTTCAACACCATGATCCCAGCCAAGCGCATCTCAAAGCTCCAAAACCTCGGACTTGGCTCTCCACTCTGCAACTGGATCCTCGATTTTCTGACCAACAGACCACAATCAGTAAGAATGAACAACAACACCTCCTCCACAATAGTTCTCTCTACCGGGGCCCTGCAAGGCTGCGTATTTAGCCCCCCTACTCTATTTCAGATCCAGAGCATGAACAGATTTAATCATTTGGACCCGTTCTACCTCGTAAGGGGCTAGCCGCGCAGTTTCAGCAGCCTGGATACAGGAGTAGCGCATGGTGGCATGTTCATGAAGCACACAGGTCTCAATGGCCGTGGAGAGAGTGAGCTGCTTTACTTTTAGTAGCTGCTGGCGCAGGGGCTCAGATTGAACACCAAAAACAATCTGGTCATGGAGGATGGAGTCGGAGGTGGACCCATAGTTGCAAGACTGCGCAAGGACGTGGAGGTGGGTGATAAAGGACTGGAAAGGTTAGTCCTTACCCTGAATTCGCTGCTGAAACATATATCTCTTGAGGCTCTCATTGACCTCAACCGCAGAGTGGCTGTCGAACTTCAGAATTATGGCCTTGAACTTCGATTTGTCCTCCCCCCTCTGCGAAGGTGAGCGAGTTGTAAATGTGCAGAGCGTGGTCACCGGCTGTGAAGAGGAAGAGAGCAATCCGAGGCAACTTCCATATCCCTGACTTAGAGGTACAGCTGGAAGCGCTGTTTGAAAAGTTTCCAGTTCTAGCCCAGATTCCCTGCAATGCGGAGAGGAGGCGGCGGGCGAATGGAGTCCATTCTGTACGATGGCTCGAGATTGGTGGAAGGCAGATCACTGAAAGGTAGGTCTCAGAAGTGCGAGCATCCCAGAACCTCTGGTACCATGAAGTGTTAGCTAGTGTAGACTTGAGAGATGAACAAACACTTCCAACACTGATGAAGGTTCAACTCAATTTTATTAGCTCCTACTAACTAACTAACACACAATGACTGTGGGTCTAAATGATGCTAATTTAGACTGGAGACCTAAGCCTTGTCCGAAACAGTTGATTCAGTACGTGTTGTAAGGCTGTGCTGGGCTGGATGAGTTCTTGTTACACTCAGAGGCAGCACCTAGAATGAGCGGGATCCGTGGTGCCCTCTGCCTTTATAGTGTGTGTATTCTAACTGCTGATTGGCTGCGGTGTTTGTACATGTTGATTAGTCCCTGTGTGTGTCCATCAGTGTGTGTTTGCACCATGATATACTGGTGTATATTATGACACTACACACACGACTGCATGGCAAAATTTTGTTCCAACTCCATCGACAAGTTTGCTGACGATACGATAGTGGGCTGGATCGCGAATAATGACGAGTCAGAATACGGAAGGAAATTGAGAATCTCGTGGAGTGGTGAAGCGACAACAATCTCTCCCTCAATACCAGCAAAACTAAAGAGCTGGTCATTGACTTCAGAAAGCAAAGTACTGTCCACACCCCTGTCAGCATCAACGGGGCAGAGGTGGAGATGGTTAGCAGTTTCAAATTCCTAGTGGTGCACATCTCCAAAAATCTGTCCTGGTCCACCCACGTCGCGCTACCACCAATAAAGCACAACAGCGCCTATACTTCCTCAGGAAACTAAGGAAATTTGGCATGTCCACATGAACCCTTACCAACTTTTACAGATGCACCATAGAAAGCATCCTATTTGGCTGCATCACAGCCTGGAATAGCAACTGCTCGGCCCAGGACTGCAAGAAACTTCAGAGAGTCGTGAACACCGCCCAATCCATCACCTGCCTCTCTTTGCGTGAGTGTGTTTTTGTGTGTGAGTGCGTGTGTGTCAGAGACGCATGGCTGGTGTTCAACAAAGTGACATTTTCTGAGGAAACAATTTGACACTGCTTTCATTTTTGTAATTAATCTTTGTTTATTGAATTACCACACACACATTGTCAGATTACAGTTAGTCAGAATGGTGACCTACCCAGCTGGTGAGCAGATAGTTGAGGAACCTCAGTGGAACCTGAGTCTCCTCTCAGCGAATTGTTAAAAATCAGAACACCGTCTATTTCAGAAAAGATTCCGAGGGCACATGCGGGCTCGGTCCGTTTCTCTAACCCTCCTGAGTTGTGAATAATCTTTACTTCACTCCACCTGGTCTCTAATATTCACGCAGCTTGGAGATCTGGGCCATGAGCGGCGGAGAAATGCGAGGTTTTGGACAGGAGAGAAGAGGAAAATGACCAACCAGACTGGTAACAGTGGGGGAGGGACTTTGGTTAATGTGGTGAGAGCAGAGAAGCTGGGATTGTCCTCCAGGCACCGAATGTGAAGGGAAGATGTAAGAGAGGTATTCAAAATCAGGAAGAGTGTTGACAGAGTGAATAAGGAGGGACTGTTTCCAGTGACATCAGGGTCTGTAACACGAGGAAACAGATTTAAGCTGACCAGAGGCGACATGAGGAAACTTGCCTCCACGCGGTGAGTTGCTGTGATCTGGAATGTGCTGCCTGACAAGGCAATGGCAGCGAATTCACTCGCTAAATTCCAAACTGAAATGGATTGAATATTTGAAGGTGCAACTTCCGCAAATCTACTGGATTTGGGAAAAAATAGATTCCTTTTCACCACAGCTGGCCAGATGGGTGAAATTCCCCCTTCCTCCTCTGGAGCATTCTGTGATCACAGTTTCTGATGACATTGTGCAGATCCACTACTCTTCCAGGAAGTCACTTGGAGGCTCAGTTTGACAGATGGAAATGTAGCAGGGAGGTGACTGGAAGCCATTGCAGATAGAACAGAACAATCCTGAGCAGCAAAGAAATACTTGCAGCTACTGCCATCTCCTTGACCAGCCATAAAATGGACAGTTATCTTCAGAACATCAGAATGTAGTGTGAGAAAGTGCAGAAGGATTAGCCATGATACTGCTCAATTGAGGGCCATATGGGCTCCTAGTTCTTAATGTATTCTTTCCCCGCTGCCCCAATTGACATTCCAAATGCTGGAGAACATTTTAACTGAAGGGGAACATTTTCAAGATATATGACAGTTCCCGAAGACCAGTTATTTGCCCTGTCCACCACAAATAACCACGTTGATTCCAGCGATCGCCACACTTTCCACATTGCTGTCTGGAGGGCGAGCGAGTCATTAAACATCCAGCAGAAGGTTTCAATGGCGACTCACAGACAGCATCTGCAAATCATATTCCTTGGTCACACAATTGGATCGAGACAAATGATCCCACGGGGTGTGAAAACAAAAGTTATTGAGGAGTTTACAATACCCTCGACACAAAGGGAAATAATGCGATTTCGTGGCATGAGAGGATTTTACCATAAATTTGTGCCAAATGTTAGCAGCGTGGTTGCTCCACTGATGGACTTGCTGAAGAAGCGCAGCAAATTTCAGTGTACAGCGGAGTTTCAACAGGCATGTGAAGGCCTGAAGTCTATGCTAAACACTGCTCCTGTGTTGGAGAATTACAAGACGCTTTGTGATCGGATTGAATGAAAGTATCTGACCTTGAAGTAAGATGCTGAGGCGTGGAGAAATGGATGGCTTGCTCGGAGACCTTCTTGTCCACAGAGACGGTTAATCAAGAGGCATTCCAGCTGCAGGAAAGCAAATAACTGAAATGCACTGTACTATTATCAATGTTGCCTGTTTCGTTTTTGTTTAACAAATATATGTTATTGTCAATTGTATTAATGCAAGTGAAAAGGTGAAAAATGAAAACATCTTTGAAGTTGATGGTTTATTGTTTTTCTTCGGGGGAGGTGTCATGGGAGGATCCTTTAAGAAAGGTTTTTGTCTTGTCACA